>NC_044347.1:3919708-4219708 GCF_007364275.1 Archocentrus centrarchus
TGCGGCGCTACACTGGGCAGTCATTCATTTCCTGGTGTTTCATTGAGCTTCTCGCTCATACAGCAGAGGGAACCCATAAATTTAAGCTCTGATAATGTTGCAGTGCAGTCAGAGGAGCTTCAGAGTTTGTGTCATGTATCTAACTGCCTTTAATGAGCACACGTGCATGTGACTGTTCATTGTTCAGAAATGTTGTGTTTTTTTCTTATCTTAGTTTCAGTTTCCTGTACTAACCTGACTTCAGTCCGATATTCACACAGATCTAAAGAGTGACTCATTAAAAAAGCTTGAGTCACTTAACAGAACTCAGCAGTGAGCAGGCGGAGCTAGTGAAGGACTTGGATCAGAGAACCAGGTAACCTGTAACTCACCTGTCTGTCCCGCCTACAGTCAGCAGCAGACTGTGAAGGACGGCATTCATCGGGATGAGTCCTGCTGCCCTTCATCACACCGGGCAGCTGCCCAATGAGCTCACCCTTCTGGAGGGACAAAGACGACAAAATTGTGTTGGACATCATCAACGCAGAGAGAATAAAACAGATGCAAAGTTTAAAGGTCGAGTGTCCAGCTACCCAGATCAACAAGAAGGGAACCTCTCCATCCTCATAACGGACCTGAGGCGAACGACGCCGTCTCGTACGAGTGCTTCATCCCCAATTTGGGATATGAGCGCAACTGACTCTGAGGCTCAAAGGTCAGTTCAGGAGCACAAGCACTTTATTAGGAACAGCTTAGTGGTGTGCAGCAGCAGCTGAAGCTTAACAGTCATCAGTCAGCACAGAGTTCCTCTTCAGGCTGTTTCAGTAGAAACTGTTCACAGTGACTGTAGGTGTGGATGAAGCCTGGAGCTCACCTGTGCTGCTTTAACTGTAACTCACAATGAGCTGCACACAAAGCCACGTCATTAATCCACTCCCACTCTGACAAGATGCCCCTCAGTGCCAAAGCACACAAAGTTCGGGCGCGTGCATGTACACAAAACACAGCCACAGGTTTCCGGCCCGTCCAAAACTTCACACTGATGTCCTGGAAAAGACGATAAATTTGTCATTATCACTTTTTGGAAAAATAAGTTTGTTTGGTTTTTGTTTTTGGGGGTGGGGGGGGGGTCGTGTGAAAAGTCACTAAATGTACCGATCGTTGGCAAAGTGCATGCACCTCTCGAGACATGTAACTACGCGTCGGGTCCACGCAGCCTAGAACAATTGGCCTGGGTCTCAGGCCCCACAGAGACCCAGCACAGAGTCTAACCAAGCATCACAGCCATGGAGCACCGTGACAAGTGGGAGGCGGCACTGATGCACCTGAAGTATGAAAAAACTAAAACTTAGGAAAACTAAACATTAAACAAAACATGAGCGAAACCATAAAAATGAATTAAAACAAACTGAATTAGAGAAATAAAAGTCAAACCGAAATCCAAAACTATTAAACCTTGGTCCAGAGCAGGTTCACTGAGGCTCTCGTTAAGCCTCGTTATGGATCAGCAGCGTCCCCGTGCGTCCATGTAACCCTACATGTTACAGATGAACAATGTGAACCCTGATCAGGCCCCAAATGTCATATTTCAGCAACATGACTGCATCTAAAATTATTATTATATATCTAAAATATTTGTCTGCTTCTGGTTCATATAACAGGTTGATTATATTTAACATCTAATATTTTCAGGCCTCCTACTCTGAGCTGCGCGCCATCAGACTCACTCCAGGTTTCAGAGGCTTTCAGTTCTTGTGTAACTTTGTTTTGGTTTAGTCAAACCTTCCTCGTCTCCTGCACGTGAACTTCAGGTTATCAGACTGTGACAGTGGACAGTGGAGCTGTGCTGCAGTGCTGCCACCTGCTGGACTGCACTGACACTGACACACGTCGTCACCATCCTTCTTATCATTGTGACTGCTTTAAGGCCCAAACATGACTTCTTATGTCAGTTAATCAGTGAGAGTATAAACAGCTGTCAGCTGGCATGTGTCCTCATTAAATATTCACTTTTGTTATTAAAAAATGAACAATAAGAAATGAAATCTGCCTCTGAAAGGAGGAGCAGCGCTACAAGAGCTTTAAAGTGTAAAGCTGCTTGTTTCTGATCCATCCACTCTGGCAGTGTTTCAGGCTCAGCTTCATGTGTAGATGCAGCACAGATCAGCTTCACAGAACAAACTGAGCTGAATCTGTTTGTTTTAAAGGATCAGCAGCAACGTTTCAGAGGATTTTTAGGTTCTGGTCCTGGTTTAAAGCTCAGGCTTCCTTCTTTATGAAGATCAAAGTGTTTGTGTTTTTTTACTCGTTCAGCTCTGATTGAACTGATCTTTGGTTGTTTTGTGTTGCAGAGAAACCAGCTGTTAAAGTAACGTCTCCTCGTCCTCCTCCGACTCCTGCTCCACGTAACGCAGCGGTACCCTCCTCCCTCCACCCGGCTCTCCTCTCTGCTCCTCTCTTTGTGCTGTTCTGCTCTTTAAAGTAGGCGCAGGTTTGAGTTTGTCGGGTTCAAGTATCATTCAGAAACTACAGACCAAATATATCCAACATAGAGCTGTTCTGAGTTATTTATAGAAATGTATCAATGCTCTCATTTAAAAACTGCATCTTCTGCAGAGCAGTGCCTCTGCGCTGTGCTCACTCTCTTCAGTCTGTCCACTGCTCTGAGGTCAGCTCAGATTAAATCTCCTCCAACTGCTGCATGTTAGTGAGCCTCCAAAGCTACCTCCACCTGTTTCAGTGCTGCAGAGGAAACCTGATGGAACTGGTGTCACTGCTCACAGAGACATCAGTCTCATTCAGAGCTGACGGAGGCAGAGGCTTCCTGCTGAGTCCATAACTAGTTCATTAAATACTGGAAAGCTAAGAAACAAAGAGCTCTTTCTCATTTCATTTTAAAACACGTCTACAGATACACTGACTCTGTTTTCCCACCAAAATCAATAGTGATTAGCTTCTTTTATTTTGAAAAACATCTGTATTTTCTGATGTTGGCAAAGCTCTCTAAGATGCAGCAACATCAGGACTGAGATTTATCCACTGAGTCATATCAGTGTCCAGTGCAGTGATACAAACATTGTGATGGAGCTGATGAGCTGTGAAACAGCTCCATTATTCTTCATAAAGACCCTGATGACCTTTAACCCCTGTAAACATTCATATCAGCCCAGAAGTCTGACTGTAATTAAAGTAAATCTGTGACAGGCTGATATGACCAAAGTCACCATGTCAGGATGTTCCTGCAGAAAACGCCTTTGAAGGCTGTTTGAACGTTTTAATTCCTGCAGCATTCACGCTGTGATCACCTGGAGGAAGCTGCAGGTGTGCTGATGTCACCACTTAAACAGGAAGTCCTGCTTTCAGTCTTAGCTCTAATGTACCTGCAGTCGGATGCTCTCCTCAGAGCATTGATATGAAGTTCTTTAAGGTCGTGTTCATTTCAAAGCTCGTTCTGCTGTCACTCAGCACTGAGAGCAGTTTGAGTCCAACACTAAACGAATCTTTAAAAACAGTCCAGGTCGGTTTAAATCGTCCTCCACTGGATGGCGCTGCGACAGTAATAACTCCAGTCACACTGCAGCTAATTTAAGACTGACTGAACCCTGATTGGCTGAGAGCCTCTGAGCTCACTGAGCTCACAGATCTCTGCAGATCGTTGGCTGGTTTTATTTCTGTTGCAGTGTTTAGTTGAAGTACAATCCATTATTGAAGGGAGAGAATTGTTTACAGCCAGGTTTATGTCACCTTTATTTATTTATTTATTTGTTGTTTGTTTGTTCATTTATGAACCATAAATAAAATGTAAACATGAAAAATTTCAGAGGAAGCGCCCAAAGAATAAATCTGTTCAGTAAAACTCCAAAATCCACCAAAGTCATTGAACTAATTTTTACAATCAGCACTGGAAACACAAACAATAAATAACAGCTTTGTTTGCTGCTTTATCATTTATTATTTACTGTTATTGGCTATAACTTTAACCTTATTAACATTATTATTGTTCTGCTGTTTGTCTGTAGTTTTACTTAAATTACCTTCATGAACAAAGTTCAAGCTAAGACTTGCTGTTTTTATCTTTACAGTTATTGTTTTTGGAAATATGCATAAACTCTCCTGAAGGCTCACAGCGCCTCAGAAACAGTCGTGATTGTTATAAGCAGTCATGATTGTTATAAGCAGTCATTATTGTTATAAGCAGTCATTAAGCTGGGCCTTGTTACATCTATGAAGGGATCTTTATGAGAGCTCAAACATGATGAAACCTCAGATGTAAATGAGAAAGTGGCACAAAGAGCTGAAACTGATTAATTGATTAATTGACCAACAGTTCAAATCTTTCATTGATTAATAAAAACTGGTTTTCAGGGTGGCAGCACGGTGGCGCAGTGGTTAGCACTGCTGCCTCACAGATAAGATACCATCTGGAAGGCCTGGGTTCGATTCCACCTTGGCCCAGGCCTCTCCCTCTCTCTGTGTGGAGTTTGCATGTTCTCCCCGTGCTTGCGTGGGTTTCCTCCGGGTACTCCGGTTTCCTCCCACAGTCCAAAGACATGCACTTACTGGGGTTAGGTTAATTGGCTATTCTAAATTGCCCATAGGTGTTAATGTGTGTGTGAAAGGTTGTTCGTCTCTCTGTGTTGGCCCTGTGACAGGCTGGCGACCTGTTCAGGGTGTACCCTGCCTCTCGCCCTATGACAGCTGGGATAGGCTCCAGCCCCCCCGCGACCCTGAACAGGATAAGCGGAAGCGAATGGATGGATGGATGGATGGTTTCAGGGTTTGGCTCCTCAAACAAAGCGACACGTTAAGATTTTCAGAGTGTTGCCATGGTGACTGGTTTATTTGAGAGAAGCTGAAGCAGCTGATCTTCAGCGTTGATGAGGTTTGGTGCCCCCTTCTGGATCCTGGAGGAAGTACCTCTGACCTGTGAGATTATTAGATCAGTGCGCTTCAGAGGCCCCGTTTGCACGACACCGTTTCAAAATGAAAGCGGGTTCAGATGTGACTCCGCCTCCCGTTTACACAAGAACGAAGTGAAAACGATAGTTTGTGGAAACGCGTTTCTCTGGAAAAGTATCGTTTTCGCTCCGTCCTCGTCTAAACGGGAGGACGAAATGCATCAAAACCAGTTTTCATTTTGAAACGGTGTCGTGTAAACGGGGCCAGAGTTTTCTTCATCATTTATTGTAACATATGAAGTGAATTGTCTTTAATTAAACAGCGTGCACTAGAAAGGCTTTTATTGTGAAAGGATGTGATTCTGTTGGATCAAAGTGATTTTCAGTTTTTAATGTTTAAAATGAAGGAAACCTGTTTATGTCACAGATTTGTGAGCGCAGCATCATTTCTGACAGTTTCTCGTTTTGAAAGTTTATTTCAGTGAGCTCGGCGGCTTCTTATTATTTCTGCTCCTCATTCATGTGAAGCAGAGCGGCCGAGTCTTTAGTTTTTATTAGTTTGTTTAGTTATTAGAATATGGACGTATTTGTCCTCCTCATAAACATCCAGTGGGACTAAATCACCCTCAGGCTGCTGATCGATGCTGACTGAGGCTAAAAGTAGAAACATTTCATCCATATTTTTAATGTGATTTTGGTCAACAAACCCGACCAGCTAGAAGCACCGTGGTCATGTGACCAGGAGGATTTCACCACAGGGGGCGCTACAGTGAGGAGGTGGAGTTCCTCTTGTAGACAACATCAGAGGAGCTGCTGCAACCACACAGCATTTTCTTTGAAACACAATAAAATGTTTGTCGACCGATCAGTTAATCAATCAGCTCTGAAGTGTGTATCGATCCTCACCGTGAGCAGGCATTGATTGGGGGGGCTGCTACAGTCTGCAAGGTGAGGGTCTCAGCTCAGGTAACCAGGAATATTTGAAGTAATTGGAGCGGTATTGTGACCCTGGTCTTGCTCACTGTCGTAGACCAGGGTCTGAAGAGTGCAAAGAAACAGTGAGCACAGGCATTGTGGGAAATGTAGGAAAAAGGAGCCTGCGTAGGATTTTTTTCTTTCACGTTTTAAATGTGTGTTTGACTGACTGTTCTTGTTGTGATGAAGTGGATTTAAACCTTTGTGTGTCTCTGAGTGTGATATGATGGAAGTGTTGATGGTCTCAGACATTAGCAGCAGCTCTGGTGTGTTTGTTGCATCTGAAGTTTGCAGGTTTGTCTCTTATTCTCAATAAAAACTCGACAATAAAACGAAACATGTCAGTGTTTTTGTTCTGCAGTAACAGTCCTCTGCCACAAGGAGGAGCCACTGCATTCACTGTATGAATGAGATTTTTATTTTATATGCCTGTATATGAAGGTCATGCCGGCAAAGGGACAGCAACTGTAGCTACTTAGTGAACTTAAATAGATGTTAGGTGAAAGGGTGAAACTGCTTTAAGTGCATTTTATTTGATGTTTCTGGTAAATCATCGTCCCCTAGAGGCGAGACTTTAGTTAAATGCACACTTTAGGTTACAGGGACCCCCTTTAAACAAATATTGAGCTTAAATCTTCTGTACTCAGGACTTTAACTTGAGTTAATGTTCCTTCCAGCATTGAACACTTCTCAAATGAGTAACATCTGGATGAAATCAAACTACGCTGCATTTATTGCTGCATCAATACTCAGATCTCCACTTCACCACCTTCCTGTAACACACTGCTGAAGAAGTCGTGGAAAAACTCTGATTCACCATCAAAGAAAGCTGCAGCTGCTGCAGGGTGTCTTTCCTCTGTCAGCCAGTGTGAGGGAACTGGACGAGAACCAGCTCCCCTGCTGATCACATCCATCCATGGAGAGGTAAAGGCCTGCCCCATGTGATGGAGCACCATGGCGCCGGATTGGATTGACTCTTCCTCTCTCTACACACACACACACTGTGAGGAAAATGTTAGTTTTCTTTATTAAAGAGCAGGAGAGGGATGATCTGAATGCAGTGTCATGTTTATCTGCATGTCGGAGCAGTTACAGGTAAACACCGAGGTTGCTGAGGAGACGTGCTCAGTGAGGCTCATTGTCCATCTTTCACACACATCAGATGTCTACATGACGTTACACAAGAGCTCCAACAGACAATAACAGGATACAAATGAGGAAGCTGTACTCAGGTGTTCTCCGTCATGGACTCAGAGTTAATAGAGCCGAGTATTCCTTCCACTTTAACTAGTAGTGACTTTATGGATTTCTTTACAAATAAAATTATTCATAACCATCTCAAAGATTATTCTTCATGTTCGGCTGCTTTCAGCACTGCTGGTATTTGTTTAGACTCTTTTGCTCCAGTTGATGTTTCAGAGTTAACTTCAATAGTTACTTCCTCCAAACCAGCAACATGTTTGTTAGACCCCATTCCTACTAGACTGTTCAAAGAAGTCTTTCCAATTATTGATGCTTCAATCTTAAAAATGATCAATCAGTCTTTATTAGTTGGCTATGTACCACAGACCTTCAAGGTGGCTGTAATTAAACCTCTACTTAAAAAGCATCACTGACCCAGCTGTCTTAGCTAATTATAGGCCAATCTCCAACCTTCCTTTTCTCTCAAAGATTCTTGAAAGAGTAGTTAAAACAGCTCACTGATCATCTGCAGAGGAACGGTTTATTTGAAGAGTTTCAGTCAGGTTTCAGAATTCATCACAGTACAGAAACAGCATTAGTGCAGGTTACCAATGATCTTCTTAGAGCCTCTGACAGTGGACTCATCTCTGTTCTTGTCCTGTTGGACCTCAGTGCAGCTTTGATACTGTTGACCATAACATTTTATTACAGAGATTAGAGCTTGCTATAGGTATTAAAGGTACTGCACTGCAGTGGTTTGAATCATATTTATCTCATAGACTCCAATTTGTTCATGTAAATGGGGAGTCTTCTTCAGACACTGAGGTTAATTATGGAGTTCCACAGGGTTCTGTGCTAGGACCAATTCTATTTACATTATACATGCTTCCCTTAGGCAGTATTATTAGAAAGCACTGCATCAATTTTCATTGTTATGCAGATGATACTCAGCTTTACCTATCAATGAAGCCAGATGACACACATCAATTAATTAAACTGCAGGAATGTCTTAAGACATTAAGGCCTGGATGACCTCTAATTTCCCTGCTTCTAAATTCGATAAAACTGAAATTCTTGTTCTCCTCCCCGCTCGGCCCCCAAATCTTAGAAACATGTGTCTAACCAGATACTTACTCTGGATGGCATTACTTGGCCTCCATAAACCTGTGAGAAATCTTGGAGTCATTTTGACGCAGGATATGTCCTTCAATGGCAAATAGTAAACAATATGCAGGACCGCTTTTTTGCATTTGCACATATTTCTAAAATTAGAAACATCCTTTCCAGAGTGATGCTGAAAAGCTAATTCATGCATGTATTACTTCTAGCTGGACGATTGTAATTCATTATTATCAGGCTGTCCTAAAAGCTCCCTGAAAAGCCTTCACTGATCCAAAATGCTGCAGCTAGAGTACTGACAGGGACTAGAAAGAGAGAGCA
The DNA here is from genome assembly GCF_007364275.1 of Archocentrus centrarchus. Taxonomy (NCBI): domain Eukaryota; kingdom Metazoa; phylum Chordata; class Actinopteri; order Cichliformes; family Cichlidae; genus Archocentrus; species Archocentrus centrarchus. The sequence goes on from NC_044347.1 coordinate 3,928,183, forward strand.
GATTTCTCCCATATTGGCTTCTCTTCATTGGCTCCCTGTTAAATCTAGAATAGAATTTAAAATTCTTCTCCTCACCTACAAGTCTTGAATAATCAGCCCCATCTTATCTCAAAGACCTCATAGTACCATATCACCCCAATAGAGCACTTCACTCTCAGACTGCTGGCTTACTTGTGGTTCCTAGGATACTTAAGAGTAGAATGGAGGCAGAGCCTTCAGCTTTCAGGCCCTCTTCTGTGGAACCAGCTCCCAGCTTGGATTCGGGAGACAGACACCCTCTCTATTTTTAAGATTAGGCTTAAAACTTTCCTTTTATGATAAAGCTTATAGTTAGGGCTGGATCAGGTGACCCTGAACCATCCCTTAGTTATGCTGCTATAGGCCTAGGCTGCTGGGGGGTTCCCATGATGCACTGTTTGTTTTTACTCAGTATTTTTACTTTGTTTATACTCCACTCTGCATTTAATCATTAATTGTTATTAATCTCTGTCTCTCTCCCCTCAGCCCCCCTCAGCAGATGACCCCCCCCCCCCCCCCCCCTCCCTGAGCCTGGTTCTGATGGAGGTTTCTTCCTGTTAAAAGGGAGTTTTTCCTTCCCACTGTCACCAAGTGCTGCTCATAGGGGGTCGTTTATACTGTTGGGTTTTCTCTGTATTATTGTAGGGTCTTTACCCACAATACAAAGCACCCTGAGGCGACTGTTTGTTGTAATTTGGCGCTATATAAATAAAATTGAATTGAATTGAATTGAATAAATGATTGAACTCTTCATCACACAAATGATGTCACCAGGTCGGGGTTTGTTCCTTCACTCTGCCGAGGCCTCTGTGTACTTCACTTTTCTGGCAGACGCTTTTCATACACACAGGCACAGAAAGTTCAACACAATGATGCACTCAATGCAGTTTTCTTATTGTAACATTACTTTAACTGATTCTTATTTAATACTTAATCACTAGCAAAAATTATATTCCTCTTAAACACTATGCAATTCCAAAGCTTGATTATACATATAGTTAACGTGAAAGTTTAATACTTATCTAAATTTTCTTCACACACACACACACACACACACACACACTTGGAGAGACTTCGAGCGGCTGTATTGAGTGCAGGTGACGTGACAAATATGCAATGATGGATTTCACTTCCTGCACAGTGCAGAGCAAACAGGAAGAGTGACTAGAGTGAGTCACCCTCACATCTCTCAGCTCTCCTCAGGTTTCCTCAGCCACGCAGACTCCTTTCTCCAAGTGAAGGTAAAACATCTGGAAAGTTACCTCATTATTTTAGTTTTATTACAAAAACCTCAAATGTTCTGCTCACTTCTTGAAGTAACTCAGAGAACGATTCTTTGTGTTACTGCAGTTTTCTGCTGTGTCAGTGTCTGTGTCCTGCTCACCTGACAGATCGCAGTCACCATGAAACAGCAAATCAGAACCAGCTCAGGTTTAGGACACGTGCTGATGGGCCGATGGTTTGAGCTCTGCTCGCTGTGTTTCCTCTGCAGGTGAAGGTAGAAAGTGTGTGTGAGCTGATGTGAATTCAGCAGCATGGATCAGTGTGAGGACAGAGAGGAGGGAGTCCCTCCCTCTAAAACCACTCTGTGTGGGGAATAGAGCCAGACCAAAGCTCAGAGGTGAGATGACCATCTCTAACTGTCCATGGCTCTTCTCCATGTCACAGCTCAGCACTTTATTATTCACACTCAAAGCTCTTTGTGTGGGTGTTACATTACAGTGGAGGAAAGGAGTGCACACTTTATTCTTCTGGACTTGGATCCACGTCCTTAAAGACTGACCTGTACATGGAGTTACAGGTGTTTTTTACCCGAAAGCGCTTCACTTCCTGTTTCTGTCCATCATTGTTTTGTGGGATCAATCAAAGACCAGACTCCAGTGTGGATTCTGCAAGTCACAAGTAAGTCACCAAAACAATACGAAAAGATTTTCCCCCATTTTTAAATCAATATAAAAAACCCAAAATGTCTGTAAGGTCCTCACCTGAAAATACACTGCTCAAAAAATTAAAAGAACACTTTTTAATCATAGTATAGCATAAAGTCAGTTAAATTTCTGGGATGTTGATCTGGTCAGGGAAGTAGCAGAGGGGGTTGTTAATCAGTTTCAGCTGCTTTGGTGTTCATGAAATTAACAACAGGTGTGCTAGAGGGGTGACAATGAGCCAACCCCCCAAAACAGGAATGGTTTTACAGGCGGAGGCCACTGACATTTTTTCCCTCCTCATCTTTTCTGAATGTTTTTCACTAGTTTTGCATGTGGCTTGGGTCAGTGTCACTACTGGTAGCCTGAGGCGATACCTGAACCCTACAGAGGTTGCACAGGTAGTCCGACTCCTCCAGGATGGCGCATCAATATGTGGCATTGCCAGAAGGTTTGCTGTGTCTCCCAGCACAGTCTCAAGAGCATGGAAGAGATTCCAGTTACTCTAGGACAGGGATTCTCAACTCCAGCCCTCGAGGGCCGGTGTCCTGCAGGTTTTAGATGTGTCCCTGATCCAACACACCTAATCAAATGGCTGAATTACCTCCTCAGTATGCAGTCAAGTTCTCCAGAGTCCTGCTAATGACTTCTATATTTGACTCAGGTGAGTTGAAGCAGAACACATCTAAAACCTGCAGGACACCGGACCTCGAGGCCTGGATTTGAGAATCCCTGATCTAGGACAGCTGGACAGGGCTGTAGGAGGTCTTTAACCCATCAGCATAAGAGTATCTGCTTGTTTGGGCAGTGCCAGAGCACTACAAAATGACCTCCAGCAGGTAACTGGTGTGAATGTCTCTGACCTTGGACCCATGATTTTTTTCACTCTGATTTTTGGGGTGTCCTTGAATTCAGCCCTCTATCAACTGATAATATTCATTCCATCAAACCATGTGGCCTCGTTACGTTCCAAACACATTACCCAGTCCATGTCTGTATAGATATCCAGCATGATTTGAGATCTGATGTGTTTTCAAAGTGTTCCTTTAATTTTTTTGAGCAGTATATTTTAACTGCTGCATAAGTTATGACTGAATTAATAAGTAACATATTCAGCTGCCTCTTCCACCCTATGGACTTCAGTCCATAGCTCCTTTTTGGATTGCAGCTGGTTTTAACAATGGTGAGGTTTTAGTCTGTTGGACTGATGACGGACTGTCGAGGCAGCTGTACAGCAACTATAACTTTGACTGGTACTGTATATACTGCATATACATGGTACTGTATATATATCTTCGTCAGTCTTCAGGTGCTCAGATGTAATAATGTGATCTATCTGAATCAGACTGGGCACTTGGACGTGATCAGCCCAGTGTTGGACAACAGTGCTGTAAGTCATACTTCATCCAGTTCAAGTTCCCTTTCTCTGTATGAAATCAATTACTTCCTGTTTTGTTCCTGACAGGCTCTGAGGTTTGAAATGAAGAAGTCATTATAGCAATCTGTTTCCTCATCTTAGAAAATAACAATCAGCACGTATGCTTGACAGCCATACATGCTTAGCATATAATATCACACAGAAAACAAATGTGGCAGAGTGAACTTAGCTCACTTGGACCTCGTGCCAAAACACTGACCTAACGATTAAGTTGTCCTGTTTTATTAAAGCCTGAAGTGTAAAATGAAAAGATCCAAGGTTATTGTAAGTAGCTGATGCTTTACATGTGGTTTTTTTTATACAGGATGAAATTACATTTGATGTTAGGCTTTCATAGGGCAGGTATTCCTGTGGGTCAAAAGCTCAGTCTTCAGATTGCTCTAAACACAACAGAAAGTTCAAAATAGTTTGATTTCTACTCTCGGTCTGTGTGTTTGTGTGCATAAGGAATTCTTGTGCTTCCTTCTCTTGGAAAGATAAGACAGAAGTGGATACAGTTTCTGTTTCTGAACCAAGAACATCCAAAATGAGCGTGTTTGTTTGTAGCACTTCAGATATGTCTTCTTCATAAACAGAGCCCAGGTTAAAGCTGCATCAGCTAATGCTAACAGATACAGTAAGGCTGTCCCATCTATAAAGAGGAACTAGTAGTCGGATCCACAAGCTGCACCCAACACATCGCTAACATTTTTTGACTTGTACTGATAATTGGACAGAATTTAAGATTCAACCGTGAGGTACATGTACCTATTTTCATTGTGGCTTATCTAACCTAAGTCCTGGAACAGTGAGGCCAATCTCTTTATTCTTACTGTAGACTTAAAATTTTTGGTTTGACATTAAAAGATGAATATGAGAAAAAAAGATCAACATCTCAGCTTTCATGTCCAGGTGTTTACATCTGGATCTGATACACAGTTCAAAAGATAGCACCTTTTGTCTCAATCCACCCTTTTTTCTTATACAATAATATGTGACTGAAAGGCGTGTTTTGCTGCCAAAATGTGTCCTGTTACACTGATACTGTTGTGCTCAGTGTCAGATTTGGGTTTTGCCTGTGCATTTATAATTAGAGGAGTGACCAACATGAAATCCAGAGAGCCGTCTAAGCAAACAATTGTGAAGCTGAGAGAAGATGGAACATCAGAGCCACTGCACAGACATTAGCCATGGCCAGTACAACTGTTTGGAAAGAAAGTCGTCACTGGGGTAGTAAGTAACAGGTGTTGAACAGACCAAGGAATACACCTTACATTTTAAGTGCTGTAAAGAAAGACCCTAAAACAGCTGTTAGTGACATCAGCAGCAGCCTCCAGAGGGCAGGACTGAAGGCATCACAATCTACTGTTCACAGAAGACTTCGTGAACAAAAGTACAGAAGCTTCACCAGAAGATGCAAACCACCGAGTATCAAGAAGAACAAGAAGGCCGGGCTGAAATTTACCAAGAAGTTCAGAGACAAGCCTCAGAAACTCTGGGATAAAGTTTTATGGACTGATGAGACAAAGATGAACCATTACCAAGGTGATGGAAAGGTTAAAGTTTGGAGGAAGAAAGGATCTGCTGATGATCTCAAACATACAAGCTCATCTGTGAAACACAGTGGAGGTGATGTCATGGCTTACATGACTTCTTCTGGGACAGGCTCATTAACTTTCACTGATGAGCTCATGCATGATGGCAGCAGTGCAATGAAGTCAGAGGTCTGCATAAACATTTTGTCTGTCAGTGTAAAGAAAGATGTAACCAAACTGATGGGAGAGCCTTCATTATGCAGCAGGATAATGACCCAAACACGCTGCAAATCTACAAGGGAGTTCGTCAGGGGCAGGAAGTGTAAGGATTTAGACTCACCCAGACAAAATCATCAACTTTACTTTCCACTTTTTACCTGCTACAGAGGAGACGGAAGGAAGTAACCCCCCCCCCCCCCCGAACAAACAACTGAAAGAGGCAGCAGTGAAAGCCTGAGAAAGCATCACAAAAGAAGAATGCAAAAATTCAGTGATGTCAGTGGTCACAGGCTTGATGTAGTTATTGTAAACAAAAGATTTGCTACTAAATGCAAGTCTGATTTACTTTGACCTATTTTATCTGTTATTCAGTACTGTTCAGAAGATATAGGAGGATTCAGACAAAAGGTGCTATCTGCTGAACTGTGTCTCTGTGATGTAACTGATGTAAATGCCTGTAAATAAAAGCTGAGATCTTTTGTCTCACATTGATTGTTTTTTATGTCAAGCTCATGTTTTTAGTCTATGGCAAAAATAAAGGGCTCAGTTTTCTAATATTGTTGGAGGAAGCCATGTTTATCCAAAGCGGCTCTTCTTTCTGTCAGCAACTCAGATGTTGGTGAGAATTCATACAATGAGACCTTTTTTTTTTTTTTTTTAATTCTTTGGGAATGTAAATTTAAAAACCTCTTGTTTTATCAGACAAAAATGACAGATGGGAACGTTAAAAAAGGAATGGCTGTGGAAACTTTGGATAATTTGGGAACTGAGGAGCTTAAATACTTCCAGTGGTGTCTCCAAAATGTTACTGAGTCAAGGGATGGCTTCAAGCCAATCAAAAGAGTCGACTGGAGAAAGCAGACAGACTGGACACGGTGGACCTGATGTGCAGATGTACAACACAGAGACTGCAGAGGTGACAGAGAAGATTTTAAAGAAGATTCAAAAAAAATTGAAGGTCTGTTATAGGGAGGCACTTTACACAGACTACAAGGCTTTTTTTTTTTTTTTTTTTACAATAAAAATTAATACATTTTTGGTTTCCAACAGGAAACCCTTTCCCAAATTCTCCTACAGGATCAACCAACCGACACCACAGGTATGGGTTCATTGTGCTGCTAAACAATCCTACATTAAGACTGACAATATAATTAGTAACACAATTATCAGAACTTCCATCCAACCATATAAGGGCGAAGGACCAGTCTGTCCATCAATCACCGGTCTGATTTATCAGAACTTTTACTCCATAATACACAGTCATGTCAGCCAAGCTTTCCCACAGATATGCCACCAAATATCATCTGCACGAAATGATGGAAAACTCTGTCCAAAAAGAGAAAACCCACTTCTGCTCTCTCTGTAACGTCAGCCCTGACGTTAAACTGCAAACAGTTTTCACATCCATGAAATGAGTCAGACAATTTCTCAGTTCCCTAAACTTCCTGAACTAGATGGTCTCTGACTGACTGACAACACAGGCACCAGATTTCTTCTCCACTAAAGTTAAATTGTTACCATATTACAGATTAATATGGTAAACACATTTAGCCTCAAAGCCTCCTTCACCTTCACAGGCTGTCCATGTCTAGCAGTTATGGTTCAGGGCTTCAGGTGGTTCACAGTAGTTTGCGGTGAGCATTAGCCTCAGAACAGTATATCTGCTCCTCTGCACTGAAAGTAGATAAATGAAGTGTTTCAGATGTGTCTAAATTGTCTCCTGGTCATCTCCTAACTGAGATGTCTTGAGAAAGTTCAACTCAGACAAGATCCCAGGACAGACTTAGGACACACTGCAGAGATTTTCTCTCAGCTGGCTTGGAAATTCTTTGGCAGCCTCTGGAAGACCAGTATATATTGGTGGAAAAGGAAAAGGTCCCAAAGGCTCAGACAGCCTGGATCTGGATAAGCAGTTGGAAGATGGATAGGTGTTGTGCACTGATATCCTATGCTGTAACTTTAGAACTGATCACCATGAACTTGCTGATGATGAAATTTCATTGCTCACTGTTACATCTCTCCATTTTTTTTCTTTTTGTGTTTAAGATTCATTTGTTCAATGTCAATGTAAAATCAAGTCCAAACTGAAGAAAAGGTTCCAGTGTGTGTTTGAGGGCATCGCTAAAGCAGGAAACCCAACATTTCTGAATCAGATCTACACAGAGCTCTACATCACAGAACAAGGCCTGGAAAGGTCAATGATGAACATGAGGTCAGACAGATTGAAACAGCATCCAGGACACCAGACAGAACTGAAACAACAATCAGACCAGAAGACATCTTTAAAGGCTCACCTGGAAGAGATGAACCAATCAGAACAGTGCTGACAAAGGGAGTGGCTGGCATTGGGAAAACAGTCCTAACACAGAAGTTCACTCTGGACTGGGCTGAAGACAAAGCCAACCAGGACATTGAGATTGCATTTCCATTCACTTTTAAAGAGCTGAATGTGCTGAGAGAGAAAAAGTTCAGCTTGGTGGAACTTGTTCATCACTTCTTTACTGAAACCAAAAAAGTAGGAATCTGCAGCTTTGAAGACTTCCAGGTTGTGTTCATCTTTGATGGTCTGGATGAGTGTCGACTTCCTCTGGACTTCCACAACACTGAGATCCTGACCGATGCTACAGAGTCCACCTCAGTGGATGTGCTGCTGACAAACCTCATCAGGGGGAATCTGCTTCCTTCTGTTCAAATCTGGATAACCACACGACCTGCAGCAGCCAATCAGATCCCTCCTGAATGTGTTAGTATGGTGACAGAGGTCAGAGGGTTCACTGACCCACAGAAGGAGGATTACTTCAGGAAGAGGTTCAGAGATGAGGAGCAGGCCAGCAGGATCATCTCCCACATCAAGACATCACAAAGCCTCCACATCATGTGCCACATTCCAATTTCTTCTGCTGGATCACTGCTACAGTTCTGGAGGATGTGCTGAAAACCACAGAGAAAGAAGAGCTCCCCACACACCCTGACTGAGATGTACATCCACTTCCTGGTGGTTCAGGCCAAAGTGAAGAAGGTCAAGTATGATAAAGGAACCGAGACAGATCCACACTGGAGTCCAGAGAGCAGGGAGATGATTGAGTCTCTGGGAAAACTGGCTTTTGATCAGCTGCAGAAAGGAAACCTGATCTTCTATGACTCAGACCTGACAGAGTGTGGCATCGATATCAGAGCAGCCTCAGTGTACTCAGGAGTGTTCACACAGATCTTTAAAGAGGAGAGAGGGCTGTACCAGGACAAGGTGTTCTGCTTCATCCATCTGAGTGTTCAGGAGTTTCTGGCTGCTCTTCATGTCCATCTGACCTTCATCAACTCTGGAGTCAATCTGTTGGAAGAACAAACAACTTTCTGTGACCCTGTAATAAAATTATCCACAGAGGCAGACTTGTACCAGAGTGCTGTGAACAAGGACTTACAGAGTCCAAATGGGCACCTGGACTTGTTCCTCCGCTTCCTCCTTGGTCTTTCATTGGTGGCCAATCAGATTCTCCTAAGAGGCCTTCAGACGGACACAAGAAGTATCTCAGTGACTAGGAAACAAAACAGTGCATTACATTGAGCAAAAGCTCTGTGAGAATCTGCCCATAGAGAAAAGCATGAATCTCTTTTACTGTCTTTATGAACTGAATGATTGTTATCTAGTGGAGACAATCCAGTGGTACCTGAGATCAGGACGTCTCTACGCAGATCATCTGTCTCCTGACGAGTGGATAGCCTTGGTCTTTATCTACTGTCATCAGAAAAAGATCTGAATGTGTTTGACCTGAAGAATATGATGTTTCAGAAATGGCTCTTCTGAGGCTGCTACCAGTTGTCAAAGCCTCCAAGAAAGCGCTGTAAGTCCACAGATGTTAGTTGAGCTATACAGTTCACTGAAAGACACTGATAATCAGTAGTTATTAGTTAATATAGTGACTTTCTTTGTTATTTTCCTTTAGACTGAATGGCTGTAACCTCTCAGAGAGAAGCTATCAAGCGCTGTCCTCAGTTTTCGCCTCTCACTCCTCTCATCTGAAGCACTGGATCTGAGTAACAACGACGTGCAGGATTCTGGTGTTAAGCTACTGTCTGCTGGATTGAAGAGTTCACACTGTAGGCTGGATTCTTTAAGGTCAGAACAGAATTAAAAGGCCACCAAAGTTAAACCTTAAAATCAAAATAGCTGACTTCTTTTTGGGTTTAGGGTGTGAATTTTTTCCACATCTCAGCACTTTGCATGAAGTTCCCAACTTTCAGACACATAGATTAAATGTAACTGTTTTTTGTTTCTTTCCTTTTTTTTTTTTTTAAATGGGTGGTACAGTAAAGCCAATACAACACCAATGAAAGCAAACCATAAAACTTTAATGTCTTTTCTTAAAGGTGTATGCAGAGTTTGTGACATTTTTTAGGTTTCCAAGCCTCTCAACAATAACATCCTTTTTCGTGAAGAATTGCCATGCCACCAGGGTGCGCTGTTAAATTAAATTCAAGTTCTGAAGTTTCAGACCATTTCTGGGGTGGATGCAGTCAATCTGTAAGGAGAATCAAAGTATAAAACATGACATTTCCTGCTCCCACTTGGTGGTGCTCTCACAGTTGCACACTACTAGCAGTCACACCCCAAACACACATGTGTTTGGGGTGTGACTCCCATCAAGCCTTTGAAGTTTGGGACAGATTTACAATTTTGATTTCCAAATGGGACAGCCCCACTTGGGTTTAAATACCTGGGACTCTCCACCTTTTGGTTTTAGAACTGAAGAAGCCTCTTGGTTGAGTGGTGAAACTTCTTAAATAAGTCCAGTCGCCTTTTTTCAAGCTTTATGAAGACTTTTTGAAGTATGTTTGGAGTCATTGTCCTCCTGGAAGACCCATGACCCTGAAGGCAAACCCAGCTTTCTGACACTGGGCCCTACATTGCGAACCTTTCATCAATTTTTCTCTTCTGTTTCTTGATTATGTTGCGCACTGTGGACAAAGGAACATCAACATCTCTGGAGATGGACTTGTAACCTTGAGATTGTTGATATTTTTTGACAATTTTGGTTCTCAAGTCCTCAGACAGTTCTCTTCTCCTCTTTCTGTTCTCCATGTTTAGTGTGGCACATACAATGCAAATGTTGAGTCAACTTCTCTTCTTTTTTATTTGGTTTCCGGTGTGATTTTTATATTGCCCACACCTGTTTTTTGCCACAGGTGAGTTTAAATGAGCATCAAATGCTTGAAACAAAGCTTTTTACTCACAATTTTGAAAAGGTGCCAACATATCTGTCCGGCCCATTTTTGGAGCTTGCTTGGGAATAGCAGTAGGCAGGTGTGAGTGCATCTGCATGTGCAGTGAGTCAAAGACTTCTTTCACTTCAGTTCAGTACACTTTAGTTTATATGGCCCCAAATCAAAACAACAATTGCCTCAAGGTGCTTTATACTGTAAGGAAGACACCCTACAATAATTACAGAGAAAACCCAACAGTCAAAACGACCCCCTATGAGCAGCACTTGGCGACAGTGGGAAGGAAACTCCCTTTAACAGGAAGAAACCTCCAGCAGAACCAGGCTCAGGGAGGGGGGGGTCATCTGCTGTGATAAAATGGGGTTGAGGGGAGAGAGAAGTCCTGCCATTTGTGACTTTATGGCGACTTCCATGTCCTGCATTGAGTCCATTTTTTATTCATTCTGCAACTGTTGCAATCATTACCAATCTGTTTCTAATGTGAATCTGTTTCTGATATAAATACTTTTGTTCATTGATAGGGGCATTTTCCTAAATATTTGATTCATTATTATTTCAAATGAAATGTTTTTCATTGTTTTCTCTCCAGGCTGTGTGACTGCAGACTCTCACAGAGAAGCTGTGAATTTCTCTCCTCAGTTCTCAACTCCCAGACTTCTAGTTTAAGAGAGCTAGACCTGAGCCACAACAACCTGCAAGATTCAGGAGTGAAGCTGCTATCTGCTGCACTGAAAACGACACACTGCAAATTGGAAATGCTCAGGTCAACAATTGCTGATTGGTGATGAATAATTACATGTTCCAAAAATTACCTGTGTAATTAAAATAACTTTTAAATAATTGAACCTATGAAACATTCTAAAATGTGTCCTTTTTTGCAGCATTCTAAACATCCTAAAAGTAATTTTTAGCCTGATAATGAGTCAAACTGTTGAAAAAAAGAACACATTTGATATATAAATATCTAGATCCAAGAATATAAGATTTGCTGAAAATCTTGATGACGTAGCTACGGCATAGATGAAGAATAAATTCACAGTCAGTTGTCAAAATTGTCCAGTAGTGAAGCAGTGAATAATGACCTCTCCATGGTACCGCCCACAACTGACCTTCCACTACTTCCTCTTTGGGAATTCTTTTTTCCCCAGTGTATATGAAACCATCTCAAATAAAGCCAGATGTTACAATTATAGCTCCGTCATTAAATTCCTGGTCACTGGGTTTACTGGATGTAGACTATCACAGCTCAGTTCATGGTCTTCTTGTTGTGTTGACTTGATTTCCTCATTCATGCTTCACTCTCCAATGAGAGAGGCTTATTATGAGATAGGGGTTAGGGACACTTCATGTGAGAAAACAGGTGAACAGGGCAAGAGTATTGTTTGCCACTATAAAATTATAAAGAATTTATGCATTCTATTATCAGTGGCACACAATAGTCCAGATCTGTCACTCACTGAAAACATTCACCCTCGTTATATTTTTGGGTATACCAGGCCTATACTGGGCAGTGTTTGTCCCAATCACACAGTGTCCCCAGCTGGCCTGCTTTTCACCCAGGGTCTTCAAAAGCCTGGGTACTTTGAGCCACTGCTCAGCAAGTAAGTACTAACAACAGTCAGGACCCATTCCCCAATCTGAAGGTGCAGGGAAACACTCTTTTCCTCTAGCAGAGAAAACCTCATTATAAAGGCTCCAACCTGGGGGTATACCCAACCCTGCTCAACACTTCTCACCACAAGTGTCTACAGAGTGGAATAAAGTCCAGTCCTACCCCAGGAGAATGGTTCCAGAATCCAAGCTGTGCATTGAAGTGTGCGGGTATATGTAGCTAGTATCCAAAGGAGGATGGGCCCACACAGCTAAGTGGGCCCTAGGCCCATTGGTTAAGGCTTGGCCACCAGATGGTCTCATCTGGGCTGGCTTCAGGGTGGGGCCCCATTATCCCAAGTCCTGGTGAGGTTTCTGGAAACCTTGATTCCATCATCATCACGAGGTCCTTTTGAATCACTCTTGGTCTGGCCTCTTACCCGGGACAATTTACTTCAGATGAACCTATCTGGGGCAAACTGCACCCAACAACATAACTCATGGGATCACAAAGACATGCAGACACCTCAACCACAACAAGGTGGGAATACATGGAGGGTATTATTGGAGCATTATAAAACATGAAAAAGAAGGCCCCGGTCCATTGAAGAGCTGAAATCCTCTACCTCTCTTTTTGGCTGATATTTGGCTGTTTAAAATACATTTGTCTCCATCATTCCCAAAATGCTTACAGAGTGTTGTTAAAATAAATAATCAGTACAAAAATATAATGAAACCACAAAAAAATCTCAGCAGAAATACATGTTGTCTCTGGAATATATTCATTGAAAGAGAGGCTTCATATTATTTGTAATACATTTGTTGCAATTATTTCTTTTTTTTTGGGGGGGGGGGGGGGGGGGTAGCATAGTGGATTGACTTTAAAAGTGAAAATGTGACCTCTTACTGTACCATGACCTTTAAGATTAACAGTGTTTTGTGCCTGCAGGCTGTCAGGGTGTATGATTACAGGTGAAGGCTGTGCTTCTCTGGCCTCAGCTCTGAGCTCCAACCCTTCCTATCTGAAAGAGCTGGATCTTAGCTACAATAATCCAGGAGACTCAGGAATGAAGATGTTGTCTGCTGGACTGAAGGATCCACACTGGAGACTGGACATTCTCAGGTATGGAGACCCCTACTCCAAGCTCAAGACCAAGTGCAAGAACTAATCTCTTGTCACATACAATTTCATATTTTGATATGATGTTTACAAGACTTCTTTTTCAAATTTTTTTCCTGCATGTGAATTAAATTCTTCTTCTTACAGCTGCTCACTTTAGGGGTCATGCCAGCAGATTATCTGCCTCCATCTCACCTCATCTGAAGCACTCTCCTCTGTCCCACCAACCTTTTGCATATTTTTCTTCCCTGCATCCTTCTCTGTGGCTTTGTTCTGTTTCTCCTGCCCGGCAGATCCTTCAACATCCTTTGTCCAATATGTCCTCTGTCCCTCCTCTGCAGATGTCCAAACCATCTCAGCTTTGTCTCTCTAACTTTGGCTCCAAACCACTCAACTGGTCCTCTCGTATACTAATTTCTGATCTTGTCGATCTTGGTCAGTCACAACTAAAATCTTTGCATCGTCAACTCTGCCGCCTCCAGCTTTTTTGTTCATGTCACCATCTCCAAACCACATATCACAGCAGGTCTCACTAACACCTTGTAAATCTTCCATTTCACTCTTGGTGCTATCTTTCTGTCACAAATCACCTGTGGCATTCATCTCCACCCACTCAGCTCTGCCTACAGTTTCTTCTTCACATCCATTGCTTTGGATGGTTGACCCCAGGTATTAAAACTTGTCCATCCTCACCACCTCTACTCCTTGCACACATGCATTCTGTTGTGCTTCTACAGACTCTTCTCTCCAGAGAATACCTCCATCTATCCAGTATCTCTCCTATTTATTCACTCCTGCCTGACCTCATGGGTCAGCCTGTCCATCACCATTACAAACAAGAATGGGCTCAGAGCTGATCCCTGATGGACACCTCACTATTGTCTTACTGTCCTCACACAAGTTCTGCACCACCCTCACACTTCTCCATCACAGTTCACTCTATCATAGGCTTTCTTTAGCTCCATATAAACAGTGTCCAGCCTCACATACAACTCTCTATACACCTTTTCTTTGCCTTTATCACGTCTCTCTTTGTTGCATGCCTAGCCTCCCAGTACTCCTGTATATTTTCTACATATCCTTGATTATCCTGGTTTTTCTTTGCCAAGGTCTTCCTTGGATTGCTTCCCTACATTCCCTCATTCCACCACAGAGTCTCCTTGTCTTCTTTTCTCTGTCCAGAGGATAAACCAAACACCTTCTTGGCAGTTTTCCCCTCATCACTTCAGTCTACATGAATTTGAGATAAAAAAAAAAAAACTGTGTTCATCAAGAGTAAATATTAGTCAGGCTTTTTATCATTCAGTGAAGCAGATCATTATTTTAATTGTATTAGAGTTTGTGTTAGCTTAACAAGTCAATCTGCAGAAACCAATCAGTACTTAGGAACTCATATCTTTGAATGTTTACATTTAATTTAATGCGTGCATGTATTTTAGTATATACATTTATTAAACATGAAAGCTGATTGTACCTCAGACACAGGAGACACACAGAAAGTGACTGAGGGTTATTTTTGTCTGCCAAAATTAATGGATTTCAACATTTTTCAGCACAAAGTGTCATGTTTATGTTCACTTGTTGAATACAACCCCCCCCCCCCCCCCCCCCCCACACACACACACACACACACACTTAAATATCTTTACAGTTTAGCTCACATATGAACAGAGCTAGAAAACTCTGGTCTGACCCCCCTCCTTCTTTCAGGGCGGAGCCTGCTGGAGTCCAGTGGCTGATCCCAGGTCTGAGGAAGTGTAAGTGTGTTTTTAATGTGACTGATGAAAACAAAGCAGCACAAAAACGATCAGTGAACAGATGATGGATCAATAACTGCAGCTCTGTTTGTTCTCTCCATCAGATTCCTGTCAACTCACAATCGACACAAACACAGTAAACAGAAAACTCAACTTAAGCGACAACAGGAAGGTGACATTTGAGGGGTATCAGTCATATCCTGACCATCCAGACAGATTTGACCGGTGTCCTCAGCTGCTGTGTAGAGATGGTCTGACTGGTCGCTGTTACTGGGAGGTCAAGTGGAGCGGAGAGGTTCAGTTAGCAGTGAGTTACAGGAGAATCAGCAGGAGAGGAGATGGACTCGATTGTAGGTTTGGGGAGAATGATCAGTCCTGGAGTCTCTTCTGCTATGATGACCGCTACTCTGTCTGGCACAACAACAGACATGCGCTCCTTCCTTTGCTCTCCTCCTCCTCCTCCTCCTCCTCTGTCTCTAACAGAGTAGCAGTGTATGTGGACTGTCCTGCTGGCACTCTGTCCTTCTACAGAGTCTCCTCTGACACTCTGATCCACCTCCACACCTTCAACACCACATTCACTGAACCTCTTTATCCTGGGTTTGGGTGTTTTAATCATTCCTCTGTGACTCTGTGTGACCTTTAGAAGAATCTTCTCTGGTGACAAAAAAAAAAACATGTTGAAATGTATTTATTTTTTCATCTTGAACTGTTAAAGTTGAGTAGAATCCAGTTCAATAATCTACAAGTCAATGATGTTATTCCCTCAGTAGCCATAATGCCTGACAGGCTGCAGTATGAGGCTGCGGAGTACTGTCTAATTTGGTGATATGTAGTACAGGAACCCCACTGGGGCTCTTCACCTTGTACAGCTCAGGGTTTCGATACAGCACCAGGTCATGTGAAGCACAGAAATCCTCTGCTGATTCTGCAGAGGTTGGACGTGGCAGTGACTGACAGGAGGAGGAGCATACAGAACAGTGGTGGCCAAAGCTTTGAGAATGACACAAGTATGGATTTTTACAAGCTTTGCTGCTTCAGTGTTTTTAGACCTTTTGTCAAAAGTTTCTTTGTATACTGAAGTATAACGACAAGCATATTATAAGTTTCACAGAACAATTACATTAAGATTATGCAA
Organism: Archocentrus centrarchus; assembly: GCF_007364275.1. Classification (NCBI taxonomy): domain Eukaryota; kingdom Metazoa; phylum Chordata; class Actinopteri; order Cichliformes; family Cichlidae; genus Archocentrus; species Archocentrus centrarchus. The sequence continues at coordinate 3,944,119 of NC_044347.1, forward strand.
CGAGTCAGTGTTTGCAGTAACTGACTGAATCTAGCTGACGCAACCATGTCTGTCATTAAGACAGAGGAATAATAAACTCGAGTGTGTGATGATGCAGGTGGGTCAGAGGGGATCAGTTCAGCTCAGAGTGGGTGGAGAGCTCAGTGGAAACATAAGGCTTGCAGAAAGACAAACCACCGAGACAGAGGGGGGGTGCAGCGCACGATATGGATCTGCTGTCAGTGGTTATTAGGACAGAAAAGCTGTTGACAGCCAATCAGAGCTTGCCTTTGTGCAGCAGCTGGGCCGTGTGGGTTTCTGTGGGTTTTCACTTTAATGTCACAGTGACAGTTACAGCAACAACTGTGGTTGCACAATAATTCCAGGAAGCATTAAGACCCTTTCACTGCAGTGACTACACTCAGGGTGCCGAAGTGATGAAATAGCAGAAAGTTTTTTTTATTGTGTGTTTTTTCTTTACAAATTTATAGAACCAAAAGTGTGGTCAGCTGCATCCTATAAAGCCAATAAATATCAGGGGACACAACTCTGTGTTTGCTGATGTTGGTCTCTGTTAAGAGCAGTCTTTAGGATGAACTTTAGATCAGCTGCACAAACCAAAGTTAAGCTCCATCTGAACCACACCTGGACTCTGCAGTGCTGCATCCTAATCATGACCAATGGTTTTGGTGCATCTAGCACCATGCTTTAAATAGTATTACAGTAATTAATAGTTGATAAAGAATAAGGTGATGGCATGAGTGGATTTCAGTGCTGAGTTCACATGAGAAGACGAACCACACCGAGACAGAAACCGCTGAAACAAACAAGTTATTGTTGTTCTCGAAACAAACACCTCACACGCTCGTATTCCACTTCTGTTTGATTTGAATTAATTAAATCCGTGAATCAGTGAATCAGTGTAATGTTTGGATCCTGTGTGCTGATGGAAAATTGGGTTTAAAGTCATTAAATATTTCATCAGTGTTTGATGGATTCTGCTACGTGTTCAGAGTACATTCATGTTTACTGCACAGCACTGAAACAGGTATTTGACTTCATTCTTTGTAATGATGACTGTTAAAACAGCCTGTCCCCCCGGGGAGTCATTTTCCAAAGATTAATAACAGTAGAAGAAATGGGACTGATTTAATTAGATTCGCTGGAGTTAAACAAAAATGCTTAAAAAGTTTTGACAGGCTGTTTGAAAATAGAAATATGAATCAGCAGATCACAGTCTGCTTGTTGTTTGCTCCCATATTCAATTTTCTCAACAAAAACTGTGGAAACAACACCGAGAGTCACTTAAAAAGTGACATTTTTAAAAAAAAATTACAACTGACTTTGGCTGAAAAGCTAAAAGATGCTGATCACAACAATCTCACAAAAACTTGCATGTTTAGAAGAGCAGCTGTTAACAGCCGTGAACCATTTAGACCTCGTTTAGACCTGTAATCATTATAAAATCTCTCAGTGGGTAAATATGAAATCAAATCTTTATGAGGCCTAAACAGATGAATTCTAACTGTTCACTTTTTAACCAGATTTATTGGAGAAAACAGCATCCACCAACATCTGGATTTATGAGTTTGGTTCCTGTAGCAGGACAGCTTTGCTTCTATGTCCAAAAACCATGTTAGACAGAAGATGTTCTACCTTTAAATAAGAGCTGACATCAAAAATAAAACCGTTACCTTAAAAGTGAAGGAAGGCATGGTGCTTATATTTTAATATTTTTATATTTTATTTTCAGATTTATATATTTTTTTCATATTTATTTGTCATTCTGTGTTTGTTTGTTTGTGTAGTTTTTGTATTGTGGACTTTCATGCTGTAATTTTGTGTATCTGCTGTTGGAGCTGTTGACAGCGACTGCAGATGGAAAGTAGCCTTTCTGCTAATTCTGGTACATGTACATTCAGACGATCGTTAATATGCACCGTCCCTTTTAAACCAATAAATTAAAATAAGAGAAAATTTAATATTTAACAAGACTCATATTTTATTTCATCAAACCAACTGAACATGATGCAGAGAGGGCACACACGCCTGCTGTATAACACAAAGTGATACCTGAACCATGAGCTACATCTACTTTATTTATCCTAAAATATTTAATTCTCTAATCTGTGTGTTGCATCATGAAGGAATTTGATTTTGAATTTTAATATCAGGGTCGTCATTTTGAAGATTTCCATAATATGATATCACGTCGGCACTCATACAACAGTGAAAAATTATGACAAACCGCACGATCAGTGGACAGTGCAATAAAAACTAGGCTCAGACACGTGTTTATTGATTTATAGAACAGATGTATGGTTTCCTTTTATTATCTTTCTTTAAAATGATATTTGGATCTCATCAAACATTCGATCAGCGTCAGTCGTTACTTTAACTTTAATTTGATTCTGTTTCTTGTGCTTTGCTGCAAAGTGAAACATAAACACACCAACATTTGCTCGTACACTTATTTGGGAATGTTGCACTAAAGCGCGATCAACACTTTTTTATAATAAAACATTTTTTATAAATGATGAAATATCTACCAGCTTCTTCAGATTCAGCTTTTAATATGGAAAGAACAAAAACAAAGCACAAACAAACCCCACACTGTTACTGCTTTTGAGATAAGCGAAGAAGAAGAAGCTGCTTGTCAGTCAGCTGCTTGCTTGCAGCTGTTTCTGAAGCGCCTGAGCAGAGAGACCCCACAGCAGTACACCAGACTCTTCACAATCAGCACTGTGTACACCAGGCAGAGCAGTCTCACTTGGTTTGGAGATGGAGGAAGCTCCAATGGTGGACGCTCTGCTGCAGTTTGATTGGTGGAGAGAGTAACTGATGGAAGTTCAGTTGGTGGATGTTTAGAAACCCCTGAAACAGAAAAGTCACATTTGAGTTGCAGTGAAAAAAAAATCTGCTGAATTCCTGCAGAAACCTCACCAAGCTTTCATTACCGTCCTCTACTGTGGCCTCCACGGTCTCCCTCTCGTGTTTCACAGAACAGCCATATGTATACGAGCTGCCGTCTGGCTGATGGAGCAGCAGGATGCTGGCAGTGCCGCTCGACGCTCTGAGGTCCAGCTGCTCTACGTCAGCAGTGGGCAGCTCCTCTGGAGGTCCGTCTTGCTTTTGCCTTTTCCAGGAGATCTTGACCAGAGGAGGAACCATGTGCGAGGCCACACAGAGCAGAGATCTCCTGCCCTTTGGATCAGCGGAGGATGCTGCAGGGTACACGCTCACCACCGGCTTCTCTGTCGGCTTGTCTGAAGTTTGACAGCAGACACAGAAATTCATTCAAAGTGACCTGAACGGCTCGGCTGTGACAGGATATATTTCACATTTAATGTGTAATGCTTTGTGTTTTAAACACTTAATAATATTCCATGATTTATATTTGTAATATACAACATAATACATATTAATTTCATTACCATAAAATATTAAATAACCTTATAACGTGTACAAGTAAAAAAAAAAACATCTTTCAGATTATTGCTGCAATTAAGTAGAAATAAGCTACTTTATAAATTATATTTAATGTGCATATTTGTAGGATCATATTGTTGAGCGTCGCAAACAATTTACATTTACACTAAACGTGTTATTTTCAAATTTCACATTATAAGAATATTTGTGTATCATCTCTTGCAACATGTTGAAATTTCAATATACATTTATAGTCACTGTGTTTTTATAATTAGCGTCTGTTTATTCCTTTAAAATATAATCACTGTATATGAATTTAGTGATTTCTTCACAATGCTTTTACAATGAAATATTTGTACATGCGAAAACTGTTTGTCTCTATTAGGATTCTCATAAAAATAAATATTCTTACACTGACATAAAAACTATACAGTGTGTACTGCGTATATATATTTACATCTCTGCATCAGTAGATAACATTTTTCACTGCGTTTGCATTTATTCCCGTCATACTTTTTTGCACGCGTTTACACAATACCAATTATTCAGATACATCAAATATAACTTAATAACCCTACGCAATAAAATCTTTGTAACACACTGTACTAAAATAAATACTAAATTGTAGAACATACTATTTATTTTCACAAATCATCTTACTGTATGATCTGAAACATAAAATACTTTTATATTTGAGATCATGTTAAGTCAGCAGTATTCAGCGTGTTTTCCTCAAACCTGCCTTAAGACGTAAATAAAAGCAGTATTTTTTTTTCAGGTTTACCACATCATATGTGCACAATGCTTAATAATTTACAACTCCCAATGAATTATCTGTTCATTATGAGTTTGCAAACCAAGTACATTAATACATAAAGCAAATTTGTTACAGGATTAGCGGCTCTTATCAGATCTTTGGCACTTTTCAATAACTTACGCATGCAGAGATTAAAATTTTTTTCTACTTAATAAAATCATATTTAAAGCTTACACTGGATTTGAATGCATTTTTCATCCTAAGCATCTTGAGGACAATGAATTCAGTTGTTCTTACCTGTTACAAGCAGTTTAGCTCCAGGGCCAAAGATCCTGTCTCCTTCACACTGTGACACACACCCATACAAAAACCCGTCTGCTGCTCAGTGTGGCAGCTGAGGGGGGGGCAGTTTCAGCTCCATGATTTGTTCCTTCAATCTCCACATCAGTCTTCTGCTTTCTGCTTCAGTCGTGGTGAATTGGTCCCCAAACAGTTGGCTCCCTGAACGGACATCTGATTCACAGGTTTCCTGTTGCCCCACCAGCAGGTTTTCGTGCCAAGTGAAATGTCCCAGTGACATTTGGATGGAGTGGGATTGTAAAGGGATTCCTATGCAGGATGAACTTTGGTAATCATGTGGTTTCTCTTCTCAGACTGAATGAATGAATAAATCCTGAAAATGGCTTCTTCTGCAGTTTGTTCAGGATCACAATGAAACTGTTTTCACATATAGAGACTTGCTGCATGTTTTATATTTTTCTGGCATCTGCCTGAAATTTTAAACATGTTTATTTTTTCAGGGGTCCTCAAAGTTTTCTGATGCTACTTTCCCACCACCGAGGAACCGGTTCGCGTGCCGGTGCTGCTGCTGGTTTCAATGAACCGGCGAAACGCTTAAGAACGGGCCCGCGTTCCCACCGCGTTTCTGTGAACTGCTCCTTTACGTACGAGTGTGGGCGGGTCCTCGTCTGGACACGAAGCCGAAGCGCACAAACGTGGGAGAACACGCTCCCCTTTCTGTGCTGCAAATACGTTTTAGGGTCCAAACCAAACTACAGCAGCATCTGTGTGCAGCACAGACAGCGATTAGAGCAAGACGACAAGTACGCACTTTGTGTCCTTTTATCTGTGATATGAACTGATACAAAGCAGCAAGTTCAGCCTTAGAGCCCAACCTAATTCACAGCCGTGAAAATCGCTTCGCTTTTCTCATGTAATACACATGTAATATGGTAGAAAACTTGATGTTGAGATGGCAGAGTCACGCTGTTGCCAACTCCTCAGCAAGGAAAGTAGCTATTGGCTGTCCTAAAAGTCGCTAGAAGTCGCTATATGACGGTATCGTCTAATTTGCATAATTGGTTATTTGCATGTAGTTGCAATCCAGGATGCAGGAGAGAGGAATCACATCTTTAGAGAGACAAAAAGTGAAGAAAAACACCCCAAATATGTTTAGAACTACTAGGGCTGGGCGATATGGACCAAAATAATATCTCAATATTTTTTAGCTGAATGGTGATTTATGAAATATATCTTGCTATTTTTTCTTCCCAAAGGTATAAACAAAAAGGCACCTCTGAGTCAAAGCTACATGTCCCAAATGTCACAAAGACACTTTCATTAACATTCAGCTGTAGATGTACATGAGAAATTGCTCAAAAATAAACCACTGGCATATTTAAATAACAAAAGACTCACAGCTGTGCTATTAAAATGTAAACAGAAAAGATACCGAAATATATAAAATAGCAAAAGGCTGACTGATTCTTTACAAAGCCAGTCTGCAGTGAAGTAGACTTCACCAAAGAGCTTCCTCCTGTGTAAGATAAACATGTAACCAGATTGAATGAACAAACTTCCATCCTTCAGTCAGCAGGATTTGTAAATCCATAGACATATATGCTGACGTATCACAGCAACATGCCCCACCCGCTCAATGCGGCGTCGTATCCGCCGCCTGCATCACGAGGACACGAACAGACCCACTTCCGCTATTAAGGTCACGTGACTTACGGTACATGCCAACAGCCAGGTACTCTTGGGGGTCCAGGCGATGCAAAGCATCTGAACGGAAGCAGTACGAAGGTTGTATGTACACAAAACACGGTGACAGCGCAGGATTTCAGGTTAACAAAAAGCTCTCCAAAAGTTGCTGACGTCACCGTGAAAACTCGCTAAATTTGTTGCTAGTTGCTTTTTGGAAAAAAAAGTCGCTAAGGGGGTCTGAAAAACCGCTAAATATAGCTACAAAGTCGCCAAGTTGGCAACACTGCAGACTCACGCCCTTCTGTCACTTTCGTCACGCGTTCTTGGTTCGAGACCAGCTAGCTTGTGGGACCGGAGTCGAACCCGTTTTTCAGCCGAGCACCGAGTGCTTCCGCGGTGGAAAACCTGCCTAACGGTTCACCGGCTCCGGAAGCCTGTTGGTGGGAAAGAGGCTTGAGTGGTAATTTAGAGAACCAACAAATGAACCAACGATGTAACACTCTTTGATTTGATTCTTGTTGGTTGGTGGGTTTGAGGGCTTCATAAAAAGCCCATTACGCTTGTTGTATTTGCTCATCTTCAACCTGTATGATCTGGCCACACCACCTGTGCAAGGTTACAGAATTAAAGGTGGGTGATCAGCTGAGACAACACCAAAGAACAGATGTGACCCAACTTTTTGTTTGGGCTGCCATTCGTGAGGACAGCTATAATGTTACCCAGTGATGTCACCCAGCTGGCTATACTTTGAGAATCCTGCATGGAGACAGTCCTTTTTTTTTGAGTATCATTTGTTGAAACAACTAGTGTATGTTTCCTGGTTTCTGGAGTTGTGATCACCATTGTGGTGTGTTGTTTTCCCTGTCAGAGCAGGTGCTCTTGCAGAGGTATGTCACTTCTACAAGAAATGTAGACGCTTTTCTCTTGGATGTATGTCAGGAGAAGGTAAAATATTTGGATGTTTTGTATCTGCACAAGTTTTTTAAAACAAAAAACTATAAAATTATTGATGGGAACTTCTGTAATCTTCTTGGCTCTTCTTGAATTTGTTTTGGTCTTCATCACGTTGTCTTCTCTTAGAAATAGAATACAAACTAGTTATTACAGCAGTGCCGATGACGCCTCCTTCAGTTCAGTGTGACTCAGGCTCTGTTTGTGGGATGTGTGAACCTGGGCTGTGGTCTGTTGCTGTTCCTCTGATGGTTTTTGTTCAGCTGCCGGGGATCATTCCTCACTGTGAGAGCTTTTAGCACAGGAGCAGAAGTAAGCAGCTGAATGAGCACCACTAACTGCTTTTATCTCCAGCTCACAGTTAGTCTGGTTTTTTGAAGCTGAGAAATCATTTTGCTGAGGATGGTTGTACTCACGACTGACTTCACCAGTGCGTTTATTAATATGAAGAATCACTCTGAATTTATCATCATCTTTCCTCTGGTACCAGTGTACGTAACTGCCACTGCACTGGTCAATTCCCCCACAGCTGATGGAGACACTTTTTCCGGGCGTCCTGGTCAAAGTCAAGTCATTCTGGATCAGGTCCGCGGCCATGGTAACCAGCGCTGTGGAGACAGAGACAGAAGAAGGTCGGTGTGACGCTGTTTGTTACAGATGTGTTTGTTGGCTGGAAACACTCACCTGAGTGCAGGCAGCATAGAGCAGCAGCTGGGAGGAAAAGCATTGTGTGCAGCGGTGTTTCCTCTGGTGAACCGGGGAAAAGCGATGCTTCGATAGAACTGAGGCCAAACAAGGACAATTTATATGATTATACGAGGACCACGTGGTTTCTGACGAGACCTCAAACTTCCCATCAGCCCCTGCAGCTGCCTGATAATACTGCTGCTGACTGACAGCTGGAGCTGTGTTGTAGGTCTCCACTAAGTTTGAGGTTTCAAAAGAATTACCCCTCAAATATAGGAGATAATTTATTTGCTATTTCAACCATTTCTTTTTTTGACTTTCTATGATGGGATATTTCTTTCAGTTCATTAAAACATTTGCGTATTTCAGTTTAAATCAGTCATACTTCAGATTCTGCTGTTATATTACCCAGCTGAGTGCCAAAGCTAAAACACTGTCATGGTCCTGGGGTTGACCCGGCGTTGTGTTTTTTTTTTTTGACTTCCAAGTTTTGGTGTCAGATTTCTTCAGCTTGTTCCTTAAATTATTTTTATTGTTCTAGGCTGCTTTAAGTTTGTTGTGCTGTGCTTCTTCGTTATGGCTTTCTGTGTCCTGGAGTTCAGGTTTCCTTTTCCTGTTTTCTTATTGTCTGGTTCTATTCCTTGATCAGGTGTCTTGTCTGCTCTTGGTCTTTGCTACAGTAGGTGTTCACCTACGTCATGTTCTGTTTCCATGTTCAGTTCATGTGTTATAGTCTGTGAATGTGCTTCCTCATGTTTTGTCTAGTCTGTGTTTGTGTCATAGTTGGTCACTTCCTGTTTTATTTTGACAGTCCTGTGTCACGTGTGCTTTGTGTTCTGTTTTGCTTCCCTTGTGTCGTTAGTCTCATTTGGTTCACCTGTTCTACCCTGCTGTCTCCACTCTCCCTAATTACCTTGTGTGTATTTAAACCCTCAGTTCTGCGCTGTTCTTTGTTGTGTTGTCCATGGTGATTTGCTCGTCATGTGTTGCTTGTTATTTCTAAGAAATCCTAGTGATTGTATTTTTCTGGATCACAGCCAGCCCAGTCTTTTGTAATGTGAATCCTGAGTTTATCATCAATAAAGCTGTGACAGTGCCAAGCTACGTACTGCCCCGTGAGTCCTTCATTGGTGTCCTAACTTGATCACACACAGAGTGCTCTGTGACAACCACAGACTTCAGTGTTTGGACCTTGATGTACTTCATAGTAGTTGTTGAGACACTGATAAAAAAATCTGAAGCATCTGCACATTCTGAGGAGTCCTCATGTAGTTTCCATCAGAGATCAGAAAAGACCAGATACTAACTGGTACCGGACTTTTCAGACAGATACAACTACTCATTTCACCCTTTGATGACATGAAGAGTTTATTGCTATAACTTGTGAACCATGTGAACCTGGGCTGGGGTTTCCTGCTGTTCCTCTGGTGGTTTTTGTTCAGCCTGCAGGGATCATTTGTCACTGTGCGAGCTTTTAGAGCAGGAGCAGTAGTAGGTGGCTGAATGAACATCCTTAACCGTCTTTACCTCCAACTCCCAGCTGTCCTGCTTTTTCACAGCTGTGAAATCATCCTCCTCGGGGTGGTTGTAGCCTCGATTGACTGCTCCATTGTTCAAACTAATAGAGAGAAGCATTCTGAATGTATCTCTTGTGTCTGTCTTCTGGTACCAGAGTACAACATTACTGCTGCACTGGTCCGTCCCCCCACAGCTGAAGGAGACTCTTTCTCCAGCTCTCCTGGTCAAAGTTAATTCTTCTTGTATCAGCTCTGCAGCCATGGTGACCATTGCTGTAGAGACACACACAGGTTAGTACAGCAGTGTTTGTTACAGGTGGAGTGCTCCTCACTCCTCACTCACCTGAGCAGAGACAGCACAGAGCAGCAGCTGGGAGGAAAAGCATTGTGTGCGGTGGAGTTTCCTCTGGTGACCCTGGAGAGCAGCAGAGCTCTGATAGAGCTGAGGACAAACAAGGATGACTTATAAGCTACAGTTTGAAACCACGTGAGGAGGGTCACATGATTTCAAACAGGTCCTCAAACCTCCCATCAGCCCCTGCAGCTGAGAAACAGCTGAAGCTCTTTCCTACATTTCTCTTGAGTCTGAGGTTTGAAGAACATTCCCCTTCAAATGTTTGCTTGATGAAGGTCATATATTTGCTATTTCAGCTGTTTATTGTTCCTTTAAAGATATGGAGATATGATTTTAACTTTGGAAAATGTCGCTTCAGTTCATTAGTTCAGTCGTGTTCAGGTTCCTGTGATCATACTTCCAGTTTTTGTGTCGCACTGAGAGGAAAAGTTAAAAACTGGTTTCACTGTTTGGATCTTGGGATTCTTCATATCATAATTTGTTGTTCAGATGGAAGGTCTGAATAAATGACATTCGTGTGTCGACACGTTCTGATGATTGCAGGAGTATTTATCTGCTTTGTTCAGCACGGATCAGAAAAGAAAGAAGAACTGTTAGAATTCTGATTTAAATCTTGAGTTAGGTTACATGTAACAGAAAGGGACCTGATGGTGTCTGAAAGCTGCTTCTTCAGCTGTTTGTGTGTAAACCAGTGTCCTCACAAACATTTTTTCACACTCAGTAACATGATTGTAGAAAAGGTTTCATTTCTCCTTTATGCCCTTCACATATATGGAAACTCTTTCCTGCTCTCTGTGGGTTTTAGAGGTGATTAACAAAGATTAGCAGATGTTACTTTGACATTTCAGAATGAAATCCACTAAACACCTGCATCTTTGTCTCTCTTTGTTTTTAAGACAGTAAAAAAATTGAGCATTAACTGCTTTTATTTAGTGCAAATGTACTAGACTGGAAAACCTGCCAGTGCTTCCAGTCAGCCTTGATCACAGTTAGTCGTTCACTCTTTGTTTATATGAAGATTTTTGATTTGTGCAGATTTAAATGCTGAAACTGTCTTTAGCTCTTGTGACTGTGCCTCAGACTGAGGTGGGGGTGAACCATATGAACCTGGGCTGGGGTTTCCTGCTGTTCCTCTGGTGGTTTTTGTTCAGCCTGCAGGGATCATTTGTCACTGTGCGAGCTTTTAGAGCAGGAGCAGTAGTAGGTGGCTGAATGAACTTTCTTAACCGTCTTTATCTCCAACTCCCAGCTGTCCTGCTTTTTCACAGCTGTGAAATCATCCTCCTCAGGGTGGTTGTAGCCTTTAGTAATTGCACCATTTTTCTTGTTGATATAGAGAAGCATTCTGAATGTATCTCTTGTGCCTGTCTTCTGGTACCAGTCTACAACAGTACCGCTGCACTGGTCCGTCCCCCCACAGCTGAAGGAGACTCTTTCTCCAGCTCTCCTGGTCAGAGTTAATTCTTCTTGTATCAGCTCTGCAGCCATGGTGACCATTGCTGTAGAGACACACACAGGTTAGTACAGCAGTGTTTGTTACAGGTGGAGTGCTCCTCACTCCTCACTCACCTGAGCAGAGGCAGCACAGAGCAGCAGCTGGGAGGAAAAGCATTGTGTGCGGTGGAGTTTCCTCTGGTGACCCTGGAGAGCAGCAGAGCTCTGATAGAGCTGAGGACAAACAAGGATGAGTTATTGATGGACCACATGGTTTCTAACACGCCCCCAAACCTCCCATCAGCCCCTGCAGCTGACACAGATTTACAGCTGAAGTTGCAGAGAAAGAAATTTATTTGATCCTCATTGTCAGATTATTCTTGTGTTGTAATAAGGCAGAGTAGAGATACTGTTTCTAATAGTGTCGATTCTTTGCTTCACTGTATTCTGCTACTTTATGTGGAGTCTGACTCTTTATTGATGGTGAACTGTCCCCACCTGCTGGTGAAAGATTAAGTTTTACAAAGACACAATCATGATGGTCTCCATGAGTCACAGTCAGTCACTACATTCAGCACAGAGGTGCAGATTTTCACAGGTTTAGAAACTAGAAAAAATGCTAGAAACATGAACTGAAATGGTAAACAGAACAATTTGATAGTCTTTTTACTGTAGAGTATTTAATAAAGGCATATAAAGGCCTTAGTATTTAAGGATGGGTCTAAATCCTGGAGCTTTTAATATGACTCATTTCTCCAGCACATGTGATCCCTGATAGATTAGATTAGATTAGATTAGATTAGATTAGATTAGATTAGATTAGATTAGAATAGATTAGATTCAACTTTAATATCATTGTACACAAGTATACAATGAAAGTACGTTCCAGAACACCCATCCAAGAGATAAGTGTTCTGTGGCCTTGCTGCCGTCACAGGTGCTGCCACAGAACCTCATAGAACTGGAGCCTGTTACCTACCAGTACTCTTATCCTTTTGTTCAGTGACATTTTATATGTGTTAAGCTCTGAGGACGCCTGACACACATGCAGAGTGTAGGATAAGAAGGAATTTATTAATAAGCGTCTTTTGGTCAAACAGTCTTTGGAATTGGTCCATGAGCCATCCTCAGAAACAGCTCTCTCCAGAGTCCGTCTGGTTCTTAGGACAGAAGGACTGAGTGGAAACATTGTTAGCCTAATGGCCACCTCTGAGGAGGTAACCACTGAGTATAGAGGCACAGGCCAGTCTTTAAATACTGCAGGACTGATGAGCTGATGCAGAGCCAGGAAAACCAGAGGGCAAACTCTGAGAGGCAGCCCACTGCTCCACCTGAGAGGTGACAGAGCGAGGTCAAAGAGAGAGACAGGAAGGACGACAAACCCAGGACCACAGCATTCCCTCTAATAAATGCTGTTAATATGGGAAATGCACACATTTCATACAGGAGTCAAATATACCCAAACAATTTCATTTTCAAAATGTAAAACTTAATGAACAGATGATTCCAGTTCAGTTTGTTTGCTGTCAGTTTGTTTTATTTTCATTTTAATTTCAGCCTGGAAGAAACATCACTCACATACTGTTATACAACCAATGCTGTAAATTAATAAAACTATGAAATTATGCTACAATTGTAATATATGGATAATTCATCTAGACATTTGTACACAATTAAGTATAAAGTAAAAAAAACTACAGTTAACCAGATTTAAGCTGTTTTTCCTCCCCTTTTGAACATCTAGAGTATTTCTTTTACTCGTATACTGCATTTAGCAGTCTTCATTGTAGCTTATACATGTTGAATGTTTCAGTCTTTTACATGATATTTTTCCACTTTATAAACAATGAAACTCTCAGAAAGTCTGCTGGTGTTCATCTGTTTAAATCACATAGCTGTAGAACATGGTGAAGACCATGAAACAACAGTGGAAACTAGTTCATTAAAAGTAGTAACTATATTCTGATTGTTCGGAAAGGCCAGAGGGACAAAGATGGTTACTAACTGAGAGGGTCCCCCCAAGACTTATGACAGCCTCATCCAAGGTGTTAGTCAGAGACTTGGTCATCAGTCACACTGCCAGAAATCAGATAACTCACCCCATGAATGATCATGAGTGAAAAACAGAAGATACATATTGGAGAAAAAATATTTTTAACCACAGGAGGCATACATGTGACTATAACTGCAACTTATAGCAAACTGTACTGAGACTGGGCTCACTGTCACACTTACAGAAGACTGCACTAATGTGCACTGTGACCACCATAATATTTATGATAAGCATTCTCCCAACGTGTGCACATTAAAGGGGATTCTCTACACTAAACTCTGCACAGAATCACTGAGGAATCAGGCCAGAGTCTAAACCCAGGATAAAGATGTTCAGTGAATGTGGTGTTGTAGGTGTGGAGGTGGATCAGAGTGTCAGAGGAGATGTTATAGAAGGACACGGTGGCAGCAGGACTGTCCACATACACTCCTACTCTGTAATATGCAGAGGAGGAGACAGTGAAGGTGGGAGAGGGGAAGGAGGACAAGAAGCAGCATACCTTTCCATTATTGCGCAAGACACCATAATCATCAATAATGCAGTCCAAACTCCAAGACTGATCATTTTCTGCAACTTCACAGTCAGCTCTGATTCCACTCATTTTGATTCCTCTGTAATTCACAGATATTTCAAGGCATCCACTCCACTCGACTTCCCAGTAACAGCGACCACTCAGAACATTGCTACACAGCAGCTGAAGAGAGTTATCATCATCTCTGTATAGTGAGCGAGACCCCATATGTGTCACCTTCCTGTTGTTGTCAGACAGTTTGAGTTTTGTGTTCACTGTGTTTGTGTCGATTGTGAGTTGACAGGAATCTGATGGAGAGAACAAACACAATCCAGCTGCAGTTATTGATCCATCATCTGTTCATTGATTGACACTTTGATGATGACTCCTGACATCAGAGATGTGAATGAGTGATGTGACAGTTTGAAGATGGTTGAATGTGTGCTGCTTTGTTTTCATCAATCACATTAAAAACACACTTACACTTCCTCAGACCTGGGCTCAGCCATCGCACTCCAGCAGGCTCCGCCCTGAAAGGAGGAGGGGGGTCAGAGCAGCACAGTCTCTGTCAGCATGCACACATGGACATTACATCACTCTCAGACACACACTGTTACACACTGATAAAGGAACAGTCCAACACTTATACAGTAATTTTTATATGTTGACAATACACAACACATTTGTAAAAATCATAGTTTCTAGGTTATAAGGGTTTTTTGTTTGTCACTTTCTGACAAATAAATCAATAAGTTGACCTTGATGACCTTGGTGGATGTAAGGTTAAATTTAATGGCTTGTTAAAATGACCCCACTCTGGCCCACTATGAAGTTTTATGAGTATTCATTCTACTTTTCAAGTCATCATGTCCACAGACTGGCTGCCACAGATGCACTACCGAAAACATCACCTCCTTGGTGGCTGTAATTGAACCTTGTTGTGGTGTTTGTTGACCAGGTGATATGAGGTTTTTGTTTGTTTCCTTGTTTATTTTTTTTATTACATAATTGCATGAGACATTTGTATGTAAGAATGTTTAGTCGGATATTAATGAGCATAAGTCATCCGGTCAGTTCCTGGCAGAGAAGGAAATCTATCCTTCATTATAGTTTAGTCCATGATGGATCAGGCTGATAGTCGGCTTACTACAGCACACAGCCGCTAGTAAACCAATGCTGATGAAGCAATAACCTGTTGTGGCATCTCCCTTTAGCATAAAGGCCTACATTCTGTTTTGCAGTCAGATTTGTTTGGTTATAAAAGCATCACAGCCATTTTCAATTAGTCTCTTCAAATCCTCCATGTGTCACTTAGCTATGCCTTCTGAAAATCAGCTGACTCAGCCAGCCTAGGTATTGCTCTTTAAAATACATAAACGCGCTGCTTCACTTCATACCTCATCCATGAAATGTCAGCTGACTCTCCTGCCTGGCCATCTGTATATCTTATGGTTGCACCTCTTCTCTAGAGTGCTCAGTTTAGCCTCGTCAGTGCTGAATCTACTGTTCACACTCATTGGAATGAGTTGTTCTCAGTAAAGCTTGTCCTTTCTGCTCAATAACTGGTAAAGATAGCTACAGTAGCACTAACTAACCAATCTGCTAACTGTTTTTGATTCAATTTATTTCTTTTAATTTGATATCCCACATTAAAATTTATCCGATCAACGAATATCAGTCAACAACAGAAATTAATCTGTCAGCTGTCTACATCTTCCTCTATTAAATGGTGTTTTGTGCTGCAGCAGTTTTTTCCATACCTGAGTGTGTCCAGTCTCCAGTTTACATCCTGCAGCCCAGAATACAGCAGCTTCATTCCTGAGTCTCCTGGATGATTGTAACTTATGTCCAACTCTCTGAGATGGAAAGGATTGGAGCTCAGAGCTGAGGCCAGAGAAGCACAGCCTTCTTCTGTGATCAGGCAGCCTGACAGACTGTGGACACACAAAACATGCACAACAGATAATATGAAAGAACTGTTGTCAGTTATAATAACTGTTTCTGAAGTATTGATATTTAAGTAATTACCACATCCAAATAATCAACTCTTGTGATTTGTGGGTTTGACCTAATTTTTTTAACAAATGTTTAGAATTTTTCATTTTTATTTGACTGTTTTAGCTAATTAGATTTATCTCCAACCTTCCTTACATGTAAAACATTCTCAAATGCGTATTAAAACAGCTATGTGATCATTTGGTGGAGGAATGGTTAAAGTGAGGCAGTGAGAATGCTGGTGTCCTCCGTTTGGCCTCTGACAGTGGACTTTACTTCTCTGCTTGTTCTTTTAGGCATCAGTGCATCATTCACATGCTGATCACAACATTTTACAACAAACTTAAATGTGTGATTGTATTAAAGGAAACAGGCTGTGCTGGTTTGAGGAAAAAAAAAACCACAATTTAGCCATGGAGTTCCACATTTCCATTGATCTCTGTTGGTTATTCATGCCTCCCTTTGGTAACTACTAGAAAATGCTGCATATATTTCAGTTTCTATGCAGATGATTCCCAGTTATATTTATGAAAGCAGATGCACAAATTACTTAAACTAGAGAGCTGTCATAAAGACATTGTTAAATTGTCCTACAATTTTCTACTTCTAAAGTTAAACAAAACTGAAGATATCGTACTTGAACCTAAAAACCTCAAACATGGTATCTAACCAGAATCTGACTCTGGATGGCATTACTCTGGCAACACTGAGGAATCTTGGAGTAATTTTTCTCCCAAATGCATCCTTAAATGAGCACATTAAACAAATATGTAGGACTGCTTTGTTTCATCTGAGCAATAGTTCTAAAATTGGAAACATCCAGTGTGATGTTAAAAGCTTATCATACATGTTTTGTCCAAGGAAGGACTATTGTAATTCATTTTCAATCAGGCTGTTCTAAACACTTCCTGAAAAGCCTTCAATTGATCCAAAATAGGACACAAGAGTACTAACAGGGACTTTCTTCTTTGCTTATCTTTCACCTAAATCCCAACCAGTCACAGTAGATGGCTTCCCCTTAGTGAGCCTGGTCCTGCTAAACGTCTCTTCCTGTCTGGGTGTTGGGGGTTTGTCTCCAATATTGTAAAAATAAATTAATAATAATTCAATTTATTTTTAATTTTACTTTTGAGCTTACCTGAGTGTTTCCATTATACAGCGTGGGTTTGCCAATCCAACTGACAACATCTTCACTCCAGAATCCTTCAGGTCATTGTTACTCAGGTCCAGTTCTGTCAGACTAGAGGACTGGGAGCTGAGAACTGAGGACAGAGCTTCACAGCTTCTCTCTGAGAGGTTACAAAGGCTTAGCCTAAAGAAACAATAATGAACATGAATTTTAAAAAATGGTATTATAATAGTGTTATTAAGTTTCATTATGGTACTGTTAATTATTAGATTTGGTAAATGTATCATTATTTCAATGAATTCAATGATTCAGTGGAATCATTTTGTATCTTAATAATATACCCAGGTTAGAAATATATATAAAAAGCATTATTCAGTGGACACATTTAAATTTACTATATTTTATGCAACAGTTCTTATTGTTTGTTTTTGTAAAATAAAAACATCAAAAAAATAACCTGGGCTGACCTGAGGGTTTCTAGTTTACAGTGTGGACTCTTCAATCCAGCAGAAAGAAGCGTCACTCCTGAATCCTGCAGGTTGTTGTTACTCAGGTCCAGTTCTGTCAGACTGGAAGACTGGGAGCTGAGAACTGAGGACAAAGATTCACAGCCTCTTTCTGAGAGTTTACAGACACTCAGGCTGAAAATAAACAAGTAGACAAATACAATTTACACTACAGCATGATTAAATGTTAAAATGTAATCATGGTGCAGTCATTAGTTGCTAGTTTTTGCAATATTTAATCATCTTCCAGGTACAATGGAAACACAGTATAAAGGTAAAAGTTTATTGATAATAATATAAAAACAGATGGCATACCCTCAGCACTGATTAATTATTCTTGCCTTGCAATTACAAATACAGTTCTTACTGTATTTTTAAAAATATAATAACAAACATTTACAATATAACAGTGGTCTAACCTGAGAGTTTCCAGTTTAGAGTGTGGACTTTGCAGTCCAGCAGAAAGAATCTCCACTCCTGAATCCTGCAGCTCGTTATTAGTCAGGTCCAGCTCTTTCAGGGTAGAGGGCTGGGAGCTGAGAACTGAGGACAGAGCTTCACAGCTTCTCTGTGAGAGGCCACAGTCACTTAATCTAAAGACACCAAAGTTAGGAAACAGGAGTGATTTATTTTTCTCTGCATAAAAGAAACCTAATACCACCAAAGACAGACCTTTATTTACCAATGTCACTGGGGGAGAAAACATTTCAATATTTGAACCCTCTGGAGTGTATGGTATAATTGACTATTTCGGACCACTTTTGATTTTACCAACATATTACACCATAGAAACTGTTTACCTTGCCTATTTTGGCATTTTTTTCAGCACAACCTCACATGTGGGATTTACAGCTATTTATTTGTTTCATTTTGAGATACTGTATTAACATATTTATGTTCTAAAACAAGGATATACTGCCCATTTTCACTCTGTGCCTTCAGCAGTAAGTGTTTCTTTATTATTGGCTAGTAGCAATGAATTAGGAAGATGTAGGTATTGGCTGTTATGCAGGGGTTTGTAGAGCATTTTATAAATGAGGACTGTGTGGCGGAAAGCCTGTTGGTGCACAGGTGGTTCACCGTGAGCACCATGAGCTGGAGTCACACACTATTTGATTTTTCCTCATCGGGTCAGGTGTGCAACTAGTGGAATCAGCTGGGAAACCGGATGTCCTCCAAGTGCGCTCATCACTGTTTCATGCAATAATATAATGGCTTTTCCCAGGCATATCCAAACAGTTTACAATACATAACTAAGTTTCTAACTGAAGCATGAACAGATATCCATCAGTATGACTGCAGGGAAAACAAATAACAAACAATCTCTGTTACACTCTCCTTCACTTATATGTAGGCTTTGCTTTTCCTCACTTCTAGTATAAAATAATCCACTCAGTGAGATAATGTGAGATAAGACCCTCTAAACCAAAACAAGGAAATAAAATCTCTAGAAAGTATGGTATCTCTTCCTCTAAGGCATTTTTTTCCCCTTTGGATCCGTCACAGTCTATTCTGGCCATATCTGGCGATATTCTACCAGGAGAAATTGAAGTTAAATCTATCCCCGTACCTCATTTCGCCTCCTTTGAATGAATCGCCCTAGAGATAAAAGGAGCTATGCCCACACTTTTAGCAGTTTTGTATCGCCCACCTAAAAGAAGCTCGGATTTTATAAATGAACTTTCTGCATGTTTGTCTTCATTATCGACTATGTCACCATATTTTATCTTGCTGGGCGACTTCAGTGTTCATATTGATAATGCTGCTGATCCACTCGCCAGGGACCTTATATCCTGCTTGGACAGTTTTGGTTTGCAACAATGTGTTGACTCTCCTACACATGTTAAAGGCTACATATTGGACTTGGTTTGCTGTTCCGGAATAACTCCCTCCAACTGGACTCTATCAGATCTCACTATATCTGACCATAAACTGGTATCCTTTAATATCAACTTGCTGGTCACTAATGTTAATTTACCTTGCTCTATTCCCTTTTGAAATTTAAAAAATATTGATCATCTGACTTTGCTTGACAGACTTTATAGTCTTCCTAGTAAAGATAATTTATCTACTCTGGATGACCTGGTTACTCATTATAACAGTGAACTGCAGAACATCTTGGAGGATATTGCTCCTGTTAAAACTCAAACTGTATATTTTTCTCATCCTGCACCCTGGTATACTCCAGATCTTCGGCTCCTAAAAGCTAAGGGTCGCCGTCTAGAGCACCTCTTTAGGAAGACTGGACTTATGGTTCATAAAGATATGTATGCCGACCATATTCAGGCCTATAAAAATGCTCTGTCTACAACCAAGGCTGAGTATTATGCGAATCTCTTTACATCTGCTGAAGCAAATTCTAAAATACTGTTCTCTACTTTGAATTCTATACTCAAACCTCCTCAACTGCTATTGTGTGATATGTATACTATTGAGCATTGCAATAATTTTATGAACTTCTTCAACTGTAAAATTGAACAGATCCACCAGCAATTAACCTCTCAGAGCCATTCTGTACCTGCTTCATCCCAAATAGTCTCTTGTAATTCACCAACTGTTACTTTTTCTAGTTTTTTGCTTCCATCCTCTAGTGAAATATCTGCCGTTATTCAGAAATCCAAAGCTTCCACCTGCAAGTTAGATCCTCTGCCGACCTACCTGGTCAAAATCTGCTTATCACCTCTGTCTCCACTTATAACAAATATCATGCACCTCTCTCTTACTTCTGGTCAAGTTCCTTTGCCATTTAAAACAGCTATTATTTCTCCATTGTTAAAGAAGCAGGGGGCTGATCCCAATAATTTGAATAATTTTCTGCCCATCTCTAATCTTCCATTCCTTGCTAAAATTCTTGAACGAATTGTAGCCAACCAGGTTTACAATTACCTCTCTAATAATAATCTTTTCGAGGAATTTCAGTCTGGTTTTCGTCCTCTACACAGCACCGAGTCTGCATTAGTTAAAATCACAAATGACCTTTTAATGGCAGCTGACTCTGGTCTCTTAACCATACTCATTCTTCTCGACCTTAGTGCAGCTTTCGACACTATTTCCCATTCAATCCTCCTTCACAGATTAGCTTCACTAGGTTTTACAGGTATTCCTTTTCTTTGGTTTCAGTCATACTTTTCTGGTCACACCCAATACATTCAGCTCAAAACTGCCAAGTCATCCATCACCCCAGTCTCCTCCTATGTTCCTCAGGGCTCTGTCCTTGGTCCTCTTCTCTTTGTTATTTACTTATTACCTTTAGGACATATTTTTAGGACATTTTTTTTTTGATCCCGATGACACCCAGCTCTATGTCTCTTCTAAACCAAATGCTCTTCTCCCCCTGTCCTCCCTTTCTGACTGTCTTTCTGAAATAAAATCTTGGTTTTCTGACAATCTTCTCAAATTGAATAATGATAAAACAGAAATCCTGCTGATTGGTGCCAAATCCACCCTTGCAAAATCCAATCACTTCACACTCACCATTGATAATTTCACTGTCCCCATCTTCTCCCAAGTTAAGAGTCTGGGTGTCATCCTCGATAGCACTCTTTCTTTTGAGGCTCAAGTCAAAAACCTCACTCGGTCTGCTTATTTTCACTTACATAACATTAATCGTCTCCGTCCTTCTCTTACACCTGCAACTCTTGTCCACGCTCTTGTCACTTCTCGATTGAATTACTGCAATTCACTTCTCGCTGGTCTACCACTCAAACTTCTCTGTAAGTTACAGATGGTTCAAAACTCTGCTGCACGTATCATTACCCGAACCTCCTCTCCTCAACACATCACTCCCATCCTTCAGGACCTACATTGGCTTCCAATTGACTACCGTATCAAATACAAGATTCTTCCTCTCACCTTCACCTTCTCACTCTTCATAACCTTGCTCCCCCCCTACATTGCTGCTCTAATCCATTACTATACTCCCTCACGCCCACTTCATTCTTCTTCGTCACTGCTCCTCACTATACCTTCTGTCCGTTTAGCAACTATGGGGTCTAGAGCCTTTTGTCATACAGCACCCCATCTCTGGAATGCTCTACCGCAACCTTTAAAGGTCACAAACAGCTGATCTCTTTTTAAATCTCGTCTAAAAACCCATCTGTTCAAACAAGCTTTTGGCCTGTGACTGGGTGGGTTCTACGATTTTATCTTGGTCTTAACTACTGTTTTGCTTTTCTTCAATTTTTTGTTTATTGCGTAATTGTGCTTTTGCTGTTTTCATCTTTGATTGTTTTTATTTGTAAGGTGACCTTGAGTGCCCTGAAAGGCGCCTATAAATAAAATGTATTATTATTTTCCCTGCAGACATGTTGGTGGATATTAGGATTCCTGATCATGCTTTGCAAATATAGAGCTGATCACATCTTGCAGACATTTCCCTGCACACCAAACCCAATGAGAAAAAAACAAAACAGACTCCAGCTTTAAAAACACTTTAAACCTGTTTTATTCTTTTTTGTTTAACCAGGCTTTCTGTTGAGACTTTTACTCACAGTAACTACCTTTTACTTTATTCTGTCTTAAGCTGATTTTGTATTACTATTAAGAGCATGATTTTATTTATTTTACTCGATTTTGTTGTAAAGTGCTTTGTGACTGTCTGTGAAAAGTGCAATAGAAAAAACTTATCTTACAGAGCTTTGTTGGACACTTTGAACAGTGGAAGCAGCCCCTGAAAAGCCTCCTCTGAAGCAACATATTTCTTCAGGTCAAACACATCCACATTTTTTTCTGATGACAGTAAGATGAAGACCAGAGCTGACCACTGAGCAGGGGAGAGTTGGTCTGGGTATATAGTTCCTGAATTCAAGCACTTCTGGATCTCCTCCACTACAGAACAATCATTCAGTTCATTCAGACAGTGGAACAGGTTGATGATTTTCTCTGAAGACAGACTCTCATTGATCTTCTCCTTGATGTACTGGACTGTTTCCTGATTGGTCTGTGAGCTACTTTCTGACTTGATCAGTAGACCCTGCAGGAGAGTCTGATTGGCCTGCAGAGAAAGACCCAGGAAGAAACGGAGGAACAAGTCCAGGTGTCCATTTGGATTCTCTAAGGCCTTGTCCACAGCACTCTGGTAGAGGTGTGTTGCACCAGATTCTCTTGCTTTTGACCTCTTGGAGGTTGTTTGTTTTTCCAGCAGATTGAGTCCAGAGTTGATGAAGGTCAGATGGACATGAAGAGCAGCCAGAAACTCCTGAACAGTCAGATGGATGAAGCAGAACACCTTGTCCTGGTACAGCCCTCTCTCCTCTTTAAAGATCTGTGTGAACACTCCTGAGTACACTGAGGCTGCTCTGATATCGATGCCACACTCTGTCAGGTCTGATTCATAGAAGATCAGGTTTCCTTTCTGCAGCTGATCAAAAGCCAGTTTTCCCAGAAACTCAATCATCTTCCTGCTCTCTGGACTCCAGTGTGGATCTGTCTCAGCTCCTCCATCATACTTGACCTTCTTCACTTTGGCCTGAACCACCAGGAAGTGGATGTACATCTCAGTCAGGGTCTTGGGCAGCTCTCCTCTCTCTCTGGTTTTCAGCACATCCTCCAGAACTGTAGCAGTGATCCAGCAGAAGACTGGGATGTGGCACATGATGTGGAGGCTTCGTGATGTCTTGATGTGGGAGATGATCCTGCTGGTCTGTAAATTATCCTTGGATCTTTTCCTGAAGTATTCTTCATTCTGTGGATCAGTGAACCCTCTCACTTCTGTCACCATGTCAACACACCAAGGAGGAATCTGATTGGCTGCTGCAGGTCGTGTGGTTATCCAGAGGCACGCAGAAGGAAGCAGGTTCCCCCTGATGAGGTTAATCAGCAGCACATCCACTGAGGTGGACTTTCTAGGGTCAGTCAGGATTGTAGTTTTGTGGAAGTCCAGAGGAAGTCGACACTCATCCAGACCATCAAAGATGAACACAACCTGGAAGTCTTCAAAGCTGCAGATTCCTGCTTCTTTGGTTTCAGTAAAGAAGTGATGAACAAGTTCCACCAAGCTGAACTTTTCCTCTTTCAGCACATTCAGCTCTCTGAAAGTGAATGGAAACATGAACTGGATGTCCTGGTTGGCTTTGTCTTCAGCCCAGTCCAGAGTGAACTTCTGTGTTAAGAATGTTTTCCCAATGCCAGCCACTCCCTTTGTCAGCACTGTTCTGATTGGTTCATCTCTTCCAGCTGAGCCTTTAAAGATGTCTTCTTGTCTGATTGTTGTTTCTGGTCTGTCTGGTTTTCTGGAGGCCTTTTTAATCTGTCTGACCTCATGTTCATCATTGACCTCTGCAGCCCCTCCCTCTGTGATGTAGAGCTCTGTGTAGATCTGATTCAGGAGGGTTGGGTTTCCTGCTTTAGGAATCCCCTCAAACACACACTGGAACTTCTTCTTCAGAGCAGATTTAAATTTATGCTGACAAACTGCTTCAGAGTTTTCTGAACATAACAGAGAGAGAAAGATTAGAAAATTTCTTATTTATCCAAGAATTTAAGTTTTAAATAATAAAATGATGTCCTCTTACTGCTCTGCAGATGGTCAGCCAAGTCCTCCTGCTTCATTCGCCTAAGGAAATGCAAGGTGATCTTTAAAAATGCCTCTCTGCTATTTCTCCTCTTCTTTTCATCTTCACCCTCCAACAGCCCCTCATCCTCCATCTGACTCTCTGAGCATTCGGGGCAATCAAGACCCAGAAACCTCTTGATCTTCTTCATCTCGTTCTTCACAAAAGTCATGATGTTGTCCTCCAACATCTGGGAATCAACACATGAATCATATCAGACTGAAATGGAGCCAAACATGAGATCCATGTTGGACTCAGTGACAATCCACTCAACTACAAAAGATTATGATGGTTATGGCTAAGAACAGAATAGATGTAAAAGTAATTGCTGTACACGTACAGACCATAAAAATAGAGTCCAGCTGCAGGGCAGATTGACCACTGGGAAACTCTGAGCACTCCTGGTCCAATCTGTGAAGGAATTATGAAGAATTGGCTTACATTATATCCATCCACACAGAGACGAATGCAATGGTCCATGATGTTTGAATATGAAATTTGAATTAGATGACTCTTTACTTTACTATGAAAGGCTTGTAAGTTGTAACTCTCAGAATCAACAGCTTATCCAATTAGTTGCTTAAAAGCTCTGAACAAACAAGAGATCTGGAGTATAGCATTCAGAGTTATTTCAGACTGATTGCATTGGGCAATTTCCTAATGTGATTCACTGGAAAGCAGAGCACGGCTACAAGCAGTCTATGAACCCAGAAATTCTTCACATCAGTCCTGTTAGCATTCTGATATAAAGCTATATTTTACATGTGATTTTGTCCTGATTAATTTGCATCCATCCATCCATTTTCTTCCACTTATCCAGGGCTGGGTAGGTAGGTAGGAACGTAGATTGACCGATAAATAGACAGCTTCACTTTTACACTCAGCTCCCTCTTCACCACGATAGATCAGTGCAGCGTCCGCATCATTGCAGACACAGCCCCAATCCGTATGTCGATCTCCCCTTCCCTTCTCCCATCACTCATGAATAAGACCCAGAGATATTTAAAGTCCTCCACCTGGGGCAGCAACTCGTTCCTGAGTGGGCAATCTTGGAATCTCATCCACCCTAGGGGCCCTGCCACCAAGGAGTTGTTTAACCTCCTCAGTGACCTGACCCCCAGTGATGGGCAAGTCATCCCCCTCACCCCTAGATTCTGCTTCCACTACAGAAAGTGTGTTAGTGGGATTAAGGAGGTCCATGAAGTATTCTTTCCACCACCTGACAATAGCCTCAGTTGAAGTCAGCAGCACCCCACCCACACTATAGACCATGTGAGTAAAGGACCGCTTTCCCCTCCTTAGTCACCTGACAATTTACCAGAATTGCAGTCAGAAAGTTGTTTTCCATGGCCTCACCAAACTCCTCCCACACCCAAGTTTTTGCTCCGGCCTCTGCCCGAGCCGCATTTCAGTTGGCCTGCCGATACGTGTCAGCTGCATCCAGAGTTCCACAGGCTAACCAAGCCTGATAAGACTCCTTCTTCAGCTTGATGCTTCCATTCACCTCCGGTGATTACCACCATGACAGTCATGTTGGAATCTGGTGATTACTACAATGACAGGCACCACTTCACTTCACTTCACTTCACTTCACTTCACTTCACTTCACTTCAATTCAATTTTATTTATATAGCGCCAAATCACAACAAACTTTGTATTGTGGGTAAAGACCCTACAATAAAACAGAGAAAACCCAACAGTCAAAACGACCCCCTATGAGCAAGCACTTGGCGACAGTGGGAAGGAAAAACTCCCTTTAACAGGAAGAAACCTCCATCAGAACCAGGCTCAGGGAGGGGCAGTCATCTGCCGCGACCGGTTGGGCTGAGGGGAGAGAAAGACATGCTGTGGAAGAGAGCCAGAGATTAATATCAATTAATGATTAAATGCAGAGTGGAGGATAAACAAAGTAAATAAGGTGAATGAGAAACAGTGCATTATGTGAACCCCCAGCAGACTAGGCCTATAGCAGCATAACTAAGGGATGGTTCAGGGTCACCTGATCCAGCCTCAACAATAGAGATGCAGAAAATTGTCCATTCGGACTCAATGTCCTCAGCCTCCCTTGGAATGCTATCAAAGTTCTGCCGGAGGTGCAGTTGAAGATGTCATGGACGGGAGCCTCTGTGAGGCATTCCTAGTGCAGCCTCACGATATGTTTAGGTCCACCAGGTCTGTCCAGCATCCTCCCCTGCCACCTGTTCCAACTCATCACCAGGTAGTGATCAGTTGACAGCTCAGCTCCTCTCTTCACCCGAGTGTCCAGAACATACGACCGAAGATCTGATGAAATGATTATGATTGATCTTCAACCTGTGATCTAGGGTGTCCTGGTGCCACATGCACTTATAGACATCTTTATGTAGGGCATGGTGTTCATTATGGACAAACTGTGGATTGCGCAGAAGTCCAATAACAAGACACCATTCAGGTTCAGATCAGGCAGGCCGTTCCTCCCAATCATGCCCCTCCAGGTCTCACGTGCCCATGTGAGCACTGAAGTCTCTCAGCAGGAGGATGCAGACACCGGATGGAGCACCCTTGACCCCGTCCAGAAGGGTGGGTACACTGAACTGTTATTCGCTGCATAAGCACAAATAATAACTGAGGACTTGTTCCGCAGTCTGAAGGCACAGGGAAGCAACCCTCTCATTTACTGATGAAAACTCGGTAGGACTCATCTCAAGGGGAGATGAGGCAGGCTACAGAGAGGAGGTCCTGAAGTTGACAGCCTGGTGTTCAGAGAACAACCTGGCACTGACCACCATTCTGACTCTTGGTCAGATAACATCACAGCTGTTATCAAGAAGGCTCAGCAGTGACTTCACTTCCTGAGGGTCCACAGGAAGAACAACTTGGATTCAAACCTGCTGCTGACCTTCTACCGCTCATCCATTGAGAGCCTGCTGACGTACTGTATCACAGTATGGTACGGCAGCTGCACTGAGACAGACAAGGGGAGGCTTCAGAGGGTAGTCAAGACAGCACAAAGAATTATTGGCTGCCCTCTCCCCTCCCTGATGGACATCCACACCTCCCGCTGCATCAGCAGAGCCAGGAACATCACCAAGGACAGCTCACACCCTGGCTTTGATCTGTTTAACCTGCTGCCCTCTGGCAGGAGCTACAGGAGCATCAAAGCCAGAACAAACAGACTCAGGAACAGTTTCTTCAGCAGAGCAATCACCACCCTGAACTCTCACACTCACCCACTGTAACTGTGCAACACCCACATCTCTGTGCAATATTATATTATTCATACTGAACAATATCTATCACTCCTATATTGTGTAAAATCCAATATTCATTCGACTAAATCTACAGTCGATTCAGTCGACTAAAAAATAAAGGGTGTAAAATGTAAATGCTTTTTCTTTAGTTCCCTTGAATTAGTCATTATACACACTTACACAAAATTAAAAATGTATTAAAAGTTATGGAATATTATTAATGCTTTATTTACCTGAACTTGTTTATTGAGCATAAGAATAAAATATTGATGAGTAGGCCTACTCTGCCTGAAAAATTCACAGGCTAGTTTGGTCTTCCCGGGTTTAGATCAAATTTGTGCAACTGTGCGTTTGATTGGATGTTTTCCCAACTTGTCCCGCCCTGTCACAAAATTCAATCAGTTCTGACTGGATGTCATCCCCGCCAAGCATTTTCCTCTCGTTTTCATTCATTGATGAAAGTGTCAGTAAATTTCGTCATCGTTTTTATATCATTATCATCTTGTTTTCGTCATGAAAAAAAGGGTTGTTGATCAAAACTATGACAAAAATAGTTCGTCACTGAAATTAACACTGCTTAGGGCTCCACTAGCTTCCTGGGTTGGCTCCTTCTTTCTCTCCTTCCCCTCTTTTGTGTGTTTGACTATGTCTAGAGCGCAGGTTTAAGCAATGATGCATGCCTCCCTTCACACCTTGGCACATGTGATTATGCACATGAGCAATAGTGGGTCACAACCACCTCCAGGAGACTACGCCCACTGGGGTTTTAAATACCTGGGTCTTTCCACTTTTTGGTTTGAGAACTGAAGAAGCCTTTTGGATGAGAGGCGAAATGTCTTCAAGAAACAAAAAGAAGTCCAGTCGCCCTTTTTTTAAGCTCCAGAGACGACAATGACGTGGATGACTGAGACCATCTGAGCTGAAGTTCAGCTGCATTATTGTTGTAGTTTTTTGGTTTATTCATCCAAGAATAACAATTAAACAACTAAAAATAAAAGACAGAGTACCTCTCTGTAGCAGCAGGCTGTCCTTTATAATCAGCACCGAGACCCTTTGACCAGCTGCTCTTTAAGGACAAACAACTGGTCTCAAGTTCACGAGAGTCTGGTTTCTGTTGGATGCTGAAAGAAAAAAATATTTTGATTTCTGAAATACTTTAAAATATTTTTATAAAATAAACAGAGCAAAAACAATAGGGCCTTTGCACAGTTCGTGCTCGGGCCCTAATTAGGAGGAAAATTTTAAAATATTAAACTGCTAATATGTTTTTGTGTGATATGTAAATGTGTAAATGTGTGTATTGACATTGATATATATATTTATGTATATGTGTATAGTTTTTTGCTATTTTATTTTATTTTATTGTATTCTATTTTAGTTTTAGTTTAGTTATTTGTTCTTACTCATCCTTTTCATTTTTTCTCTGTACTGAGCTGCTGTAATGCGCAAATTTCCCCGACGTGGGATCATTAAAGTTTTATCTTATCTTATCTTATTTTATCTTTATTAAGTTGCTCATATGTGATGTCAGAAATAATAAATGATCCAAAGCTCAAATACAAGTGGGAGCTACTTACTCTGTCTCAGGGGAATCTCTTTGTTTAAAATTAGGAGCAAAATCCTTTGACTGGTCACTCTGTAAGGACACACAGCTGGGTCCAGGTCCAGGTCCAGGTCCAGGTTCAGGTTCAGGTTCAGGTTCAGGTTCAGGTCCAGGTCCAGGTGGGTTCCTGTGAATAATGATGCAGCAGTGATGTGAGTGCTGAGCTGTGACATGGAGAAGAGTCATGGACAGTTAGAGATGGTCATCTCACCTCTGAGCTTTGGTCTGGCTCTCATGTTCCCCACACAGAGTGGTTTTAGAGGGAGGGACTCCCTCCTCTCTGTCCTCACACTGATCCATGCTGCTGAATTCACATCAGCTCACACACACTTTCTACCTTCACCTGCAGAGGAAACACACATCATTCATGGTCACATCAACTTCATCATGTGTGCTGTTCAAATATCAGCTGCTTCTTTCCTGCTTCATCTCAGTGGCAGAGGAAGCTGCCATGAGCTGCTCTACTTCTTCTATTTTGACCAATTAACCAAACCGACAAACTGCATGCCTTTGGACTGTGGGAGGAAACTGGAGTACCTGGAGGAAACAGACACATGGAGAACATGTAAACTCCACAGAGAGGCCAGATGTTATTCTAGATGTGAGACAATTTAAAATTCTGCTTCTTATACACAAGGTCTTGAATAATCAGGCCCCATCTTATCTCAAAGACCTCATAGTACCATATCACCCCAACAGAGCACTTCACTCTCAGCCTGCTGGCTTACTTGTGGTTCCTAGGATACTTAAGAGTAGAATGGGAGGCAGAGCCTTCAGCTTTCAGGCCCCTCTTCTGTGGAACCAGCTCCCAGCTTGGATTCGGGAGACAGACACCCTCTCTATTTTTAAGATTAGGCTTAAAACTTTCCTTTATGATAAAGCTTATAGTTAGGGCTGGATCAGGTGACCCTGAACCCTCCCTTAGTTATGCTGCTATAGGCCTAGACTGCTGGGGGGTTCACATAATGCACTGTTTCTTTTCATTCACCTTATTTACTCTGTTCATACCCCACTCTGCATTTAATCATTAGTTATTATTAATCTCTGTCTCTCCCCCCTCAGCAGATGACCCCCCCCCCCTGAGCCTGGTTCTGCTGGAGGTTTCTTCCTGTTAAAAGGGAGTTTTTCCTTCCCACTGTCGCCAAATGCTGCTCATCGGGGGTCGTTTTGACTGTTGGGTTTTCTCTGTATTATCTTGCTTACAATAGAAAGCATCCTGAGGTGCGTTGTTATGATTTGGTGGTAACTGAATTGAATTGCTTTCAGTCCACTAGATGGAGACATGAATCTGCAGTCCAGCACACACTCAGTGATTCAGTTTGACTGGAAGCTTCAGTCAAATAAACACATCTGAGCAGCATTTCAGCTGATCTATGATTCAGAGAGGATCAGCAGTTTTATTAAAGCTTCACACTAATTATTACTGCTTAGTCTGAAATAGGAAATACAAGCAGATGTTCCATATCAGCTTCTGCAAGTAGTTTAATAAAAGTCTAAATATTTTTTCCTGCTTCACAGTAAAAACTAAAACTAAACAACACTTTGGTTTAGTTGAAAGGTAGTTCAGACTAAACCCCAAACCAACCATCACCTTCACTGTTATTAAATTATTTTCAGCATTTTATAGTTTGTAGAGTTCCCAGCAGCTGAATGCAGCATCTTCAAATGTTTAGCTTCATCTGAAAATCATCAACATCAAAGATGTTTATCAACATCTCACAGCTGGTGTTGGCGAAAACCACAAATGATTAGCTCATTTTAATTAATTAATACATTATTTAATCAATCATCTGATGGCTGCAGCTCTACAGTCAACAGTCTAAATCTACCTTCAGATATTTCACTAAATGAAAAACTTCCAGTCCCATAAACACTGATATTTTATTTTGAAAGGACAACCAGGAAACAGCAGTACACTGTTGTCATCACGTGTGACTTTAATAGTGAGATGACGGGTTTCTTCCAGGAAATAAAAACAGACCGCACGTTTCCTGAAAATAAATAAAAACATCAGCTGTTCCTCAAACTGATTCCAATCAATCAATAATCTGTAATCATGGATTTATCTTCAAATACAAATCAGAGCTGAACACGTGTCCAAACATCACAGAGCAGAAACAAACTGTAAAGTTCCTCAAACTGTTAAAGGAGGAAACAGCAAACTTACAGTTTCTGCAAACAGAGCAGCAGCAGCAGCAGAAGAAGAAGCTCCGCTCCACAATTCACACAATCCTGTCAAAGAGTTCCTGATTTAAACAGTCTAACAGGCTGTAACAGCTCAGCAGGAAGACTCAGTGCAGCTGTGAGCAGGAAGTGAATGAAAGTGTTTGTCTGATTGAGGAACTGTGGTCACATGACTGCTTTATTTAATGCCAGCTATCTATCTATGCAAGTCACAGACCCAACCACAGAAATGAGCTCCTATTAAGACTGTTGCTCTCTCATGTACTGATTATCTGTCTTTAATAAAGTAGAAGCCATACGCCATCATAAAAGCTGAACTACCTTCACGTCCTGATGAAAACCTGACTTGGATCTAGTTGGTTCTGTTTGGGTGGGAAACTTGGGCCACACAAAACCAGAGGTGGAAACAGCTGCTTAGTAAACTGCAGGTTGCTGGTTTGAGTCTCCAGATACTGGCATCTCTATGATTAGTGTTTGTGTGTAAGGAATGTGAGAAATACATCTAAACTGATTAAACTAATTAAAATAAATCTGGTCCAATGAAGCACAACATTCACTGCACAAATCAACGTCTGCACATGTGTCAGTAAACATTATTTATACCTCCAGAATACCGACTACAGTTACAGTTTCCATAAAAGCAAATACTAATCAGTGAACATATTTAATATTCACTGAAACACACTGTAATCTGTTTAATAATTAATGTCTTCAGAAGAACAAAAAGTTTTGGAGTTTCCTTACAAACACCTTTTAGTTAAAGGATTAGACGCTGCTCAAAAACTTAAAGGAGCATTTTTAATTACAAATCAATTAAACCTCTGGGTTATTGATCTGTCAGTTTATTAGCAGAGGAGTTATTAATGAAATAACAACAGAAATAACAATGGTTTTACAGGTGGGGGTCCTTATTTATTGCCTGATTCATATTTTACAACAATCTAATTCAGCTGATGGGACAGGCCTGCAGACACTCACAGCTGCTCTTTGACTCTTTCGGTTTTCGTAGATTTCTTCAGCATTCAAGTTTTCCATCTTCAGTGTTTCTGCTGATAATTCAGCAAACTTCAGTCTCCGAGCAGGAAGCGAATCCGGCGCTTGTTTTGCAGCCGTGGTTTAACGCAGCAAACGGAGCCTGTCCGAGGCTGCGGCGTCACTGCGTTAAAGGTGAACAGTCACACCGGAGCCTTCCTGCTTTGGGGAACACTTCTTCATTCAGCGGCAGAGACTTTGGGCTTTTTAATCTTCGGCTTTAAAGTTTCCTTTCCTGAACCGCGTGAAGCTCCGTGTGAAGGTAACGTAGCGGTCTGTGATGTTAACATCAGCTGTGTGCAGCTTAGAAACAGCACAAATCTGCCGCTCCACAGTTCACGGTAACGGACTCACAGCTGGACCACCGAGGCTGACCGTTTAACGCCCCCCCGCCGCCAGTGAGCTCATTACCGCCTTTTTTTCCTTTTGTTTACAAACTATTTAGACTTTTTAATGATGAACACGGTGATATTTGCTGATATTTATAAGTAGCGCAGCCAATAAGCCAAGTTATTCTGAGGCTGTTTCCAAACAGAGGCACGTTTCCATTATTCACATGGACAAAGTGATGGTGTCAGCCTGGAGTTAAGAACATGAAGTCAGCTGTGTGATGGTCTCCATCAGCTCTCTCCTCCCTGATGTGACCTAAAGCTCGCTGCTCTCTCATGTTGCTGCCATCTCTGCCTCACCTGCGGAGTTTGGGATCAGCGTTAAAATCAGACTTCTGCAGAGGTGGCAAAAGTACTGACATTCTGTACTTAAGTAGAAGTACAAGTACTTATGTTAAAAAATACTTTAGTAAAAGTTGAAGTACTGGTTCAACTTCTCTACTTAAGTAAAAGTAAAAAAGTACAGGCTCTGAAATGTACTCAAAGTAAGAAAGTAAAAGTAGTTTTTTGGAGGACGTTTCTACCTGCTATTTTTGTGTAAAACAAACCGAACCTCATTATATATTATTGTAATAATATAAAATAGTACATGAGAATACAAATGTTATTCCAATCTAAATTTTAATCCTAATGAATGCACTCAGCTTGAATCTGTTATGTAGGACACAAACTGTGAAAGGGAATTTAAACACAGCTCTGTTCTCTGTGTCCTCCATAGTAGAGGGTGACTGTGCCTCCACCTAAACACCAACATGAGGATACTCAGGGGTTACAGTGGGATTCAGAAGGTGGAGGAACCCTAAGATCAGCTGTAGTGGCTCTGCATGGGGAGAAGAACCACAGCTTTCTATTGTAGCTGCAGTAAATGATGTTGGTGTGCAGGCTGTGATCAGCTGACCTGCTGCTGCTGCTCTGAGGTTTACTGCTCTGTGTGGATGAAGTGAACTCACAAAGATGTAACCCAGTATTTCACAGCTATCTGAGCTGATCTCCATCCCCTACACTGACAGCATACAGGCTGTAGAAATGTTGGATTCAGTGAATGAATCTCAGCATCAGCAGCTTTGATTCAAACTCATGTAACTGCACTGATGTAACCTGTAACTCTGACCATGAACACAAACACTGTGCTCCAGTCCAACACAGAGCTTTACTGTAAATACAGTACAACAAACTAACCTATTTATTACACACTAAACTGCAGCATTTTCATACAATCTTTGAATAACACAAAGTCAGCATACTTCAGTTTATTTTCCAGTCCTTACCTTTAAATCTAACCTCTTCTTCCTCTCCTGTCCTCTTTCTCCATCTCTGAGTGAACTTCTCTCTCTTTGCTCTCCCTGAAATACAGCAGCTCTTCTTTTAGCTAGCAGACACACTGTGTGACAAACTGCACACACTTTGTGTGTTTGCTAATATTTGTTGAGCATTTAGAAACGTTGTATTTCCTGCCACACGTTACTCCCTTCATGCTCGCTCCTCCTCAGTAGCGCTAGCTAAGCTGTTTATGTGCCGCAGCGCAACTTACGGACTCGGTCCGGCCCGATTATAGCGCTATAAATGATACATTAATTATATGGGTTTGCGTATTTAATCCCTTTGTACGAGATAAGCCCCGGTGATGGAGGATACGCAGTACGATTGTCTCTTATATGTTATTATTCCTCCGTTTAGGCTCAGATCGTTTTATGTTTGAAGGCGCACTGACCGGAAATGCAAACTTCTCTCTGACGTGTTAAAAAGTAACGAGTCTGTTTGAAAATGTAAGAAGTAGAAAGTACAGATACTTGTGTAAAAATGTAGGGAGTAAAAGTAAAAAGTAGTCAGAAAAATAAATACTTAAGTAAAGTACAGATACCTGAAAAATCTACTTAAGTACAGTAACGAAGTATTTGTACTTCGTTACTTCCCACCTCTGGACTTCTGATATAAATGATGATATCAGACAGCTCAGGTGGAGGCAGAATCCATCCAGAGGAGAGCAGCTTTATGTAAACCTGACACCTGAGCACCAGCTGACCTGTGCGCTGCACGGGAACACAAACATTAGTTATGGTCCGATTCTGACGCGTTCATCTACTTAAGTTACACAGGAGGAAGTTACAGAATCCACACAGGAAGTGTGCTACGTGTGTAAATGTGCCTATCACTGTTTTACTGTGTCTCACAGGTTTGTACGGTGGCCCTGAAGTGCAAAGCACAACAACATTAACTAATCAGAATCAGAATCTTTATTGTCATTGTACACAGAAGTTGCACAACGAAATTTAAAATGCATTCCTTTCTAGGTGCCTCAGACAATAAATAATAAAATAATAAAAATATGCGTGATAAAAATGATTACTAAAATACAGTGCACAATAGTAAATTAAGACGAATCTAGCCCCAATACACACACCAACGCACGCACACAGTCAGCACTACCACCCCACATCACTGTCCAAACCACACAGAGTTCAGTTCAATGATAGCCCTGGCATAAAAGCTGTTCCTCAGTCTGTTTGTTCTGGCCTTCATTGTCCTGAAACGTCTGCCTGATGGCAGTAGCTGAAACAAGGAGTGTCCAGGGTGTGAGGGGTCCTGGAGGATGTTCTGTGCCCTCCTCTGGCAGCGGGCATTGAACAGTTCCTGGAGGGAGGGCAGGGGACAGCCTATGATCTTTTGAGCCGTGTTGATGATTCGCTGGAGTGTTTTCCTGTCTGCTGCTGTGCAGCTGTTGAACCACACGCACAGACAGTAGGTCAGGATGCTCTCTACAGAGCAACGGTAGAAGGACACCAGCAGATTCTGGGTCAGATAGTTGCTCCTAAGAACCCTCAGGAAATGCAGTCTCTGTTGGGCCTTCCTGACAATGCTGGTCGTATTGATACTCCAGGTCAAATCATCCTGCAGATGTACTCCCAGGAACCTAAAATCTGAAACCAGCTCCACTTCATCCCCCTCGATGAACAGCGGTTGAATGACATGTGTTGTCCTCCTAAAGTCTACTACCATCTCCTTTGTCTTAGTGGTGTTCAGGATCAAGTTATTCTCACTGCACCACCTTGACAGCCGCTGCACCTCGTCCCGGTATGCTGACTCATCCCCGCCTGATATGAGCCCCACCACAGTGGTGTCATCCGCAAACTTAATGATGCAGTTACTGGCATGTATGGAGGTGCAGTCATGTGTGTAGAGGGTGAAGAGTAGGGGACTCAGCACACAGCCCTGTGGAGAGCCGGTGCTGAGGCTGATGGCTGAAGAGAGGTGGGGACCTACTCTTACCCTCTGGGAACGGTCTGTCAGGAAGTCCTTGATCCAAAGACAGGTGGAGCGTGGTATCCCCAGATCTGACAGTTTAGTCACCAGTCTGCCAGGAAGGATGGTGTTAAACGCCGAGCTGAAGTCCACAAAGAGCAGCCGAGCGTAGTTCCCCCCCTGCTCCAGGTGAGAGAAGGCAGAGTGGAGGGCCGTGGCAATGGCGTCCTCTGTGGACCGGTTGGCTCTGTAGGCAAACTGGTGGGGGTCTAGTCTGGGAGAGAGACTGGAGATGACGTGAGCCCGGACAAGCTTTTCAAAGCACTTCATAACAATTGGTGTGAGTGCTACTGGCCTGTAGTCATTCAAACCTCTGATAGTGTTCTTCTTGGGGATGGGGACGATAATGGAGGACTTCAGGCAGGAAGGGACAGCAGCCTGGCTCAGGGACTGGTTAAAAATGCTGGTAAAAATACCAGCCAGCTGAGCCGCACAGACCTTCAGTATCCGTCCAGAGACACCATCGGGCCCCACAGCTTTCCTGGGGTTCACAGTTTCCAGCATACGCCTCACCTCTTGCTCTTGCAGCCTGAGGATGCTGCTGCTGCCTGCTGAGGGATGTTGGATGGCTGTCTCTGATTGCTGTACCTCAAAGCGTGCAAAGAAGCTGTTCAGCTCCTCTGCCAGATTGATGTTACGCTGATCAACTAACAGGCTGGGTTTGTAGTTCAAAATATGCCGAACCCCTTGCCACACCTGCCTGAAGTCGTGGCTCTGGAAACAGTCCTCAATCCTCCTCTTATACACAGCCTTGGCCTCCCTGATGCCCCTCTTCAGGTTGGCTCTGGCAGCGCTGTAAAACGCCCCATCACCAGCTCTGAAGGCGATGTTCCTTTCTCTGAGTAAGCTCTGCACCTTTCCATTCATCCATGGCTTTCTATTTGGAAAAACCCGGATATTCTTGTCCACAGTTACAGTGTCGGTGCAGAACTTGATGTAGTCCAGAACAGCCGAGGTATACTGCTCCAGGTCCTGGTGCTTGAATACGTCCCAGTCAGTTGTTTCAAAGCAGTCCTGCAGCTGTTGAGAGGCACCTTCAGGCCAGGTCTGAACAGTCTTAGATGTAGAAAGAGCAGTTTTGCTGAGGGGGGTGTATGCTGGAATCATAAGCAGGGACAGATGGTCTGACTGGCCCAGATGTGGCAGTGGCACAGCCCTGAAACCCAGCTTGATGTTAGAGTAGACTTTATCCAGTGTGTTGTTCCCTCTTGTAGGGCATTTAACATGCTGATGGAACTTGGGTAGAACAGTCTTTAAATCGACATGGTTAAAGTCTCCTGCAATGATGTGTACAGCCTCAGGATATCTGCTCTGTTGACTGCAAACCGTGTCATGTAAGAGACTAACAGCCGAGTTAGCATTAGCATCAGGGGGAAGATAAACAACAGTGATCAAAACAGCTGTAAACTCACGGGGCAGATAGATGGGCCTGCATTTAACAGTCATGTACTCCAGGTCCGGAGAGCAGTGGCTGTTCACAGTCATACTGTCTGTACACCAGCTGTTGTTTACATACAAGCACACACCCCCTCCTCTGCTCTTACCGGAGGTCCGCATTCTGTCATGCCGGTGCGTTGTCCTGCCGGCTAGCTCGATGGCTGCATCAGGAATGGATGAATGAAGCCAGGTCTCAGTGAACAGCAAAACGCAGCAGTCCTTCACGGTCCTGTTTGTAGCCACCAGCAGTCTCAACTCATCCATTTTATTCGGGAGTGATCTTACATTGGCGAGGAAAACACTGGGTAACGGAGGTCTATGAGGCCGTTTACGTAGCCTCTCCAAAACGCCAGCTCTGCCGCCTCTTTTCTGCCTCCTTTCTCTGCGCCGTCTCCGTCTGCGACCCCCCCTCACAGGGATGATGAACCACAAAGAGCCAGGTGGTCTGGCGATGTCCACCGGGATGTTGTGAGAGTGGAGGAAGTCAGCCATAACCGCCTGCTCACTTTGTGCTCCTATATGTAGGAGTTCGTGCCGTCTGTATGTTATAATGTCCGCCCGACATAATGGTGATGTGTTGAGCCACAGTTGAAGCACACATAACAACATACACAATTTCACAGAGCACCGAAAAGGAGAGCACTGAGCCGCTGCGACTATGCGCGCCGCCATCTTGAAAGATTGACTAAGCACAACTAAGCACAATTACAAATTACGAAAGCACAACAACATTAACGAAAGCACAACAACATTAACGAAAGCACAATTACAAATTAGGAAAGCACAACAACATTAACAAACCGGAAAAGGTAGGTCCCAGTGGGAAAACCTGGGAAATCGCAGATTGGACGACGCCACTTTTGGCTTTTGAACCGGAAGTTATGGCTTTAGCGCGGTTGTTGATAAAATGAATATTACTGGTAATCCAGACGTAGCTACCGCTATCCACGAATATTTTGAGTCAGGACATACATACGAGGTGATACTGGACATGCTCAGGACTAACCACGATGTTTCATTTAGTATGCGTACACTGAAGACGCATTTAAAAGAAGCTGGACTGTACAGACGACGGAACTACTCTCCACTTCCTGAAGTGAGACATGCCATTATGACAGAGCTGAGAGGACCAGGGCAGTTGTTTGGCTATCGGACTATGTGGCAAGTTCTCAAACAAAAACACAAGCTACGTGTCAAACGTGATGGAGTTATGAGACTGTTGAGACAGCTGAATCCTCAAGGAATCGCCATGAGGACTCGCAGGAGGTTTACAAGACGCACGTATCACTCCATGGGGCCCAATTACATATGGCATGTAGATGGTTACGACAAACTGAAGCCATTCGGCTTGGCGCTCTCAGGATGTATAGATGGTTTTTCAAGAAGAATGATGTGGCTTGTTTGTGGAGCAACCAACAACAATCCTTCTGTCATTGCTCTCAATTATATAAACTGTGTCAAGAGTCTTGGAGTGATACCAATGAGACTACGAACAGACCTCGGGACTGAGAATGGGACTTTGGCAGCAATACAGTGTACCCTCCGTCATGCGCACACAGACTATTATGCTGGATCATCAAGCCACAGTTACGGATCATCAACAGGGAATCAACGCATCGAGTCATGGTGGTCTTTTCTCAGAACAGGAAGGTGGGTACATCTGTGTTTGGTAGATGCGATGTACAGTGGAAGCTGCCCAGTATTGATTTTATAACATTTTCTTGTTTTGCCAACTATCATGCCATATTGAGTTTGATCCCCAAATTACTTACCATAAGCAAATGTTTTGTTTTCAAAATTAGTATTTTCCATTGTCTGGTTACAGAAGGTACACCGACATTTTTAAACTACTTGGAAAAGAAACTAATTTTTTGTTTAACATACATTTCTATCATACAATATCAAAATGAGCAGAAATTAACAAGAACAGAACCATTTTGAATTTAATTTATCCCCAGGTCTCAGTTTTGGATGGACTTGTTTGGAGATCTAAGAGACTTCGGAACCTTCAATGGAAGCCATGAACATCAATGCTTGCTGAGATTCTGCTTCAGCAGTGTTCTGCAGACCTGGATGAATGCAAAGACCTCTGGAACAAACACAGGATCCGGCCAAGCAGACTTGCATCATGTCCTGGGGGAATTCCAGATGAACTCTATCTCTTGCCTCACAGGTAATTGTCATCTTCACAGAAAGAAATCACCTTCTGCATTACATATTAATGCAGTATTCTTATAGCACAAGTTGGGAAATATATTTTAATCATTGTACGAGTAAATACAGTTCATTTATGAGCTATCACTTTCTGGTGCTCACTTATACAGATCCATGTAGCCAGCAAACAAATCTGACATATTAAACTATTTGTAGTACATGTAGAAAATATGCTTCACAATTCTATTATTAATTCTATTCTGATTTTGCAGATATGGTTCAAGAGACTGTGGATTTGCTGTTGAGGAGAGGGAACTGGATGTGTTCCCTGAAGCAAGGCAAGCGACTGAATTGTGTGGTGATCAAAACATTGAGGAATACCTACAACTGGCTGTACGACAAAATGGACTACAGCAGCCACAAGACTGGGAATCAGCCACAGAACTGTATTTATTGCTGAAAGATATAGCCAGGTTTTAGACAAACTACCTGAACCCAAATTTTTGATCTTTTGTTTCCTGTTCCTTCTGCTAAAATGAAAAGTAATACATTATTCAAAACATACAAAGCGACAGGTGGATTAAAACATTTAAAATGAACTGTGTATTCAGTCTTAACCCTGAAGACAGACTTGACACATTCTGAATAAAACTCTGTAACAACGTGTTCAGCATGTTTCAACTTGCCTATACTGTAAATTATTTAGCTCTGCGAACCAAAAAACACCAAAAATGTTTAGCAAAACACTAAAGTAGCTTTTCGCTTTAATGTGTTACAAAACTTGCTTACAGTGGTAGTATGCCAACAGCATCTGAACTAGACTGAACAGGAATCAGCAACTGGCATTTGACCTTAGATTTAATGACAGCCGAATCCTGGAGCATTTTGGATCCCAAAGTCCATGTTTGCCTTAAAAACACTGTATGATTCCAAAAGCAGCAGCTTCAGTGTATTTGCACAGGTGTTTGCAACTGGAAAAGGTGAATCACTTAAAAACTCGAGGCGTGGAGGTGGCATTATGCCTGCTGGTGGAAGTGCTGCCAGACCTGTAGCAAACATCAACAGATCTTCCAGAGATACAGCTGTCATTTTTTCTGAAAGAAGAAAGTAAACATTGTAGTTGGATTTTGCATTGAGGAAAATTAATTACCTTATTTCTTCTTTCCTTTCATTATAACTAAAAAAAATAAAATAAATAAATTCTAAACAACACACAATCTGTCCATGCAAACCTTCTGAATCAAGGAGATAATCTGCCCAAAAGCCCAGTGTTTTTCCCTCCTTCTGACGCCTGTTGCTTCCTGTTGCGCTGAGATCTGGTCTGAACATGGTCTCCAAGTCTGAAGCAGTCAGGGCCTTGGCAGAGAAGCATAAGACTGGGGACAGAACACTGGAATGCTGCTGCAGTGCAGGGAGGAAACCAAGACTGGCCAATCCATCTTTGAATCTGTTAAGGATAAATGCATAACAGTGTTAGAATTGATTTAAAGCATAGATATGAACTATTCCATATCCGTCAACATGTGTAAATGCCAATGACAGTTTTAGTTTAATATACCTGGACAAATTTAAAATGAATAGTGTCATACACCAAGTAAAGCTCAGGTGTTTATGTAGGACCACTCATACACAAAACTATTAACAGTGCTCAGAAATCATTAGTAAAAGCAAAAATAAATAATTATGATTTAAGCATTTTTAAAAAAATGTTTTCACACTGTTTGTCAAACAGCTTATTTTTTAGAAATCCCTTTTTAAAAGTAATCATGTAGCATGAATAATGATTCTAAAGCACTTTTAGAGTTATGGTGACAGACAAACTATTATACATACATT
This sequence comes from Archocentrus centrarchus, assembly GCF_007364275.1. Classification (NCBI taxonomy): domain Eukaryota; kingdom Metazoa; phylum Chordata; class Actinopteri; order Cichliformes; family Cichlidae; genus Archocentrus; species Archocentrus centrarchus. Next base: position 3,985,124 of record NC_044347.1, read on the forward strand.
TCTTAGTGGATGATAAAAATGGTGAAACTTAAAATTTGGCAAGTATTGATATATTCCTAACATTTTACCTGAAGGGGGCAAAAAGATGGGTTAGCAACTGAAGATAAAAACAAAAAAAATTAAGGAAAGAAGCTTGTTAAATCTGATATGATCAGGTAATTTGTTGTTGCTGATCAGATTGCATGGTTGTTAATTAGCTTTTCATAATAAATAAAGGTCTCATGATATCAGTGGCTGCTGTAAACAACTGGCAATGCTTAATTCATATTAAGTAATGAGCTTAGAACCGCAGATTAGTTTTAAAATATTTTCAGCCATAAATGGCAGACAGGTTATTACTTACCGTTGAATGGCACTGTGGTTTCTGTCAATGATGTACCATCTGAGATACTCCTCCACAAAAGCTTGCTTCTCACATGTCTTCACACTTCTGAGGCATCCAGCAGTTTGGAACATGGTACTGTTTTGCAAAATTACATTTTGCAGAGATTCCTCTGATTCTGCTTCCAGGACCTTATAGAACAAGCAGTTTATTGTAAGGAAAACTACCAAGATATAAATTTGACAACCTTTTTATAATGAAGACAAATACAGGATTAAAATTATTCCATTTGTGACTTCACATTTGTTGAGAGAGGGTGAAATATGCCCTTTCAAAAACAGAAATAATTCGCTCAACCATAATCTTTATCTGAATGTCAAAATAATCTTTACTTGTCCTACAGTAAATCTGTTCCCTGAGCCTAGGTCATTTCCTACCTGCTGCAGAACTTTCCCTATCTCCTCATCTTGCACATCTTCTACAGTTGCGCTGAAACTTGGATTCCCTATCATGTGGTTGACCAGGTTCTTTGAGAGAAAATGTGGTGCTGGTCCCCCGTGTACAATGGATACAGCAATCATCTTTCCTGCTAAAAAATACTCATCTTCCCTGGCAGCTGTTATACAGAGCACATAATTATTGTGGTTATTACTACTTAAATCTGCCTATGATAAAAATATGAGATGTTTCTGAAAATTTTGATTTTAGTAGTACAACCACTTCACTATACCTAAAAAGACTCACCTCTTGAATTGCAGACAAGATAACGGTTTTCTGGGGGTCCATCGAAGATGGGGCGATTTCTCAGATGGCTCATGAGAAGTGTAAGGAATTCACGCCTTGGGCCGCCTGTATCCAACCCTTCTTCAAAGCAGCCAGCATCGTCATTAAACTTGATGAACATGTCATTGTTGTCAGAGTACGTGCTGCGTTGAAATCAGCGAACAGCTCCATCCCATACATCTGACCGACATATATTGAACCTGCTGACCTTCTTGCGGTCAATTGCCAGTGCCAGATGTGCAATAATTTCATGTGCCTGCACATTTGTTTTTCTAGAAAAAAAGAAAATATTTTAAACACAGGATGTACTTCTTTACTGATTTATCAAACTATGCATAATGTAATTATGTGCAGGAACAGATGCTGGTTAATTGAAGACAAAATGTCTAAATTACTAACACAGGCTCTTCTGTAGGCAGCTCTTTCTCTTTGTCATGAGTAAGATCTTCAACATCGTCTTCGTCGTCAATCAGAATGGGTTCAAACAGGTTGGTGTAGTTTCTGCAGACAAAAAACGTGCACACATCATAGATGAAAAAAGAAATACATAAGCCTGCAGTTCCAGCTTTCTAGAACCAAACATTTAATTTATGACACAAGTCAAATATAAAAGATTCAAAGTAAATATATTTATAATCATTATCATTTTGTCTCATCCCCTGTAATAATTACAGGAGATACAACACACCTGTAACAGGAGCTCTGGACAGTGAGACATTCACGGGTGCCTGGATCTTTTCTGTTATCCAAATCTATATCCTGAAAACACAAAAATGAGAATGAGTGAAAATTAATGTTTGGCCAATTTAGAACTATTTTAATATCCTAACAGTTTAAAGGATTGAGAGGAGAATCTGTGGATTGTGGTGCGAGATGAAGGTCAGTCGAAAAAAGTTCACATTCTGCATTTTACGCTGCTCACATCCAAAAATTGCTGTAAATGCTACAAATATAACAAATCTTTCAAAAATAAAAGAGTTAGTACCTGTTGTACTTCATTTGAAAGCACTAGATCCCCAACATCATCCCTTAGAGGGCAAAGAAAAGCATATATCATTGCGTATTATGAAAATATGCAGTCATGGAATTCATTATGAGACTGCCCCGTTTTCTTCAATGTCCTGTTTATTTTATTGCCCTGTAACTCCTCTGTGCATCATGTGACTAAAACAAACAGAAAAAAACATGGAATGCCTAAAAGCGCTGTTTTTGGCAGTATGGTACTATAGCTATTAAAGTGAAGTGATTTTTGTCATTCTCGCAAAGATTTTGTAGAAAATTAATAGATATAAGCTTTCAAAGTAAACTCTTATGAGCTATTTTTGTTGTTATTGTATTTGCCTAAACAAATGTACCTTTACTTGTACCAGACAGTAAAATGAACAAGACATTGAAGAAAGCAAGGGTGGTCTAATAATTATTTCCATGCCTGGATATTTGACATTTCAAAAACAAACAAGCATCCAGAAAATAAACAAGCAATACAAGCACTTTATAGGACATGTAACCACATACAGGACAAATAATCAAAGTAAATGTCATTAATACATACTGTATGCAAATACAGTAAAGGCTAAAATACTTTTGGTACACATGCACATGTCATGCTATGAAATGTTCTTAAAATATAACTTACTCTGTTTCTGCCACTTGTTGTAAAGGACTGCTTTCATCCAGAGGTTCCCATGGCTGACGTAAAGACACACAATGCATTTCACATAAAAACATTTACATAGTTCTATGGAGTTGAGGTAAAAGGTAAATGGTGCTTGTGATGGTCGAACAACCCAAAAAAAAGACAGACTAAATACATTTTAAATTGAACTTACCAGTGTATCAGCAAGATCAAACTCTGAGGATTTTTTAATAACAATCTCTGGGTCAGAGTCAGACAAGTCTGACAAATTTCCAACTGCAAAACATGAAAAACAACTTCAAAATTTATATTTGTTGAAGTTTAGGCGATGTGTGCCAAACTCCACACACAAACACCACAGCTTACCTTCTTCAAAGTCCCTTTTCAAGCAGATGAAAACAGTAATCCTTTGATATGGCTTGCCAACTTCAGCCTTATAAGCACCAAGGGTAAAAGGTCTTTGTGTCCCAGGGATATTAATAACCTCTGTCCCATCTGGATACAGAAGAAGGAAAGGCCCATCTTTTATATCTTTGTTGAAGTCCTTCATTTTTTTAACAGCCTGACTAAGCAGAGTTGTGGCAGAGATGTCTGGGTCTGTTGTAAGGGAAATATTTTTTCCACGTTGTGGCCTTAGACCACCCTTCTGAATGACCATCAAGCCAACATTTATCTGAAAGAAAGAAGATGTGAAAGACTGAGCAATGTTTAAAAATAATTGTCAAACTTGTTCTTTTTGTTTTTAAATCTTGTGTTACATGTTGCAATAACAACCAAATGGACCAATTATTTACTAATATCAGTCAAAGCACAATGATGGAAACCCTTACTTTTAAACCACAGATTTGGATACAAACAGTTCATAATAACGGTTGGTAATTTATTAATCAACAGCTGATTTACTATTTTGAATGATCATGAATTGACAATATGCTATTACTGGTTATCAATTATTCTGCATAGCTTTGTTCCGCTGAACTTTCTTCATAGATAAAAGCTGCTTGTTTTCAGTCGGAGCCATGATGAACCTACCCGAACTTTTATTTTTTCCTTGTGCTTTAACCCCTTTCTCCCTACAGAATACTTTTGCCGCTCCTCGTTTTTCTTTTGTTGATATTCTAGGAAGGTGCTGAAGGCTGGAGTCGGGCAGGGTGGAATAGTCTGTCGTGCTGAAGTCAAGGAAAAAAATGACAAAGTCGCACATCAGAGAGATGCATAGTCCTATAAACGACATGCCATACTAACCAGAGCAACACAGGTTTTCCAGGAAAATAGCGCCCAAGAATGCAACGGACATTTATATTTGATCTATAAATGCTGCTGTATTACTGAAACCTAGGCACACTTTTAATTCAGCATTTGAATTTACAAGGCCCATTTAAATGAGAACGGACACGGTCTGTACACCGCTAATGTTAGCAAGTTACTACATCCATAAGACAAATAAACCATTCTTCATGCTTATGAACTTACTTGAAGGCTGTGGAGTACTTCCGACACATATTTCTTGAATCCTCTTGCCACAGTTGCTGCAAAAGTTTGGTGACAGCTCAACCAGCTCTTTCCCGCAGTTAGGACAATACATAGCGATATGACGGTCTTGCCGCCGAGCGCACGCCATAACTTCCGGTTCAAAAGCCAAAAGTGGCGTCGTCCAATCAGCGATTTCCCAGGTTTTCCCACTGGGACCTACCTTTTCCGGTTTGTTAATGTTGTTGTGCTTTCGTTAATGTTGTTGTGCTTTCGTAATTTGTAATTGTGTTTCGTTAATGTTGTTGTGCTTTCTTTAATGTTGTTGTGCTTTCGTTAATGTTGTTGTGCTTTCGTAATTTGTAATTGTGCTTAGTTAATGTTGTTGTGCTTTGCACTTCAGGGCCACCGTAGGTTTGTATTAAAGTGGAAACACCACACGTGTAAAGGCACATTTACAGCACGGAGCCCTGCTCCAGAAAGGTTTAACTGTCTGTCAAGCTGTTGTTATGAAATGTTCTTTTTAGAGCACGTGTAGCGCCACCTTGTGCCAGCACATAACGTGACGTCACCGATTAACAGCCTTACATTGGTTTATGTTTACCTAGTACCAGAACCAGTAACTCAGTGGAAAACAAAGTCAAAAGCAGCCTAAGGGTCACTTTTGTGGTGCTAAACAAGAATATGTACTGTCCATATTCACTGAAACAGGAGACTGCACCTGTGAGCTGTAATGTTCCGCTTCGTAGAGCGCTTTATATAAATGAGCCTGCAGTCAGGTGCACCGGAGGTTCACCGGAGTCCGGCTTTCCGCAGTCTCGTTTCCCCAGAACATCCCTCCAGTTTACAACATAGCAGGTTACACGCGCACCTCAAACATAACTAAGTTTCATACCACGATCGGAAATCCTAGCATCCATCAGCATTTCCGTAGGGAACCCCCCCCCCCCCCCCCCCCCCCCCCCCCCCCCCCCCACAAAATTAAATAAATAAATAAAAATTTGCGCGTCGTTTTTCCGCTCGTCTAGTGTGACGTAAGAATTTCTAAACCAAAACAAGGACACGGGTCTTCAAAAAGTCTGGCATCTTTTCCTCGGAGGTTTTGTTTGTTTGTTTTTGTCCATCACACATAGTTACAGTCTAGTCACGTTCTGAGCAAGATGGCTGCACGTGCTCTAAAACCTTTAAACCCTTTTTTCTTAAACCCAGCTTCACAGACAGTTAGATCTAGGACAGGTTATTAGAGCAGGGCTCCATGGAGTGAATTAACCTTTATACATGTTATTCATGTTTCACCTCCACTTCAAAAAGGAGGAAGCTGTGGGTGTTGTTACGATGTGCAGGCAGGATGTCACAGGGACCCAAAGTAGATCAGCATATTTGATCAGAAAGATTTATCAAGTATGTCATCAGGATACATTCTAATCATGTAGGAACTGCAGAAAGTACTTTGGACCCCTTTGTTAGAGCCACAGAAGAGGGGCCTGAAAGCTGAAGGCTCTGCCTCCCATTCTACTCTTAAGTATCCGAGGAACCACAAGTAAGCCAGCAGTCTGAGAGAGAAGTGCTCTGTTGGGGTGATATGGTACTATGAGGTCTTTGAGATAAGATGGGGCCTGATTATTCAAGACCTTGTATGTGAGGAGAAGGATTTTAAATTCTATTCTAGATTTAACAGGGAGCCAATGAAGAGAAGTCAATATGAGAGAAATCTGCTCTCTCTTTCTAGTCCCTGTCAGTACTCTAGCTGCAGCATTTTGGATCAGCTGAAGGCTTTTCAGGGAGCTTTTAGGACAGCCTGATAATAATGAATTACAGTAGTCCCGCCTAGAAGTAATAAATGCATGAATTAGTTTTTCAGCATCACTCTGAGAAAGGATGTTTCTAATTTTAGAAATATTGCGCAAATGCAAAAAAGCGGTCCTACATATTTGTTTAATATGTGCATTGAAGGACATATCCTGGTCTAAATAGAAGTAGAACAGCTGATGGATAAATTATGCATTTTATAGTTGTTTATTTGTGTGTAATTTTTAAATCTTTTATCTTTGTAAATTTTAATTTTCTCTTGTCCAAAAGTGTTTTATGTACAGCACTTTGGTCAGTGGTTGCTGTTTTTAAAGAGCTTTATAAATAAACTTGGCTTGGCTTCCTCTGCCTCTCACTGCTGTCTGACTGCATTCAGCTGACACTGAGAAGAAGCAGCTGATATTTGGACAGCACACATGATGAAAGGAGGATTTCAGTTGATGTGACCATGAATGATGTGTGTTTCCTCTGCAGGAGAAGGTAGAAAGTGTGTGTGAGCTGATGTGGATGTAAATTCAGCAGCATGGGTCAATGTTTGGACAGAGAAGAGCCTCAAAGGTGAGATGACACCTATAAATGTCCATGACTCTTCATCTCACATCACTGCTACATCGTTATTCACAGGAACCAACCTGAACTTGGACCTGGATCTGATGTGGTCCTCTATGTTCCACTGAGTACGCTTTAAAATCAGCTCAGCTCTTTTTCACGTGGATGTTGTAGGAGGTGTTTGTGTAGTGCAGAGGCTGAGTGTCTGTAGGACTGCAGCTGCTCCAGCAGGGGGCTCCTTTGCTTCAAACAGTGTAGACAGGAACCTCCTCTCAGGTGTTGCTGGATGAAGGAGGACAAATAGTTTAGTGAGTGTGACTCTACATGAACGCTGCTTAGATGTCCTGCTGAGAAGTTTCTGGATCATTGTTGTGGATTCCTGCAGTGATAAAATGAAGAGTGTGCACTGTGAGCGCTGAACTTTCCATGAAGGAAGAAGTTTGGATTTGATCCTCATGTGTTTGTCTAACAGAGGACAGCTAGCTCATTAACTGTGGGGGGGTCGATCAGTGTGTTTGTTTGGACTGGAGCTCACTCTGATCTCTGATTGGTTCTCTCCAGTTTCCTGTTAATGAGCTAACTGCAGAGACCCTTTCTGCTCTTATTGATCCAAATATTTCTGATCAGGCTTGTGTTCTGATGTGATTCATAAAGGTTTGAGCTGATTGTGAGCTGCTGTCATAATGTTTGATTTGTGCAGATCAGTGATGTGTTTGTCGTCTGTGTGCAGTTTGTTCAGCTCCATCAGTTTCTCTGTAAGTTGTACATTAACAGCAGGCTTTTAGTTTGTCCTCGTTTATTGTAGTCTGCCAGTCTGTAGTTTATTAGCTCCTCTTCATACAGCGTTTGCCCCTTGCAGCAGGGTCAGCTTATTGATTTATCATTTCTCAAATAGGTTTTTAATTTAGGTGTGAATGTTTCCTGCATTAGTGAGCTGCTCATGCTGTGACTCTGTGGTGTAGTGGGTAACTCAGTTTGTTTGCATGTGAATTGTGATCATTCAGTTCCACTTGGAGACTCTCAAACTGATACATTTTTACAAAGTGTTCCAGCTTAAAAACCTGAAATCTAACAGCTGAGCTGTAGGATGTTCAGGAAAAGCACACAAACATTCAGTGCTGACTTTAAACAAAGACGTGTGAACAGAGTGAGTAATTCTCAGAATATCATCAGAGTCTGATCCTGTTTTACAGGGTAAAATGTCAGATAAGTAGTTTGTGCTTTGGATTTATTTCTAATCTAGTTTGTCACATGTCTGTGACTTTTTTGTTGTTTTGTTTGTTTTAATTTACATGTTTGCTTTTGTGAAACTCTTTAAGATATAAATGAATTTTATAAAAAGATGAACTGGAATAATGTTTTTTCTCTCTCTGTTAGCGCTGAATTCGGTCCACCTCTACCGATCTACGCACTTAGTCCTCCTCCAACGAGGTAATGTGTGTGTGTGTGCATGTTGTTCCTGACTCAGTGTTTCTGAATAAATTCTCCATCATGTTTAATGTCAGCTCAGCTCTTTTTCACACACATTTCTGTGTTCATATGTGAAGCGTGTGTGTTGGAGTTTGTTCCACAAACACAGCAGTCAGAGTGTAAAGATGTGAACTGTTCATGCTGTGACTCTGTGGTGTAGTGGGTAACTCAGTTTGTTTGCATGTGAATTGTGATCATTCAGTTCCTCTTGGAGACTCTCAAACTGATACATTTTTACAAAGTGTTCCAGCTTAAAAACCTGAAATCTAACAGCTGAGCTGTAGGATGTTCAGGAAAAGCACACAAACATTCAGTGCTGACTTTAAACAAAGACGTGTGAACAGAGTGAGTAATTCTCAGAATATCATCAGAGTCTGATCCTGTTTTACAGGGTAAATTGTCAGATAAGTAGTTTGTGCTTTGGATTTATTTCTAATCTAGTTTGTCACATGTCTGTGACTTTTTTGTTGTTTTGTTTGTTTTAATTTACATGTTTGCTTTTGTGAAACTCTTTAAGATATAAATGAATTTTATAAAAAGATGAACTGGAATAATGTTTTTTCTCTCTCTGTTAGCGCTAATTTCGGTCCACCTCTACCGATCTACACACTTACTCCTCCTCCAACGAGGTAATGTGTGTGTGTGTGCATGTTGTTCCTGACTCAGTGTTTCTCAATCAATTCTCCATCATGTTTAATGTCAGCTCAGCTCTTTTTCACACACATTTCTGTGTTCATATGTGAAGCGTGTGTGTTGGAGTTTGTTCCACAAACACAGCAGTCAGAGTGTAAAGATGTGAACTGTTCATGCTGTGACTCTGTGGTGTAACATCAGAATCAGAATCAGAATCAGAATCTTTATTGTCATTGTACACAGAAGTTGCACAACGAAATTTAAAATGCATTCCTTTCTAGGTGCCTCAGACAATAAATAATAAAATAATAAAAATATGAGTGATAAAAATGATTACTAAAATACAGTGCACAATAGTAAATTAAGACGAATCTAGCCCCAATACACACACCAACGCACGCACACAGTCAGCACTACCACCCCACATCACTGTCCAAACCACACAGAGTTCAGTTCAATGATAGCCCTGGCATAAAAGCTGTTCCTCAGTCTGTTTGTTCTGGCCTTCATTGTCCTGAAACATCTGCCTGATGGCTGTAGCTGAAACAAGGAGTGTCCAGGGTGTGAGGGGTCCTGGAGGATGTTCTGTGCCCTCCTCTGGCAGCGGGCATTGAACAGTTCCTGGAGGGAGGGCAGGGGACAGCCTATGATCTTTTGAGCCGTGTTGATGATTCGCTGGAGTGTTTTCCTGTCTGCTGCTGTGCAGCTGTTGAACCACACGCACAGACAGTAGGTCAGGATGCTCTCTACAGAGCAACGGTAGAAGGACACCAGCAGATTCTGGGTCAGATAGTTGCTCCTAAGAACCCTCAGGAAATGCAGTCTCTGTTGGGCCTTCCTGACAATGCTGGTCGTATTGATACTCCAGGTCAAATCATCCTGCAGATGTACTCCCAGGAACCTAAAATCTGAAACCAGCTCCACTTCATCCCCCTCGATGAACAGAGGTTGAATGACATGTGTTGTCCTCCTAAAGTCTACTACCATCTCCTTTGTCTTAGTGGTGTTCAGGATCAAGTTATTCTCACTGCACCACCTTGACAGCCGCTGCACCTCGTCCCGGTATGCTGACTCATCCCCGCCTGATATGAGCCCCACCACAGTGGTGTCATCCGCAAACTTAATGATGCAGTTACTGGCATGTATGGAGGTGCAGTCATGTGTGTAGAGGGTGAAGAGTAGGGGACTCAGCACACAGCCCTGTGGAGAGCCGGTGCTGAGGCTGATGGCTGAAGAGAGGTGGGGACCTACTCTTACCCTCTGGGAACGGTCTGTCAGGAAGTCCTTGATCCAAAGACAGGTGGAGCGTGGTATCCCCAGATCTGACAGTTAAGTCACCAGTCTGCCAGGAAGGATGGTGTTAAACGCCGAGCTGAAGTCCACAAAGAGCAGCCGAGCGTAGTTCCCCCCCTGCTCCAGGTGAGAGAAGGCAGAGTGGAGGGCCGTGGCAATGGCGTCCTCTGTGGACCGGTTGGCTCTCTAGGCAAACTGGTGGGGGTCTAGTCTGGGAGAGAGACTGGAGATGACGTGAGCCCGGACAAGCTTTTCAAAGCACTTCATAACAATTGGTGTGAGTGCTACTGGCCTGTAGTCATTCAAACCTCTGATAGCGTTCTTCTTGGGGATGGGGACGATAATGGAGGACTTCAGGCAGGAAGGGACAGCAGCCTGGCTCAGGGACTGGTTAAAAATGCTGGTAAAAATACCAGCCAGCTGAGCCGCACAGACCTTCAGTATCCGTCCAGAGACACCATCGGGCCCCACAGCTTTCCTGGGGTTCACAGTTTCCAGCATACGCCTCACCTCTTGCGTATGCTGGAAACTGTGAAACATTTGATCATTCGTGCTCTATTTTTCATGTGTATGACTTTTTTGTTGATTGTTTTGTTTGTTTTTTTTACAAAAGTATGAACTTGAATCATTTTTTCTCTCTGTTAGATATTTGCCGCCCTTACCACCTCCTCTTCCAACGAGGTAATGTGTGTGTGCATGTTGTTCCTGACTCAGTGTTTCTCAATAAATTCTCCATCATGTTTAATGTCAGCTCAGCTCTTTTTCACACACATTTCTGTGTTCATATGTGAAGCGTGTGTGTTGGAGTTTGTTCCACAAACACAGCAGTCAGAGTGTAAAGATGTGAACTGTTCACACTGTGACTCTGTGGTGTAGTGGGCAACTCAGTTCGTTTGTATATGAATTGTGATCATTTATGCTCTATTTTTCATGTGTATGACTTTTTTGATGATTTTTTTGTTTGTTTTTACAAAAGTATGAACTTGAATAATTTTTTCTTTCTGTTAGATATTTGCCGCGCCCACCACCTCCTCCTCCACCAGGGTAATGTGTGTGTGTGTGTGTGTGTGCATGTTGTTCCTGACTCAGTGTTTCTGAATAAACTCTCCATCATGTTTAATGTCAGCTCAGATTAATGTTATTCCAGTATTTGTTGGAGTTCCACAAACACAGTGAATTTATATTAAGTAATAATCTGTTATTAACTGGATTAATGTGTGAGACAGACTACTGACTGGCAAAACCTGATTTCTTCTTGTATCTGATTGTACCTCCCTCCTATCACATGTCAAGTTTAAGTTCAAACTGCATCTAGGACAGAAACATAATTCAGCAATCATAATGTGAGCTCTTTGCAAGTATCTGCACAGACAGCATGCTGATGCTAGAGAGGAACCCAAAGCGTTATTAAAGCCGAGTGCATGCCGACCACCTGCAGCCTCAGCCGATCTTCAAAGCTGTGATGAGCAGTTAGACTGTACCAGTGTAGCCTCCATCTGTACCTGTGCATGTTTGTACAGTAGAACCACTGGAAACAACTCTGGAGTCTCTGGACTGGTTTTCAACTTCTAAACACTAAATGAAAGATGGTAGGGATTTGTGTCATCCAGACCTTTAGGTCTTTAAGATGTGCCAATAGTTTAACTATATGACTTGAGTCATCTGGGTTCATGGATAAATATAACTGGCAATCATCTGCATAGAAATGATAATCTATGCACTGTTTTCTAATAATTTTACCTAAGAGAAGCATGCATAATGTAAAAGTCAACATTTAGAAAACCTCTTCACTTTGAGTGATATCAGAATCAGAAGGTTTTATTGCCATATGGGTGAACAGGTTCACAGCATTAGGAAATTGCTGCAGTACTTCGTGCTTACATAAAAAACAAGTAAGTATAAAAGCTATAAGACAATGTTACAAATATACAAATTACAAATATACAGAGGTATTAGAACTATAACTATAACACAATATTACAAAATATACAGTGCAGAGAACAATTAAAAGATAAAAGAATGTAAACTATAGTCCAGTAATATGTACATCAGTGCAAACAGACAGGTGCATAAACATAGGGTTCATCAGCATTTGTGGAGGGTGGTGGTAACAGTCTTAGTGTTATTGTTCATGAGTCCAACAGCAGCGGGAAAGAAACTGTTCTTATGGCGGGAGGTTCTGGTCCAAATGGACCGTAGCCTCCTGCCTGAGGGGAGAGGGTCAAAAAGTCACTACTAATTCAATTCAATTTTATTTATATAGCACCAAATCACAACAAACAGTCACTTCAAGGTGTTTTATATTGTGAGTAAAGACCCTACAATAATACAGAGAGAACAGGAAGAAACCTCCAGCAGAACCAGGCTCAGGGCCGGGCAGTCATCTGCTGTGACTGGTTGGGGCTGAGGGGAGAGAGCCAGGACAAAAGACAAGCTGTGGAAGAGAGCCAGAGATTAATAATAACTAATGTTTAAATATAGACTGAAGTATAAACAAAGTAAATAAGGTGAATGAAAAGAAACAGTGCATTATGGGAACCCCCCAGCAGCCTAGGCCTATAGCAGCATAACTAAGGGAGGGTTCAGGGTCACCTGATCCAGCCCTAACTATAAGCTTGATCATAAAGGAAAGTTTTAAGCCTAATCTTAAAAATAGAGAGGGTGTCTGTCTCCTGAATCCAAGCTGGGAGCTGGTTCCACAGAAGAGGGGCCTGAAAGCTGAAGGCTCTGCCTCCCATTCTACTCTTAAGTATCCTAGGAACCACAAGTAAGCCAGCAGTCTGAGAGAGAAGTGCTCTGTTGGGGTGATATGGGACTATGAGGTCTTTGAGATAAGATGGGGCCTGATTATTCAAGACCTTGTAGGTGAGGAGAAGAATTTTAAATTCTATTCTAGATTTAACAGGGAGCCAATGAAGAGAAGCCAATATGGGAGAAATCTGCTCTCTCTTTCTAGTCCCTGTCAGTACTCTAGCTGCAGCATTTTGGATCAGCTGAAGGCTTTTCAGGGAGCTTTTAGGACAGCCTGATAATAATGAATTACAATAGTCCCGCCTAGAAGTAATAAATGCATGAATTAGCTTTTCAGCATCACACTGAGAAAGGATGTTTCTAATTTTAGAAATACCGCGATGTGATGAGCATCCACTGTTATGCCTGCAGCAAACTTAATGATGCAGATGGAGCAGGATTATGTCTGTCAGCAGTGGGATTTACACAAGCAGATTTACAGTCTTTGAAAATCATTAACATAAATACTTTGAAAGCTAAAGTCAAAGTTTTAGAATTAACAAAGTAAATAAGTAACAAAATAATAAATAACAATGACAATATGGAAATAGTAAAGCATTAATGTACTTACTTTAGTGTAAAAGGCTTCCTCCAGTTGTGAAAAACTACACTGATGTTACTCCTGTTTTCTTGTATGTGTGTAATTTCTCCTTTTGCTGTCAGACAGGTTTTCGTGCTGGGATTGGGTAGCAGTGGTTAATGGTACCTCTCAGCCATTGTTTTTATTGTCTTGAAACATAACCGGCCCTACAGGGAGTCATCTAATTGTCTGTTCTTAATGGACCTTCATACTGTGTTTGTCTCTCTGTGGACAGATCTAATGTGAGCTCTTCTCCACAGCTCTTCACAGAAAGTAGATTTTTTCAGTGAACATGCTGTGAAGCAGAAGAAGCTGGCTGGTCACTGGAAGAAAGGTAAGATGATTTCTTTAGAACAGCTTTAGAACAACACATTATATTACTGACAAAGTAAAATTACTTTGCCCTGACCCTTTGGCTCACAGTGAGTCCTCATAATTCAAGATTTTTCACAGTGTTACTGGAGGCCACAGCAAAGAACAAGAATTTTAGTTTTATCTGAATTTAGAAGCAGGAAATTAGAGGTCATCCAGGTCTTTATGTCTTTAAGACATTCCTGCAGTTTAACTAATTTTTGTTTGTGTCATCTGGCTTCATGGATAGATAAAGCTGAGTATCATCTGCATAGTAATGAAAAAGTATCCAAGTCCTTCAAATAATATTTCCTAAGGGAAGTATGTATAATGTAAACAGAATTGGTCCTAGCACAGAACCATTTTGAACTCCATAATGAACCCTATTGTCTGAAGAAGGCTCCAGACTTACATGAACAACTGTAGCACTGTACCTTTAATACCTATAGTATGCTCTAATCTCTGTAATAAAATGTTATGGTCAACAGTATCAAAGCTGCACTGAGGTCCAACAGGACAAGAACAGAGATGAGTCCACTGTCAGAGGCTGTAAGAAGATCATTTGTAACCTTCACTAATGCTGTTTCTGTACTGTGATGAATTCTGAAACCTGACTGAAACTCTTCAAATAAACCGTTCCTCCGCAGATGAAAAGAAGAAATCAGCAAAAACTCATGTGTGCATAAACATTTATGAAGAAAGTAGAACATAGCATCCTCAATTGCACCATACAGTAATACAGTTAATTGTGGATTATTAAACATTAAGTCCATGTTAGCAAATGATTTAATAATTGATCAACATATTGATTTATTCTGCCTTACAGAAACCTGGTTACAGCAGGATGAATATGTTAGTTTAAACGAATCAACACCCCCAAGTCACAGTAACTGTCAGAATGATCGAAGCACAGGTCGAGGAGGAGGAGTAGCAGCAATCTTCAATTCCAGCTTATTAATTAATCAAAGCCCAGTTTTTTTTAAATAATATTTTTATTGAACATGTTAGGTATAACAGTCGAGCTTATACACTTATAAAGAAAGCACAGATCCATTACAGTGACACAAACACCAGATAACATATAGCATCACTTATAGGTCCTTTTGCATTGTCATTCTACATAGGATTTAATCTTTATCTGCATTCGTTTCAGCACCATACCAAACTTTGCTTTGAACAGATGATATTGTCCATTGACACAGAACCTCAGTTTTTCCAAAGTGATTGTATCTGAGATGATATTTTTCCACAATGGAAGTGATGGAGGCTCATCACCCACCCCTTTCCTCATCACTGCTTTCCTGGCCACCATAAGAAGAAAGTTTATTGTGTCCTTATACCTTTTTAAATGGATCAGGTAAAAGTCCCAGCAGACATAATAATGCATCAGGCTTTAGTTGCTGTCCAATCACGCTGCTGACCTCTTTGCACACAGCCTGCCAAAACTTCTGAATCTTTTCACATTCCCAGAGACAGTGGACTGTAGTTCCCTTTTGTACTTTACATTTTAAGCAGTTTGGAGGGGTCCCAGTTGTAAATTTGTACATGTAAGGAGATACATAAGCTTTATGTAATATATTATATTGCATCTCCTTATATCTGTTACATATTGATATCTTAGAAGGCAGTAAAATAATATCCTCCCATTCATTAGGGTCTATTGTTGTTTTCAGAAGTGTTGCCCAAGACAATCGTAATTTGATAATGTCATCAGTACGATGTTGTAGAACAACAAACTTAGAGACAAAGTGGTTTTGTTTCTGGCTGTCCAAAAGTGTCTTCTCAACCAAGTTAAAGTCTTCAGGTAGACTATACGTATGCATTTTGGAATATACATAGTGTCTTACCTGAAGATACTTATAAAATGCAGTTTTGGGTACGTTATATTGAGTTTTTATGGTTTCAAATGATTTAAATTTCCCTTTATCCCAGAGGTCATAAACACTATGAGTTCCTAAATCCTCCCAGTTTTTAAATTTGTCTCCATTGTCCCCCCCTGATAGGTCTGGATTATTTATGAGCGATGTAAGACAGCAAAGTGTATGCTGTATCCCAAATATTTTTTTTCAAACATTGCCAAGTTTTAAAAACACGTTTATTTGTTATTGTCTATCGTCCACCTGGTCTTTACTCAGAGTTTCTGTCTGATTTCTCAGACTTTTTATCTGATTTAGTGCTCAGTTCAGATAAAATCATTATAGTGGGTGATTTTAACATCCATGTAGATGCTGAGAATGACAGCCTCAACACTGCATTTAATCTATTGTTAGATTCTCTCAAAATGTAAAGGAGCCCACCCACCACTTTAATCATACTCTGGATCTTGTCCTGACATATGGCAAAAAAAATCCTCCGCTGATTATTTCTTAAAAATGTTTAAAACCACAATAATGGATCCTATCAGCAGTGAGGGAATAAATACAGTTGCTGCCTTTCTGAGTGCTGTAACTAAGTTCAAGGATATAATTCCTTCATTATGCTCCTCAATGCCATCTGCTAAAACAGTGCAGAGTATCTACCATCCACACTGTGTACAACTCTGGATACTGTGACTCCTCTGAAAAAGAGAGCATCAAATCAGAAGTGCCTGATTCTCTGGCATAACTCACAAATGTGCAGCTTAAAGCAGATACGCTGGAGAGGAAATAGCATCTCACTAATTTAGATGCTCATTCAGTCATTCATTGATAAACTGAGGTTGAGAGCTTGAATCTCAGAAAGCCTTTTAGAGATACAAAGTTTAATTGCAGCTTCTGGTCATTGTGGCACAAAATAGACTAGTCATTAAGTCATCCTTCTTTTTGACATTTAAAATTCTGTTTTGCTTTTGTGACATGAAAATATAATAATAACCCATATTAGGCCTAATATGAAGCCCAAACTGATCATGACCCACAGACCTGTCTAATTTCTATTATCTGATCAAAAAGAGTTGAAAGAGTTAAAAATTCAGATTCTCTCTTTAAAACTAACAAGAGTCTCATATTCTGATTTTTCCACTCTCTCATTTTATTTGGTTCCAGATTTTTATTGAATTGCTTATTATTTTGAAGAGTAATTTTAAAAAGCTCTTTTGACCATTAATGAGTAATTAATGGGTAAAAAGTTGGCACCCTAGTGTTTGAAGCATAAATAAGTCTAGTGGATGAAATGCAGACTAATGTAATAATGGTAATTCTTTATTTAAAGAACAGAGATTTGTCAACACAGCACTAATGTCAGCTGTTACAGCAGCTGCATGTCTCCTGCTAAGGTTAATAATTCAGTGAACTGGACATTTCATCTTGTATCAACAGAAAATTGTCACAAGCTGAACATGAAGCAACAAATTGCTGAGAAGTCATCCACTGATCCTGAGAGCCTCTGTGATCCAGACGCTTCTGTGTGCTCAAATTTAAAGGATTTTCAAAAACTTGCTCAGGACATCCAAGTGTTTGATCAGTGTGTCGTGGCCAGGCTGTAACATAAAACATAATGACAGCTAAAATATGAATATACAGAAAATTATTCTGACCCTGAATGAATTGTGCCTGCAAGATGAGCCGGGTATCAAAATAGGTAACATTTAGATCATTCATATTCTGTGACCTTAGCTGGAGATTTACAGTGACCATGTCTGATGTCAGCTTGTTGTCTTTTCCCATCAGATGACCCTCAGGTCAAAGTGGATCCAATCACAGCAGGCACAAAACCTGAAGAGGTGAGGAAAAAAACTCTACCCTGATACTCGCATATCCTACCGGGAAGGATGTGAGTTCTACAGCTGATTCTGATCTCAGCTGTTTCACACGTGGCTGCAAACCACCCAAAAAAGGTGGATGTCGCAGTTTGATGAAGCAGAAAAATGTTTGTTTTGTTCTGTTTAAAAAGAAGCTTCTTTCTTCCTGAATTCCAGCCCCCGGTCCTCTTTGAACCTGAAGTGGAAATTAAATCAGGAAAAGTCTCCTACAGGTAATCACATCATTATGGGTAAATTTTCTTTCATATTATTTTTATAACCACAATTAGGATTCTTCTAGAAGGGATGACACTGCTGGACCCTATCAGGTTTCAGCTTGTGTTCCAATAGTGAAGTATATTACCAAAGGTTTTTATTCACCAATCCAAATCATTAAATTCAAGTGCTCCATCCAACATCTCTGTCCAGAGGATAAGATAAGATAAGATAAGATAAGATAAGATAAGATAAGATAAGATAAGATAGTGTTTATTTGTCACATGCACAGTTATACACAGTACAATGCACAGTGAAATGTATTTTGTACCTGCAACCATATATACACACACATATAAATAAGGAGAATAAAAATAAAAAAAAGTAATTCACACTATACACTATACTCTATATACTATACACTATACACACTTTTTAAATTATAATATTTACATTGTGCAATAATGGTCCAGTTAGGGCTCAGAGTTGAGCAGACGGATGGCTTGTGGGTAAAAACTCTTCTTCAACCTTTCAGTCTTAGCCCTCAGGCAGCGGTAACGCCGGCCTGATGGGAGCAGGGAGAAGAGAGAGTGTCCGGGGTGGCTGGGCTGTTTTAGGATCTTCATGGCCCTCAGCCTGCACTGCTTGGTGTAAATGTCCTGCAGGTTGGGGAGGGTGGTTCTGATGGTCCGTTCAGCTGAACGAACCACCCTTTTTAGGGCCATGAAGTCCTGCTTGGTGCAGTTTCCCATCCAGGTGGTGATGCTCCCACGCATGATGCTCTTGATGGTGCAGGTGTAAAAGTTCCTGAGCACCTTGAGTGGGAGCTTGAAGTCTCTCAGCCGCCTGAGGAGGTAGAGACGCTGTCTGGCCTTCTTCACAGTGATGTTTATGTGATGAGTCCAGGACAGGTCCTGTGAGATGGTCACTCCCAGGTATTTGAAAGTGTCTACTCTTTCCACCTCAGCACCACTGATGACAAGTGGATGGTAGTCCCTCTGCTGCTTCCTGCTGAAGTCCACGATCAGTTCCTTTGTTTTGCTGACGTTGAGCAGGAGGTGGTTCTCCTGGCACCAGTTCTCCAGGCGGGAGACCTCTATCCTGTAGGCTGTCTCCTCATTGTGAGAGATTAGTCCCACAACAGCAGTGTCGAACACAATTTGTCTTGTGATCTACAAATTTATGATGGAGTATGATAACATTAGGTGGGATTTATTGCAGCACATAGTATCAGCATGTAGAAAACTTGAGGTGGGTCAGTGTGTTGCATATTAAAGGCAGGAGGCTGACCCTTTTTCTAGGACTGTCAGGCTGAGCACTGTAAATGTATGAGGGATGTCAGAGGTAGTGACTTGCCTCTCCAAGGCTACAATGAACTGCCCTGTTGAACGGTTCCCAGTTCTGATAGAACTAGACTTGATCCATTTGCTGGTGTTATTCCCCTTCTCCCAGAATTGTGGAGCAGTGTCTCAGGACAGACACACAGGTGTAACATCCACTGACTTTGATATTTCTTTGGATTGAACTTCACTTTCCTTCAACACTGAACAGTCTTCTTTTGATTCCATTCGTTTCCTATAGCGAGTCTTTTTTATCTGCTCTCTTGTAACATTTGTGAGGTTTTAGGCACATTATTTTTTTAACATAGTTAATAAAACTGTTTTTGTTGTTGCTTTTTTAGAGTTTAACGGGCTTGTTGAGATCATTCAGCCTTTCTGTGTCCTACAGGTTCAAGTGTCCTGGTTCAGGTCTGTTCCAGTGCTGTCTGACTGGACTGGTGTTTGATATGAGGCAAGAGGCGGAGCTTGTGTACAGGATTATCCAATGGGATCAGAGTCTCCTTCAGCCAGCTCACAAGACACCTGCAGGGCCCCTGTTTGACATCAAGGGTTGTGAGGCTGCAGTTCGTCAGCTCCACTTTCCCCACTGTGAAACAGAGAAAGGTAAGCAAGTTACTGGAAGTGACTGGATGATCTATCCTGAAGTGTTAACAGCGCCCCCTACAGACTGCAGTTCATTCAGTTACATTTCATTTATATAACATCAAATAACAGTCACCCCAAGGAGCAGCAAGGTTGGGTGCAGAGCCTTAATCATAGAAGGTGAGAGACAGGAAGCTAAACTAAAAGCAGAGCACAATCTCATCTGCAGATGCAGGTGGTGTCCTTCAGCTCGCAGTGGAACGGTTCACAGCCAGGTGTGAAGCAGATCTAATTCTGAGGCCGTGGTCCTCAGAGAAGGGTGGAGTGCCCACTCGAGCGCTAGGACAGCTGAGTGAAGCTGACACCCCACCCACGTGAAAAATTCCAGCAAATAGACTGAGCGGTTAGCGCTTCGTTTGTGCTGGTTTGTGCCGTTAAAACTAGCGTTTGTCCCAGATAGCAAAATGACTCCGCCCCCGATCCGCCCCGGATGTGCCACTGACTCCGTAACGGACCCGCAAAACCGGTCCGTATCGGAGTCCACTTGCACAGCGGGACGGATCAGTAACGGATCAGGATCACAGTTGAGGAACAGATCAGGACCGGATACAAATCGGACCCGTCCACGTTTCCGGTTATCCAAAACGGATCCTTTACGGAGCCGTCTGTGGAAAAACTGATCCGACACGGATCCGTTTTGAATCCGTTCATATAACAGCTTATTTTGGCCAGAATATTTTCAGGATCCCTTATTAAAAATTGCTGTAGCCATGCTAGCTACAGTTAAAGCTAAAATATCTATTTGGACATAAAGACTGATTTTAGGGAAAATGAAAAATCTTTAACAATTACGGCATCCTTATCTAAAGCCTAATTTTCCATTTGAATAACAAGATGAGCATATGAGTATTACAAAAATAATGGGATCATAAATGTATCAAGAATACTGTTTATTTGTCTGGAGTGGTGGCCTAGGGGAGAAGAAGAGGGTTCGTCACTGAGAGGACCCTGGTTCAAATCCTCGGGCTGGCATCACTGTGGGTCCCTGAGCAAGCCCACCCCCCCAGGTTGCTCCCCGGGCGCCCTTTGGCTGCCCCCTGCTCCATGCTGTGCTGTGTGTACTACATACTCCATGTGTGTGATGGGTTAAATGCAGAGAATGAATTTCACTGCATGTAAATGTATGTGACAAATAAAGCTCTTTCTTCTTCTTCTTCTTCTTATTTACTATAAATCCTTTAACACTTCTTTATTCTTTAACAAAATGCAGTAAAGGAAAAAGTAAAATGGCAAAGAAAGGAAATACTATCACAAATTAATTAAGCAGGTGATGCATTGATTCATTACTGTACTTCATTAAAACATTAACAGACAAATAACTGAAAGATAACCATTTTTGGAACAATAACAGTAACAATAACAAACTGAAGTCCTCAGCATTGATTCGGGATGGTAACAGGAGGACGCCGCCTTCTTCCTCTGTCTGCTGCCAGATTGAACCATCGTATGGCATGTTTCCGAATCTCCTCTTCTGTGGCAGCACGGGACACGTGGGTCTTTCTTACTGCATCTATACACACAAGGTATATGTTATATGAAAGCTTTGAAATCTTTCCAGCAGCTTGTTGAATCTATACCATGAAGAATTAAGGCAGTTCAGAAGGCAAAAGGGGGCTCAACCTAGTGCTGGCATCATGTACCTAATAAAGTGGCCAGCAAGTGTAGCATGTTGATTGTAAGCTTTGGACATAGTGGGGAAAAAACTCCAAAAATTTACAACTCATCTTTAATATTTAACAGCATCAGTTATTGCCAATCAATGCAGTCATGTCCGGGTATCCAACTATGTACCACAGAGGAACATCACAGATCTCAAAGGGGAGTTTTTCATTTGAAAGAGTGCTGTGGAATAAAGGTACACCTGAAAACTGTCCTCCAAAGCCCATAACTGGCATTATCAATGAAATGATACAATACGACTCTCAGAGTTAAAAGATTTGTGCTTCATTAAACCATGACAATCAAATCATTTGCAAAATCTATTACAATTACTTACCCAAGAGTACTGTTTTTGATGCCATCTGGGAGAAACCTCCCTTTCCATTGGCCCCTGTCCAATTTATCTTCTGTCCAATGTCACTGTGGAACATGCGGGAAAGAATGTTCCATGTGATACTTCTTGCATCAGCCCCCCGATGGCTGCCAGTGAAGAAATCTAAAAATGGAGAGGAAATAATGGGAAAAGTTTAAACACATTTCACAAAAAATAAGTTGCAGGCAATTAAACACAACAACAAAAGACAGCTTCATTTGTATTTGAGTTATCAAAAAGGTCCCGTGTGCCAGCTCAAATGTGGGTATATAGAAAAATTAAAAAATAATCATTTTACATTTTTCCTGAAAGGGCTATTCATTTTGCAATTCTTACTACTTATCCCTGGTCAAAATGGTAATATGAAAGTACAGAGTCTGCATAAAAGCACTTTGTGCTGCTGGATGGTCTTCCTCACTTTTATGACAGGTGCTTTAATTAATTTTACCAGTGCACATAAAACAGTTTAATACTTTTATTAAACATAACTGATTGTTGTCAGTGTGATTAAACATAAATTCACTTCAGCTGCACAGCCAACACACATAAATGCAAACATACTTTGTAAATTTATTTACACGTATTTCTCACATTTCATTTTAAAAAGTTAGGAATGCCATTTGAGTTAAGTGGAACATTTCCTTATTCACAAAGAAGCATTTCCAGTCTTTCAGTGAGAGATACAGATTATCAATTGAACACGGGTATTGGCAAATAACCACATCTTATCCGGACTGTAAAAACCTGGATCTGGCTGTTCGTAATATTTAACATTCAGCTTTTCATTATAAACAGCATCATTCGTATTATACAAAACCATGACATTGACAAAAGTGGGATTTCTTTGTGTAATCAGATGAAAACTCACCACACTCTGCTTCAGGTGAGAGTTAGCAGGATCTTTGAGCCATTTCTCAAAATTCTCCACTTCCTCCACTGATTGTAGTGGAAACTGTACAGGGTCAGGTATTTCTCTTTCTTGGACAGTTGAGTTCAGCTTGTTGGTCAGATAGTTTACTTTGGTGGTTAATTGGTCTTGTTGGTGTTTAATGTACTCCAGTAAGCTCAATATTTGAACTTCTGCAGCTGTTGGAAGAAGAAATGAGACAAATTTGCTGTAATCTTTTCCAATAACTGGATTACATGGCAAATGGCTATAGTGTAGTATTCATATTTACAAAGAATACAATATACCGATTATTCAAGCTTTACTGTATACACTTTTGGAAAAATCAGTGTACATTCAGGAAGAAATGCATTGTTGCATTCGATGAGTTTATTTTCACATGTTACACTGAGAATAACTGAATTTGTGATGTAATTATCAGTCATTGAAAGGTGAATACTAGCTGTTTAAGAGATTGCTTACCAGAGCAGGTAATTGTGTCTGAGCCATACCGTCCCCCTTTCCAAGTAGGCCTGTAGACATGGCTTGAAGAAGGAGTTGGCTCATCTCTTGGTCTATTTTCCATCTGGGCAAGCAGTGGTGGTGATGGAGTTTTTGCAGAAGAAGCAATTGTGTGGATGCTAGCTCCAGTGAAAGGTGGTGGTTGGATAACTGGAGCAGGTGGTTGTAGTGGGCGTCTTACTGCAGCTCTGGCTTTATTTTTCAGGTAAACTTCTTCTGTGTCACTGTCAGAGTCCCCAAAGAAATGACTGTCAAGCAGAATAGAAAAATAAAAATACTTAATACTTCATTTGTCATTATTAAAACATGTATTTTTTTACTTTACTCAAGCTGTACACTACTCTAATTGCTTTCGAATTCTGTGATTTGAATACCATCCATTCTCTTCTGCTTATCCTGTTCAGGGTCATGGGGGGGGGCTGGAGCCTATCCCAGCCTGTCATAGGGCCAACACAGAGAGACAGACAGCCATTCACACCTATGGGCAATTTAGAGTGACTAATGAACCTAACCCCAGTAAGTGCATGCCTTTGGACTGTGGGAGGAAACCCACACAGACACGGAGAGAACATGCAAACTCCACACAGAGAGAGGGAGAGAGAGAGAGAGAGAGAGGCCCGGGCCAAGGGGGAATCAAACCCAGGCCTTCTAGATGTTATTCTGTTATGTTAGTGCTAACCACCACACTACTGTGCTGCCTGTGTTTTGAATAATGATGACCAAAAAAAGCAAATCTAGAAAGAAAAAAAAAATGTATATACTAACATTGCCTTTGGCTTCCTTTTTGGTCGTATTTCCTCCTCTTCCTCTTCTGACTGAAGGTCTGATGTGCTGCATGTAAGCGATTTCTTCAGAAGCTGTCGTGCCTCAAAGTACTGATCTACAAATTACAAACTTGAGTTTACAACAGATAACACAGTTGTCTTTAAACACATAAAATATAATAGCAAATATATTTCAGTATTTAATTAAAATAGGCAGAGGTGTATAAGAAATTGCATACCACATGATTTGATAATTCTGATATCGTATGTCTTCCAGTCTGGTCCTGGTTCCTCTACATTTTTTACTGCCTTATCCACTCTTTCATCATTTCTATAGTTGGGCCAGTAGGTAGCACCATCACAGCACCAGTTTTCTGGTACTACTGCTACTGCTTTGTTGCTCTGGAACTCGACCAAATGGAACATCTTGAAGTGGAAAAAGAAATCAAACAACAACAAATAACAAAAAAAAGAGCTGCAACCAGCAACACTACCACAATTGCTTTGCTTAGAAAATAATATAACAAAATGGTATCATCCTCGACATTTTAAATGCCTGTTAGAAAAAAAACAGCCTTAATAGCTATTAAGTTATACTGCCAGCAAGGACAATAGACAGGTACAGAGAAAAATCTGATGTTTCCCTAAAAGGCATGGAACATTGGTATGGCCACAAAACCATCTCTATGAGGCAAAACAGTACATTTTACAACAAGCTCTGACACTTTAACACACTTGAATGAATCTGATGTTTGTGAAATTTTATAAATATTCAGATAGTCAGAGTTAAATGGATAATCAAAGAACAAAGATTTATCTGAGAATTCCTTGTATACCACATAGACTCCATCACTGCACTCTACAATGTTATGTATACAACAAATATCATTTCCAATAACAAAAACATTATCCCCAGTTGAAACTTTAACAGTCCACTTATCACAGGTCATTTCACCATACTGTGCTTTCACTGACAGTCCACCTATAATTGGTCCAACATAATGTGGCTTTTTAAAAGAGGTACAACTTAAAGGAGCTTCCATAATTCTAATTTCAGACAATCGACGGATTATTTGGGCAAGGGGGAACTCTGGTTTCCTGATGAGCTTTTTAAGCTTATGCAGATAATTTTCATAAGGAAATGCTGAAAATGAGTCCAGACAACCATGTAGTTGCACATCACCTGCTAGATGGACCAAACCATGTACATTATAAACAATTTGATCTTTTCCATATATTTCACCAAAGTGACTAACAAAACATTTCAGCAAAGTACGGGCATACTGTGTGTGGCAGGACAGTCTAGGACTAACTAAAATAGCAACACCAGAGAAGAGTAGCATGAAATTATAGTACATATTTTGATCCAGAAATGTGCCTAGCATTACAGGTCCTGTGTACAGGAGAAACTGTCTAAATTCTGTGGCCTTCCAACGATCCAATTCCCTCAGAGATCTGGGCTTCCGTGCAAACTCTACAGGAATAAAGGAACGCATTTCTAACAGTTTTGCTGACATTCTTTCCACTATGCTCGCAGGCAATCAAAAATTCAGAGGACCCCTGAGCCAGATGTGTAGCATTCTTCTAACAACTCCTAAACAAACTAAATGCATGTAATCTAGAGGGGACTGTGAAACCATACCCACACTACTGCCAATAAATGGATGTGGTCCTTCATGATGATGACTCTCATCGGCCATGTTTGTGAATGATTCATCTGTCCGTAGGGCATAGTCTGCACATGGGTATGTCATGCGTCTGTTAATATAGTTTCCAGGCTGCACACATTTGTCACATCCATGGTAGGCATTGTGGTTCTTTGTGTTTTTAATAAAGGACCTGGCTGGTGTGTCACAGATGACTGTATGCAGCTTGAGATTTAACTGTTTACCTTCTAAATCAAAACCATTTTCAAGCTGTTGTAACTCTGTAACAAAGTCTTCAAGGAAGTCTTTTGCTGAACTTGGTTTCTTTGGTCCACAGAACAAACCTATAACTACAGGTTCCTTCATGGGAACACTTAATAGTAGACCAAGGATGGGCCACAACTGCAGACAAGAACTCTTGAACAAAGGAAGTCCATCTATGTTGATTTGTAACTTCAAAGTGAAACTGTCTGCTAACGTGTGTTTGAACTTTAACAATGTATTTCTAAGAGAAGCCAAAATGCCAAAATAGTGGTACTGTCCTCCAGCCCTTTCAAGAATTGAGTATTCTGTCTCAGTTCTGAGGAGTGTCCTAGCATCCTTTGGAATATCAGAATGGTAAATGCGAAGTATGGCCAATAATGCTGTCAAAGCGACCAAGGAAATACGAAATTGTATGGCCCAGTGGGATAAACTGTCAGAGAGTGAAACCGAGTCTTGGAGTTCATCATCAAAATGATCAGACTCAGATGTCTGAGTCTGAACATCACAAGCAGCATCCTCAAAATCCTCAGACAGGCCTAGATCTATCTCCATGCCATCTTGCTCACTAAAACCAGCACCGGTTTCAGTGTCTAGACAGTGTGGATTATCAGTTCCAGTGTGACTTTCATGAAAATGCTCTTCACTGATGTGTCCATGGTCAAGGTTCCTCTCTGTTGTCATCTGAAAGTCAATTAAATTTGTGGCGTCATCCCGCATTTGTTTAAGTCGGTTTTCTACGTCTACACGGGCCCTCCTTCTTAAGGTGGAGTTGGAGACAGGTAGAGTCTTTCTATTCATTTTAACTAAAAATAAAAATTTTAGAAACACATTTTTGTTATTATTCTGAGACCAGACAGGATTTTAAAGCAGGCAAACAAGCCTCAACCTAGACCACAGGACAAAACATTGAAATGACAGAACTGTCATGTCCTGGGCCGTTGGCCCAGCGTTTTGTGTTAGTTTATTTCCTAGTGTTGTGATATGTCTGCGTCTCTGTCCTGAGTCTGTGCCTGTTCCCCGTGTTTAGTCAGTATGTTCCTTGGTTTGTCACTTCCTGTTTATTTTGACAGTCTGGTTTTCCTGTGCTTTGTGTTCAGCTTTGCTTCCCCTGTGTAATTAGTTTCATTTGCCTCACCTGTTGTTCCCTGCTGTTTCCTCTTGCCCTGATTACCCAGTGTGTATTTAAGCCCTCAGTTTCCATGTGTTCCTTGTCGCGTCGTTGATGTTTTGTGCCCGCATGTTCCTGTGTTCCCTGTGCCTGCCCTTCGTCTCCCTGTGCCTCCCTTCCAAGGTTTTTGTATTTGTGTTTCCCCCGTTGAAATAAATCCCCTTTTTAGTTATGTTTGCTTCTGGAGTCCTTCATGTGAGTCCTTCCTCGTCCGTTCCCTCCCCGGCCATGACAGAACGACGCGACCATACTAAAGACCCTGCAAGCTCCGGCCGCTACAACGGCACTCGCCTGGCGCTGGGGGGACCAGCTTTTTTGAACGGTCCCCGGCGACGCCGCTCACCGCCCCCGCCTAAACCGCAGGTCTGCCGCGTGGGCGGACTGTTTTTGGCGCCGGCCGCTCCCTCACCTGTCACTCCGCTTGCTGGTCCCTCCTTTTCTCAGCAGTCGCCGCAGCCACGGAGGACGAGATACCGGAGGAAGCGGAGAGACGTTTTCCTGGAGCCGGCGCCCGGAATGACTCCAGAGGAGTCATTTTTCCGATTCCTGGGTCACAGGGGTCCTTGGCCTCCCACCACTTCCGCGTCACCACTGCCTGCTGCTGACGGAGGAAGACCAAGCTCCCGGCAGCATCAGAGAGAATCGCCGCGGGAGCAGAA
Source organism: Archocentrus centrarchus (assembly GCF_007364275.1). NCBI lineage: Eukaryota > Metazoa > Chordata > Actinopteri > Cichliformes > Cichlidae > Archocentrus > Archocentrus centrarchus. Next base: position 4,012,667 of record NC_044347.1, read on the forward strand.
AGAGCAACTTCAGCCCGTCATGTACTCTGCTGCTTCCTCCCTCTCAGAGGAGAGCAGGAAAATTTTGATCCGAAGAGTGGACCGATTATGCTTGGACTTGTTATCTGACCCGTGTAAGGAGGAACAGGAAGCCATCACCACCAGGCTTCAAGACCTGATTGCCAGTTTCCCTTGGCTGTTGGACTCCTTGCACGGGTTAGTGAAAGACTTTGTAATCACCACCCTTCACCTACAGCCAGCACCACAGACCACTGCTGCAGCCTCTCAGCCACTCCTGTCAGTTCCCTTAGCTTTTTCCCAGTGTTCCCAGTCAGCTGTAGCTCCAGCTCCCCCTCAGTCGCAGTGTTCCCAGTCAGCTGTAGCTCCAGCTCCCCCTCAGTCGCAGTGTTCCCAGTCAGCTGTAGCTCCAGCTCCCCCTCAGTCGCAGTGTTCCCAGTCAGCTGTAGCTCCAGCTCCCCCTCAGTCGCAGTGTTCCCAGTCAGCTGTAGCTCCAGCTCCCCCTCAGTCGCAGTGTTCCCAGTCAGCTGTAGCTCCAGCTCCCCCTCAGTCGCAGTCCCAGACCCCTCAGTTAGCTCCAGCTCCCTCTGCTCACCCTGCTCCAGCTCCCTTAGCTCCAGCTTCCCCTGCACCCGTACCTGTTCCGCGGGTGGGGGCAGCCACGGACGGGCTGACCTCTGCACCCGTACCTGTTCCGCGGGTGGGGGCAGCCACGGACGGGCTGACCTCTGCACCCGTACCTGTTCCGCGGGTGGGGGCAGCCAGACCCAAGCCTTCGCATCGGTTTTCTGCGTTAGCTGCAGCAGCAGGGTCTCAGTCAGCTCTAGCTCCAGTCGCTCCCCCTCGCCTTCAGTCAGCTCTAGCTCCAGTCGCTCCCTCTCGCCTTCAGTCAGCTCTAGCTCCAGTCGCTCCCCCTCGCCTTCAGTCAGCTCTAGCTCCAGTCGCTCCCCCTCGCCTTCAGTCAGCTCTAGCTCCAGTCGCTTCCCCTCGCCTTCAGTCAGCTCTAGCTCCAGTCGCTCCCCCTCGCCTTCAGTCAGCTCTAGCTCCAGTCGCTCCCCCTCGCCTTCAGTCAGCTCCAGCTCCAGTCGCTCCCCCTCGCCTTCAGTCAGCCCCAGCTCCAGTCGCTTCCCCTCGCCTTCAGTCAGCCCCAGCTCCAGTCGCTCCCTGTCCACTCCAGTCTCAGTCAGCCCCAGTAGCTCTTCCTCGGTCCCCGGTGTCAGCTGTTTCTGTGCCCTCTCAGTCTGCTCCCTCCGCTTTAACGTCAGTTAGCTCCGTAATCCCCTTGGACCCTTCAGTCAGTTCGGTTTTGGTCTCTTCATCTGCAGTTTTTCCATCTTTAGTCGCAGTTCCCTCAGCTCCGGCTCCCTCGGTAGCTCCAGTAATGACAGCTTGCCCAGTGTCAGCTCTTCCTAGCTCTCAGTCAGTCTCCACGCAGACTGCTCCCCGTAGCGTTCAGTCAGCTTCCACGCAGCCAGATCTCCCTAGCTCTCGGTCAGTTTCCACGCAGCCAGATTTCCCTAGCTCTCGGTCAGTTTCCACGCAGCCAGATCTCCCTAGCTCTCGGTCAGTTTCCACGCAGCCAGATCTCCCTAGCTCTCGGTCAGTTTCCACGCAGCCAGATCTCCCTAGCTCTCGGTCAGTTTCCACGCAGTCGGCATGCTCTAGCTCGCAGTCTGCCTCCACGCAGTCTGCTCTCCCTAGCTCGCAGTCTGCTCTCCCTAGCTTGCAGTCTGCTCTCCCTAGCTCGCAGTCTGCTCTCCCTAGCTCTCTGTCTGGTTCCACGCAGTCGGCATGCTCTAGCTCGCAGTCTGCCTCCACGCAGTCTGCTCTCCCTAGCTCGCAGTCTGCTTCCACGCAGCCAGTCGTCTCCCGGCCTGCTTCCACGCAGCCAGTCGTCTCCCGGCCTGCTTCCACGCAGCCAGTCGTCTCCCGGCCTGCTTCCACGCAGCCAGTCGTCTCCCGGCCTGCTTCCACGCAGCCAGTCGTCTCCCGGCCTGCTTCCACGCAGCCAGTCGTCTCCCGGCCTGCTTCCACGCAGCCAGTCGTCTCCCGGCCTGCTTCCACGCAGCCCATAGCGTCAGCTCCCATGCAGTCCCCTGCACCTTGGCTATTCCCCGAGCGGCCCCTGCTGCTCAATAAAGCAGCAGTGTGCCCTGTTCCGCAGTCCCAGCCTGCGCATCCGGAGCCTCACCATGTAGGCCCCGTTCAGCCCAAGGGCTCAGCTCAGTCCGAGCCGCCAGGGGGTCCCGCTCAGGCCGAGCGCTCCGAGCCTGAGGGTCCCGCTCAGTCCGAGCCGTTGGGGGTCTCCGCTCAGTCCGAGCCGATGGGGGTCTCCGCTCAGTCCGAGCCAATGGGGGTCTCCGCTCAGTCCGAGCCAATGGGGGTCTCCGCTCAGTCCGAGCGCTCCGTGCCAGAGGGCCCCGCTCAGTCCGAGCCGATGGGGGTCTCCGCTCAGTCCGAGCCAGGGGGTCCCGCTCAGTCCGAGCCGATGGGGGTCTCCGCTCAGTCCGAGCCGATGGGGGTCTCCGCTCAGTCCGAGCCGATGGGGGTCTCCGCTCAGTCCGAGCCAGGGGGTCCCGCTCAGTCCGAGCGCTCCGCGCCAGAGGGTCCCGCTCAGTCCGAGCGCTCCGCACCAGAGGGTCCCGCTCAGTCCAAGCCGATGGGGGTCTCCGCTCAGTCCGAGCGCTCCGCGCCAGAGGGTCCCGCTCAGTCCGAGCCGATGGGGGTCTCCGCTCAGTCCGAGCGCTCCGCGCCAGAGGGTCCCGCTCAGTCCGAGCCGATGGGGGTCTCCGCTCAGTCCGAGCGCTCCGCGCCAGAGGGTCCCGCTCAGTCCGAGCCGATGGGGGTCTCCGCTCAGTCCGAGCCGGTGGGGGTCTCTGCTCAGTCCGAGCGCTCCACGTCACCCGAGGGTTCCCCACCAGAGCCCGGGGTCGCCCTTCTCCGCCGCCGCATGCCCCGCGGTCGGCCTCCAGTGTCTGCTCCCCGTCGCCGCCGCCGCACGCCCCGCGGTCGGCCTCCAGTGACTCCTCCTCGTCGCCGCCGCATGCCGCGTGGTCGGCCTCCAGTGACTCCTCCTCGTCGTCGCCGCCGCCGCTGGGAGCGCGGTCGGCCTCCAGTGACTCCCCCTCGTCGTCGCCGCCGCCGCTGGGAGCGCGGTCGGCCTCCAGTGACTCCCCCTCGTCGTCGCCGCCGCCGCTGGGAGCGCGGTCGGCCTCCAGTGACTCCCCCTCGTCGTCGCCGCCGCCGCTGGGAGCGCGGTCGGCCTCCAGTGATTCCTTCTCGTCCTCGTCGCCGCCGCCGCTGGGAGCGCGGTCGGCCTCCAGTGATTCCTTCTCGTCCTCGTCGCCGCCGCCGCTGGGAGCGCGGTCGGCCTCCCTCGTTGGGATTTTGCTTTGTGGCCCCTTGGCCTCTGCGGCCTCCTGAACTGTGTGTTTTTTGTTTTTGGATTTCCCACTGACTCCCCTGAACTGTGGACTGTTTTTTCCCCTGCTGTTTTTTGTTTTTTCATAGCTCCTGGACTGTTCCTTGTTTCGACCCCCTGTTTTGGACTGTCTCCGGCCTTGTGCCGTCGCCTTTTGTTCTGGTCCTGTGTTTTTGTTTTCTTCCGGTACGGGTTTGATTTGTTTTGTTCACGCCCTGTGATTTCTGTTTTGCTCCCTGTCTTTGTTTTTGTTTCGGGCCCTCCCTCCTGGTCCCCCGCCTCCCGCCCTTGTCTGGTTTTGTTTTCTGGTTTTGGCCGTCGGGAGCCGGCCTTTGAGGGGGGGGTACTGTCATGTCCTGGGCCGTTGGCCCAGCGTTTTGTGTTAGTTTATTTCCTAGTGTTGTGATATGTCTGCGTCTCTGTCCTGAGTCTGTGCCTGTTCCCCGTGTTTAGTCAGTATGTTCCTTGGTTTGTCACTTCCTGTTTATTTTGACAGTCTGGTTTTCCTGTGCTTTGTGTTCAGCTTTGCTTCCCCTGTGTAATTAGTTTCATTTGCCTCACCTGTTGTTCCCTGCTGTTTCCTCTTGCCCTGATTACCCAGTGTGTATTTAAGCCCTCAGTTTCCATGTGTTCCTTGTCGCGTCGTTGATGTTTTGTGCCCGCATGTTCCTGTGTTCCCTGTGCCTGCCCTTCGTCTCCCTGTGCCTCCCTTCCAAGGTTTTTGTATTTGTGTTTCCCCCGTTGAAATAAATCCCCTTTTTAGTTATGTTTGCTTCTGGAGTCCTTCATGTGAGTCCTTCCTCGTCCGTTCCCTCCCCGGCCATGACAAGAACTTACACATTATAACAGAGAAGAAGCTGTTATAGCCACTTATACTGGCAATAACAGCTATTTTTTTTAAATGAAGAATATATTATAACAGTCAAAGCTTAACGTCCATTACAGTTGCTTTTTAAGTACAGATGTGCGTGTGCAAGATTTCTGATAGCATATTACAAGCTCAGGTTTCCCTCCCCTTGTAACACACACATAATATTTCTGGCAGAAATTATTTGCAGTTTTAGAAAAAGTGTCTAAATGAACTCTAAGATTGAATTTTGGCTTACTTCAGTGAGGTAGCAGACAAGGTGGAGGGGGGAAGGCAGGCTGAATTGATCTGTAACAGAAGACATAAATAAAATTAATGATTATAATGATGAAACTACAGAAAATCTTTCTTTTTGTGGCATGTTGGATATTAAACTTTGGTAATTTAAAGTATTTTAATTGTATCAATAGGGACTTTCAGTAAGTCAGAGTCCAAATATGCATTGTGGAAAAGTTTAAGGTCAAGCAAAGACAATAAATAGGGTTCATACACTTTCAACGCACAGGAGTTGTTGAATTTACTCGCGAGAAGTGAATACCTACGCTTGGGGAATTTGCAAGGATTGTTTTCTTCTGACTTAATTATAATTCCATACTGGTCTTATCCATTACTGGAATTTGCGGTTTTCTAGCCAACCAGCCAACAATAATTACAAGCCCCACTCTGGCCGGTTAAAAAAATGTGACCTCCTAAAGGTCCGCTCACTCTCTCACAGACTGTCTTCTGGGGAGATGCTCATATGCAGACGTGCAGGTTCGTTTCCATCTCATAAGTTAACTATTCAGATATTTTTTAAGGCAGTTACAGTTTTAAGCAGTTTCAAGCACTGTGCCCCAAAATCAAGCACTTTTCAATCCTTGAAAGGACAATTTTAAAATGGAAGCATTTTCAAGGATAAGAAAAAAAGAATTAAATTTGAATCAAAAAGTCTTAGCAGAGACATAACTAAATCCATTTCTAAAGCTTATTAAATACTTTACAGCAACACCTGAAATCGTGAGACCCACTTTAACCTGATGGATGCTCTCAGATTAAATTTGGAGAACAATAGGCTGTGTTAGCTTAACTTTACCTGCAGTCAGTCCTGGAGAGGCTCAATGAAATCCTTCATGTGCTCAGTCTGCTGTAACATCAGCTACCTGGACAGTTAACCAAATCACATCGCCTTCCCCACCGAAATAAATCCCGGAGGAGCTTTTTTTTTCTTTTAACCTCACAGCTTCCCGCTGTGTTAGCTAATAGGCCAGTAGCTAATGTGCTATAAGCTAACTCCGCTGCCACAATCTCACATTTCTGAATAAAAAATAAATAAAACCTTAATTATCTCCTACCAGGATAACTTTACTGTACAGGTAAAGCCATGAATGAAGAATATTTAACAGAACAGCTTACAGTTCTTACCTTAGAGAAGCTCTGCTCCTGCGCTCCTTATGACAGCAGTCGTTGACTTTTGAAAAAGAAAAAAAGAGGGGGGTGGGGAAAGGCGCGAGTTCGCTGAAGGGCTCCGCCGTGGAGCCGTGGCGGAGCCGCGTTTTGATAATCCGCTGTCAGTAGGTGGGGCGGGCCCAGTCCGGAGAGCAAGAAGGGTGGGGCGGATCGGCTGACTTGAAGGCGGATCCGCCCCGAAGTGTTTTGCTATCTGGGGTGCTGCTTTCGTTTTTGAGTTATTAAAAATTATTTTTTAGGTCACCCAAAGGTCACCATCCCCCCATCATGCTCCAAAACAAACCAGAGTGGTCTACTTTTTTAGTGCTTCGTTTGTGCCGTTAAAACTAGCGTTTGTGCTGCTTTCGTTTCGGAGATATGAATTATTATTTTGGCCGATAATGTCACCCCACCACCACCACCACCACGTTTTTTCAAAACGTGTGTAAAAATATAGTAAATAATAAAGTTATATACAAATATTCTCATTAAAAAGCAGGAAAGACCTCAGGTACAACTATTTGCAGCGCGAACAGAAACAGCACTTACCGAATGTCCTTTCCTGCGTTGACCTGACAGTAAAACATAACACTGACCGGTAAGCAGCACAAAAGAATTAAAGTACCGTATTTTTTATAATATCATTATAATATCAATGAACGGATCTATTTTCATATTACGCACAAAGATACGGGCCAACATAGATGAAAATAGGCCATCATGGTTTTCTGCGGTTTACAGTTTCTATTTTTGGAACAATGCTTCCACTTCTTGTTGAATTTATCTCCGGCAGCTTTGGCTGTTTTCCACACCTGCTGCGCCGCACTCACAGCTTGTTCCTGTCTAATATCGTCAGTAGAGTCATTTTGTGAATCTATGATGGACTATTTTACAGAATTCAATGAGGCCTTTGAACTGATCTGCCAGACCGGAGGAAATATCGCTGCAGACCACAGAGTGGTGCAGCGGTGTGGATTCCTCGGCCATCGGCGGTCAGACGGCAGCGCTCAACTATTTGAACGCTGGGTGTCCCCCCCCCCCCCTATTGTACGCTCTGGAAAATGTCGATATTTATTAAACGTCCGTCACCAAAGTCGCACCAAACGTTTCGACAGGTTTTTGAGCGCAGTGTACCACATAAAATTGTTTCAAGGTCAGTAAGCACAGCAAGAATTCATACATAAGGCGCACTGCCGATTTTTGAGGAAAATTTATCAGACAGTATTTTGTTATCCTAAAATTAACACATAACCCTTGAGCGACATTCTGGTCCACACTCCATACCAGTCGGTGACGGTAATGCACCAATTTCCTTGCCGGGGGGGGTGACATTATCGGCCAAAATAATAATTCATATCTCCGAAACGAAAGCAGCACAAACGCTAGTTTTAACGGCACAAACCAGCACAAACGAAGCGCTAACCGCTCAGTCTATTTGCTGGAATTTTTCACGTGGGTGGGGTGTCAGCTTCACTCAGCTCTCAAGGACGGGTTGCTGCCCCGGGAGGAGGAGTTCAAGTGTTGTTCATGAGTGATGTTAGAAGGGAATGAGAGATTGACAGACAGATCGGGTCTGCAATGCATGAATTAGTTTTTCAGCATCACTTGATGAGTTTTGAAACCTGACTGAAGGATGGATGGAGATTGGCCTAATCAGTTAAGACAGCTGGGTCAAGTGATGGCTTTCTAAGTAACGGTTTTATCACTGCCACCTTAAGGGACATTAATGGAGATAGATTGATCATATTTAAGATCAAAGCATTAATTAATGGTAGGGCTTCTTTGAGCAGCCTTGTAAGAATGCGGTCTAAAACTTCATTATAGCTACAATCTGAAAAACAGCTTGTGTAGCAGCATGTTTGTAGTATTTTGTGCTTTCATGTGCTCTTCGGATGGTTACATTTTCTGAGCTGGAAGCAGAGAAACATTCAGTAGCACAAACTGTTGCAGCAGATGTGTGAAAATGGAAGAGAGAGAGAAGCAACTTTTTCTTTAATAGCTAATAATATCTAGGTAATATCTCATCAGGCCGATCACTCCTGAGAGAGAACATATGGAACAGAATGCAGTGCCACTCTCAGACTAGGACGCAGCTGTGGGCTGAGTGTAATGTGACTGTTAGACTTTTGTTGATGTGAAGGTTAATTGGCTACACTAAATTGCCCATAGGTGTGAATGTGAGTGTGAAAGGTTGTTTGTCTCTCTGTGTTAGCCCTGCGACAGGCTGGTGACCTGTACAGGGTGTACCCTGCCTCTGGCCCTTTGACAGCTGGGATAGGCTCCAGCCCCCCCGCAACCCTGACAGGATGGATGGATGGATGGATGGATGGATGGATGGATGGATGGATGGATGGATGGACTGACTGAATTCTGTTTTTGTTTACATTTTACACAGTGTCCCAACATTTTAGAATTTGGTTTGTATTTTGTAGATTAAAACTCTCCAAATGAGAAGGAAACATAGCTTGTATTTAACATAAGGACACATATGTAAAGCCAGTTACTGTTTAACCTGTAGGCAGCTGTGCTTAATCACTTGTCTGAAGGTGGATTTCACATATTGTTTGGAGAACTTCATCCAGAGCTAAACGGGGCCAAACCTGTCTCTGTGTTTCCACAGTATCTCTCTCTGATGACTTAATATCTGTCATCCACTTCACCGATGATGGAATGAGCATCCTGGAGGTGCTGAAGATCACAGATACTCATGTTATTGTGGACGTCCCCCACCTCTCTGCCTTTGGCCTTGTCTGGGATCTCATAGAGAGGTTTTGGGGAATCAAGAATCCCGTTAAGGGCCAAGTTTTATTGTTTCTCAGAACAATAAAACATCCTGAAACACAGAAGCAAAACCTCGATGTGTTTCTCCTGCCATGCAACATCCCTCTGCAGGAGGTAAAAATGCATCAAAACTTACAGCTTCATCATTTTCAGTACTGCCAACAGAGGTTGAATATTGTATGTTTCACACATTTTTGTGTAGATTAGTTTTTTTTTCCTCCAGATGTTCATGATGATGCTGTCTACCAACAGATGCATGCACTCAGTAGATCAGCTTCTTTCAGCTGAAGTATTCTCTGGTGCTGGGGTCTCCTTTATGAACAGTAGCTGATTGTAATTACTTAAGCATGAGATGGTCTTTATTATTTATTAAGCTTTTAAATCAAATGATCTGATGTCTTAAGGTGAAAGCACAGCATCTATATTCTGACTACATACCAGTGCCTTCCAACTGTAAACTCATCCAAGATCAGACGTACACTGTTCACTGTCCTACAGCCAAGAAAATCCAACCAGAGGTAAGTAAAATAAAATGAGTATTTTTACTGCTGCAGAGAATAGAACTTTTTTTTTTAAGGTTGGTGTGCTGCTGAATTTAAATATTTGCAGAGATGTGAAGGATCTTGATATTTTTCTGGTCCAAACACCTACAAAGTATAGACTTATCAATTGCTAAAGAAATACTGTTAGAAAGTAACATAACATACAGCAGTGGTCCCCAAACTTTTTCCTGCAAGGGCCAAATAACTTTTCCCTTCTCTGATGGGGGGCCGGGTCAGTTTGAAATAGAAAGTGTGACAATTGCAGGGGTACCTCAACATAAACATTTATTGTTTTCAGAAAACGACACATAACCAAACATTAATAACCCTTTCCGGGATCTTCACAGAAAAAAAAAGTCAGGAAATAAATAATAACACTATTAACAAACTAAATAACACTATTTACAAAATAAATAACACTATTTATGAAATAATAACCAAATAACCCTCTCTGGGTTCTTCACAGAAAAAAAAGTCTGTGGAACATTAATTTTATGTTGTGCCGTGCACATCTTAACAGGTAAAGTTGTCAGAGCAGAATCTCTTTCTTAAATGACTCATATGAGCAGTCTTTCAAAGTTCTTGTGTTCCTTCCTTATAAGGAAGGTTCCAGAAGGCTTGTAGATACCGCTGTTTGCAGCTTTCTCTCTCATCAACTTCCCTGTGAAAACCACAAAGCAAGCAGGCTGAGAAACCAAACTCAGTGATACAGCACCTACACAGCACATTACATTTTACTACCAGTATAGTTGTGGGGATGGATTTTATCCCAGTAGATTTTATTATGATCATATTTGTTTATACTCAGAATGACTCATTCAAGTCCGAAAAGTGAGCTTACCTATGTATGTTCATCAGTGTGAACTGTGGGCCTGCATCTGGCTGGTGAGAAGTTGAATGTCAGGTTCCATTCTAGTCACAGCTAGTCTCAAACACTGATGCAGATGTTCATCTGTCAATCTTGATCTCATCGGAGTTTTCAGGAGTGTCATGTGTGAAAAGGTTTGCTCGCAGATATACGTGCTACCAAAAAGTGTGGACATCTTCATTGCGTGTTTTTTTATGTTAGGGTACGTGTCATTTGGGAGGGCGGCATAGAAGTCAATAAGACTGTTGGGCTTGAACGCGTCTTTCAGAACATCACAGTTCTGTAACTCGGCCAACTCAAACTGATAAGAAGGCTGGGCTTCATCGATGTCGGCAACAAAGGGGTTCTGGAAAAGACGGATTTCTTTTGCATTAACATGTAGTTCACGGAATCGCACACCGAACTCCGCCTTCAGCATTTCCAGTGCTTCCACACACTTTTCAGTTGGGAACGGGACCGCTGGGTTCTCTGCAGAGAGGTTTTGGGTAGCAGGGAGATGGATGAAGTTGTGCTTTTTCACTTGTTCCAAAAGCAGCGCTAGTTTCACCTCAAATGCTTTTATGTGGGAATACATGTCGCAAATGAGTTTCCCCTGGCCTTGTAGCTGCAAGTTAAGGCTGTTCAGCATTTCTGTCACATCTGTTAAAAATGCCAGGTGCCATTTCCACTCTGGGTCTATCAGCTCTGGGACCGTTTTGTCTTTTGAATGAAGAAATGCGTTAATTTCGGGTAGCAGCTCGTAAAAACGCCTCAAAACTCTGCCCCGGCTCAACCATCGGACCTCTGTGTAATACAGCACGTCGCCGTGCGCAGACTCCAGCTCAGACAGGAATTGTTGGAACTCCCTGTGTTTAAGTCCCTTTGCTCTGATGAAGTTTATGCATGACACCACAACCTTCATGACAGAATCCCACTTCAACACTTTGCAGCACAGTGCTTGCTGGTGAATTAAGCAGTGGACTTGTAGCGGGGCGGTGAGACCCCGCTCTTCCATCTCCCGCTTGACGCGTCCTGTTAGACCCCGAGACGCGCCCACCATACTAGGAGCCCCGTCAGTCGTGATGCTGGCAAGCTTTGACCAGTCCAGGTCCAACTCCTCCATGGTTTGGCATACTTTGCCGAAAATATCCTCCCCCGTTGTAGTCCCTTTGAGACTTTGGAGGGCTGCCAGCTCCTCGCACATCTCAAAGTTTGCGTTAACTCCACGAATGAAAATTACCAGCTGCGCTGTGTCCTGCACATCTGTGCTCTCATCCAATGCTAATGAAAAAAAGTCAAATTCTTTTGTCTTCTGCTGCAGCTGTGCATACACATTACCCCCGATTTCTTCGATGCGTCTGGTGATTGTACTCGCTGACAGACTCACTGCATTGAAGACATCTTTCTTCTCGGGACACACCTCCTCCGCGACAGCATTCAAACATTTCTTAACAAACTCTCCATCCGTGAAAGGTTTACCGCTGCTTGCTATCATTTGAGCAACCCGAAAGCTGGCCCGAACGGATGACTGGTTCAGCTGAGCTTGGCGTACAAATGTATTCTGCTGAGCTAACAGTCCACTTTTTAACTTTGACAGTTTGTCTGCCCGCATTTGGCCTTGCAAGCTATCATATTTGTCTTTGTGATGGGATTCATAGTGCCGTCGCAGATTGTATTCTTTGAATACCGCCAGCGCCTCTTGACAGATGAGACAAACAGCCTTTTCTTTGCATTGAACAAAAAAATAATCGTTTGTCCACTGCAGGTTAAATACCCTGCATTCTGAATCGATTTTTCTCTTACCTAACCTTTTCGCCATTACAGTGATCCCTCACCTATCGCGGGGTTACGTTCCAGAGACCCCCGCGATAGGTGAAAATCCGGGAAGTAGCGGAGTTATATTATTATTTATATATATTTTAAGGCTTTATAAACCTTTCCCTCACTCATATAAACCTTCTCCACTCTCTTACTACAACTTGAATGATGAAGATGATGAATTATGTAGCTGGGCAGTACTGATGGCGATGAAGGTGGTGCAGTATCTTCGCCCTCCTTAACTTCTGTTTCCACTATTGGCGTAGGCGTAATTGATCTCTTTGTCCCAGTGATGAACATAGTTATGTGTTACAGAATATCTATATACCGCAAATCCCGCAATATAATGAAAACTCCGTGGAACAGAATTTGTAATTTTATTTTTTTTTAAATCAACGATAAAGTGAAGCCACAATAAGTGACCTGCAATATAAAGAGGTACGACTGTATTACATTCTCTTTGACAGGGGGCAATATTTTTTTCCCTTGGGGTGGGGGTAAGGGGGGTGTTCAGGGGGCCGGGCCAAATGTGAAGGCGGGCCGTATCCGGCCCGCGGGCCGTAGTTTGGGGACCACTGACATACAGTAATAAAACATATACCTGCATGTAACCACTCTGCTCTGCTGAAAGAGGACTTCATGCTTCCTACTGATTTCCACAGACATTTATTTCTTTTACAGGTTGTGAAACACTCATGAACACAGTGAAAACTAAAAGAGAAGATAAATTAAAAAAAACTCACATTTGCATCCATATTAAACATAAAGCATGTGTTTCAGTTGTAACAAAGCAATAACAGCTTTGCAGATATTACCGTGTGTGCCTGTTTGACCAGTAGTAGAACGATATCGTAGGAAGATTTTGACTCTTATCGATATTTTCTCATATTTCTGACTTCTCATCTGTTCTTTCCGCTGCTCCCACTACTGCTCACATACCCTTCTGGGTCCTGCAATCATGGAACTGATTACAAGAGTAATTTTCTCTTTAGCATCTGTAATCTTACAAATAAAATAAACACATCAATCTGAAATGGCATGTAACTATACAGTCAATTATAGCATCAGCTATACTAATAGATAAATGAGACACTGTCTCCATAATTGAGTCAGTCTGTGTCATCTGTCTTTAAACCACTGACATCTTTAAACTCTACAGAAAATCTTTACTTTCAATTTTCAAATTAAAATATTGAATGTGAATCACTTTCTGCTGTTTATTAAAGTGAAGTGGGTACCAAGTAGGGATGCGCAGATTGAATATTCAGTATAGGTCTGATCTTGACCTAAATTAGTGGACTGGATATCAGGAAGGAATAAAAAATGCAGTCCGATCCATTAAATATCACCAAAATGCTGGATGAAATTTGTAACATGCTATAAGCCAATGCAGCACCTTCTCACATAGGAGCAGCAGGCTTCAGGTGATAGAGCAATCACTGTGTGCGAGACTGCTGACTTATGTAAAATGCATCCATTCATTTAAGAACAATTGTTTTTTAAAAAAAGATCAGATTTGTATCGTTATCTGCAGATATCCAAATGTAAAATACCAGCATTATCGGACATAAAAAAATGGTATTGTTCCATCCCTAGTACCAAGTAGAGTGTGCTGGCGTAACAGTCAGGGACTCTCAAACACAATCAGGGTGTGGAACATATAAAACTGTGTCATCCATATGAAATGTGCACTCACATACTGAGTAAAAGCCCCCTTTTGATCCATTGTGGCTAAAGAGGACTGAACTGAGCACAGTCTGCATTAAATCACTTAATAAATGCTTTGGATAAAAATACTGACTCTGTGCTTTTGGTTTTCAGAAAGCTGAATTTGATGTGGAGTTCGGACCAAACTACTATCCAACATTTCAGATCCGTCTTGCTCTGAACACCAGTGAAGCCCCTCTAACAGTCCAAGAACAACAGGCAGAGTGGTCTGGAAGCATGACGTTGATCTGATGGGTAAAGCCTTTATTTTGACCTCATAGTAAAACAGACATTAAAAAGAATACTCCCCATTCAATGCTGTGTGTCCATTACTGCCATGCAGAAATGAAATGGGTATGACTGATCTAACAGACAACTCACACACACAGTTGTGTGAGTGGTTGAGAACTGATGAAGCCTTTCGGATGAGAGGTGAAACGTCTTCAAGAAACAAAAAGAAGTCCAGTCGCCTTTTTCAAGCTCCAGAGACCACACACACACACACACACACACACACCAAAATAATCTATCTGCAAGGGTCTTTGTAAACAACAGATCACATCCACAAAAAAAAAAGGACCCCACAGGAGTAAGTGACACTGAGAGGTGCCTCTCACAGCAGAGAGAGTGCTGTAGGAGCTAAAGGTTTCCACCATAGTGTCACTGCAAAAACAAAAACATGAAAATCCAAGCACACAACTGGCAGATGTCTCAACACCCACACAATTTGTTGCACAGGTCTTTCTCAAAATTTGTTAGTTTGGAAATCCCCAAAAGAAAAAGCATTTATTGGCTGATATTAGTTCAGATAAATTCAATTGAGTTCAGTTTTATTTATATAGCACCAAATCACAACAAACAGTCGCCTCAATGTACTTCGTATTGTGGGTAAAGACCCTACAATAATACAGAGAAAACCCAACAGTCCAAACGACCCCCTATGAGCAGCACTTGGTGACAGTGGGAAGGAAAAACTCCCTTTAACAGAAGAAACCTCCAGCAGAACCAGGCTCAGGGAGGGGGGGTCATCTGCTAAGGGGGGGGGGGGGGGGGGGTGGGGGGTGGTAGGGGGTGTGGGGGGCACAGGACAAAAGTCAGTGACCAAAGTGCTGTACAGTAACATCAAACAAAACAGACCAGCACAGGCCAAAAGGCAATGAGATACAGAAACTAAACAAAGGTGTAAGAGATTAAATAAATAAATAGATAAATTAAGGACTATAGAACAATTTCAGTCAAAGTCTCACACTGGGTCGAAGGCCAGGGAATAAAAATGTGTTTTTAAATGAGATTTAAAAACAGCAAGTGAAGGAGCCTGTCTGCCATACAGCAGCAAATCCTTCCATAATACTGGAGCCACAATATAATCCAGCATCTTCATTGTAATGTGTGTGAGTTTCCACAGCCAAATCTGTGTGAAATCTTATTTAAACAGCTGTCCTCACACAGGCAGCATGTATTACCTTCAGTTTGTTCCTGTGGCTGAAGAACTGTTCACAGTGAGGCATTGGTGTCTGTCTTCAGCCCAGTGTGGTTTCTTCAGAACTCCTCTGATCCCTGTCTTTACTAGCTCTCTATTTGATATTCCTTATTTTCCTCTGAAGGTGAGTTTTCTGTAGTCTCTGGTTCTAGTTTTACTGTGTTTGTTCTTCCTCTGTGATTGTCAGCCTGGTCCTGATTCTCTTCACTTGTCTTAATTACTTTCAGATGTGCATCAATCCCCCATTGTTTCCAGTGTGAATTTACAGGATCTTCATCAGAGTAATTCTTTAGAAAGATCCTCTTCAGTCGCCTCAGGTAAATATTTATTGTATACATCTCACATTGTAATTGATGTGTTTTATTTTCTACTTACATGCTTCTACTTGGCCAAATTACTCCATGACTCATGGACACAGACCTCCATATTAACCTCTATGATCACAATGCAGGACTTTGGTAGAAAATCATCTTCTAGGCAGCACGGTGGCGCAGTGGTTAGCACTGCTGCCTCACAGTTAGAATAGCATCTGAAAGGTCTGGGTTCCATTCCACCTTGGCCCAGGCCTCTCCCTCTCTCTGTGTGGAGTTTGCATGTTCTCCCCGTGCTTGCGTGGGTTTCCTCCCACAATCCAAAGAAAGACATGCACTTACTGGGGTTAGGTCAATTGGCTACTCTAACTTATAGGTGTGAATGAGAGCGTGAATGTGAGTATGAAAGGTTGTTTTTCTCTCTGTGTTGGCCCTGCAACAGGACAACTGTTCAGGGTGTACCCTGCCTCTCGCCCTATGACAGCTGGGATAGGCTCCAGCCCCCCCCTTTGCCTGAGCGGAAGCAAATGGGTGGATGGACAGTACAGTATATAAATATAGAAAATCATGTGTACGCAGTGACTGAAGGGATTAACTTGGGTGACCAAAGAGCCTAGCTTTTTTTTTTTTTTAGATGATCTCAGTGATGTCAGCTGTTGTTGGCCAATCACATCCTGTTGGTCATACAAACCACATCATAATGAATGTGCACTCGCTCCTCTGTCTGTGTTGGAAAAATGAGTTCTCTGATAGTATGATGACCATTTTTGTATAACAATTATGCTTATATTACATGTATCTGTATTACCCATTTAAGTTGACTGTGTACGTGTGTGTGTGTGTGTGGTGTGTGTGTGGGGGGGGGGGGGGGGGTTCTTTAACCTTATGACCTTTTGTACAGAGTGTGTTTCTTTGTAATGAGAAGTATAACAACAGAAGTGTGAAGATTCATATGTCTGTGACCTTCCTCCGACCCGGCTGAGTTTCATATCTATGGTAGTGCCTGAAGGTTGATAGACGTGAGTGGTTATACTGTCATGTGATTAATTATAGCTATAATAAGGTGCAAATAAATAAGTTCCGTTAGAGACTGCGCTGAGTGGAGCACTGAAGACGTCAGTGTTTCTGCTCCTTCCTTTGTTTATGTGCTTTCCTGTTTCCTGTTTCCTGTGAATAGAATAGAATGCTTTTACTGTCGTTATGTACATTGAGATTGGAGGGCCACTCCTGTTCAGTGCCCTGCAATAGAAAGTCAGACTTTCTAAAATATAAAATATGAATTAGAACTTCTAAAAATATACAGAAAATAAAACTATGTATAAAAAATACAGAAAATAAGAGAATGTATAAAAATATATACGTTGTAAAAATAAGTGTATACAAGTGTGTGTGTGTATAAAAATGGCTCAGAGCAGAGGGCAAACTGAACATGCTCCTTTACTTTTCTCGTAGGAGAATTAAAAAATGTTTTCTGGAGATTTGATCGCGTTGCTTCTGGTTTTTGATAAGTTTCTGAATTTATCCAACAGCCTGTTACCAGAAACTACAACAATATAAAACTAAAAAGTGTGAGATTATACATTCTCTGCAGATTATTTTCTAAGTAGCATGTTTTTGTCTCTTTGCAGCAAGTTTTAAAAATTTAATTCCAGGAATTGTGTATTCATAATTACCCCCTTCACCGGTTCCTTCCTTCCAGGTCCCCCAGAGAGGAACGTTCCACCAAAGGTGAGGCAGTTCTCTGTTCAACATGTATTGTAAAAGCTCATTATAGGTCATTGGCTCTGACCTCTCTGTGTGGAGTCTGCATGTGCTCCCTGTGTTTGCTCCAGGTTCTCTGGGTTCATCCACAGTCTAAAGACGTGCAGGTGACTAACACTCACCTGTACATGGTGTACACCACCTCTCACCTTAAGATAGCTGAGAAAGGCTCCAGCCCTCACAAACCCTGAAAAGGATAAGTGGAAGAAGATGGATGAAAATAAATCCTCAGTGCATCATGGGAACCCCCCAGCAGCCTAGGCCTATAGCAGCATAACTAAGGGAGGGTTCAGGGTCACTTGATCCAGCCCTAACTATAAGCTTGATCAAAAAGGAAAGTTTGAAGCCTAATCTTAAAAATAGAGAGGGTGTCTGTCTCCTGAATCCAAGCTGGGAGCTGGTTCCACAGAAGAGGCGCCTGAAAGCTGAAGGCTCTGCCTCCCTTTCTGCTGCCTAAGATTCATTTTTTCTAACTGGGGAAAAAAAAACCTGAACAACCTGCAACACTCTTCTATCTCCTTCAAAATTTATAACCCAACAATTCCTTACATACTGATTTAAAAACAAAATTATTTCAGTGACTGCATTTATTTATTTTTTGAAGCAGGAAGTCTTGAATGACCTACTCGGCATCCTGAATGATTTAAATGATGAAGACTTCAAGACCTTCAAGTGGCACCTCAAGTCTGAGTCATGGGGGGACACTGAGCCCATCAAAGTGAACCAGCTGTCAAAGACAGAGAGGTGTGAAACCGTGGATCTGATGATACAGAACTATAAGACGAGCGGAGCCGTGCAGGTGATGGACAGCATCTTAAAGAAGATCAACAGGAATGACCTGGTGGACAAATTCAGACTCCTGGCTATAAAAGCTGGATTAGATATTGGTGACAACCAGCAGCTCTAAGGCCGACTCATTCACTTCATTTCACTTGTTCACCTCCACCTGTTCTCTGTGTGTGTGTGTGTGTGTGTGGTGTGTGTGTGTGTGTGTGTGTGTGTGTGTGTGTGTGTGGTGTGTGTGTGTGTGTGTGTGTGTGTGTGTGTGTGTGTGTGTGGCAGTGCTGTTTGACTGGTTAAACATGTTACTGTCCAGAAACAGGAGTGGTGAGGAAAAAGAGTTGCTGCCTATTTGCTGCAGTAAAAGCTGATTTTTAGTCTGATGCATGAAAAATAAGAAATTAAAATCCTGTTCTGTTGATATTTTAGTCCCTTCAGTCATGAATATGTTTTCATTGAGGTTCATGTCGTAAGAAGAGCTGAGATATCCTGACATCCCTCCAGCTCGCCTTCAGGCTCTGAATACAAACTGTTCTCATGCTCACCAGCAGCACCTCTTAACAATTGTGTGCTCTCAGTCCAGAATGATGAATACTTTATTTCCTTCTATTGCCACTGAATGACTCCATATCACTGTACTAAGTCACTGCCCTCACCTATGCTCACAAACTCTGGGTATGACCAAAAGAATGAGACTGTGGATGCACACCTTTATTTTTTGGATGCACATCTTTGGAAATGAGCGTGCTTCCAAAGGTGGCTGGTGGGGTTCAGTCATTCAGGAGGGGCTCAGAGTAGAGCTGCTCCTCCTCCACATCTAAAGGAGCCCATTGAGGTGGTTCAGGCTCTGACGCCTCCTGGGTGCCTTTGAGCATGTCCTACCAGAGGAAGCACCGGTCAATAAAACTGTTACGGTTGACTGTAAAATGTGCCAACTTTCATGAGAGAATATTAAATCAACTTTTCACACCCTGTTAGTGTTGCTGCAATATCTGAGATGTGGATTAATATGGAGAAAGGAGTGGACTTTGAAATAGAAATGAGCTTTATGTTTGATGAAGAGAGAGAACAAGAATGGAGGAGGTGCTGCTTTATGTGTGGATAAAACAATTTAAATATGAGGTGGTAGAATAAATGACAGCAGTGAGGGACATTAGAGTGTATAAGAAACTATTAAGAAAAATGTTAGTGTGTATTTAGAGCATCAGGCTCAAACACTGAAGGAGTGGATGATAAGACATTTACAAAATCAAACCATAAACTTATGTTTACTTGTTGGGGTTTCAGCATAGACATATTAAATCAAAGCAAACATAGTATGACTGTAGTGTTTATCAGTACAACACAGCACTCTGACATCAGTGATCATTTACAGTTTATGATGACAGCAGTTACAGGAAGGAGAAAGACAGGTGAGAACAACCATGACTGCATTCAGAGGTGACCTGCTTAAGCAACACTGGGAGGGGGTGCATGAGGGACAAGATGTTGATAAAGCTTATGAGACATTCTTAGAAACATGTGAATTATTATATGATAGGCACTGCCCAACAATATGCAGAGTGGATCACAAAAAGATTACAAAATGCCTGTAAAAATAAAAAAAAACTACCTTATATAGAGAATTAATAAAGTACAGAAATAGAGGAGCTGAAAATAAATACAAGAAATATAAAAATTAATTAACCAGTACTTTGAGGTCATATTTTGGCTGAAGAAATCTCTGACAATGGACTGTGTGCAGCTGAAGTGCTCAAAGATAATCAGTCAGTGTTTTTAACAGTGGGAGAAGAAAAGGAAATAACTGACAGTCACAAAGTAAAACTTCTGCAGACTGGAATGACTTTGATATGAAAATTGTTATAAAGTTATTGATGTATCTCAACATGTTTAACATGCATCTGCAATTTCACAACTAAATGAAAATAGCTAAAGTTATACCACTGTAAAAAGTGGAGATAGACACTAATTCACAAATCACAGGCCTGTTTCTCTACTTTGTCAAGTCTCCAGAATACTGGAGAAAGTTTTCATTAACAGACTCGAGAAATCAATCATAAAATATTGAAGGACACTCAGTATGGTTTCTGATCAACATATATGGCATTAATGGAATTCATTGAAGATATCACTATTAATAGATTAATATGTACATACATATATATTGGTTTTCTGTTTTATATGTAATCATCATCATCATCAGCCCAGGACACGCTGGAGTGATTATCTCTTAGCCTGGGAAGCCCTCTGTGATTCCCCACTGGAGGAGGTAGCTGGTGCTGACCTCGTGACCCTGCCCCTTGCAGAAGATGGAGGGATAGATGTGTTTAGCATTTTTCCAACACACAACAACTGCACAGAGATTTTTAGAGTAGTTGATTTCTAACCTTTGTCTCTAACTGAGCTTTTACATCCAACAACAGAGAAACATCAAATACACATAAACAAAAACAGAACTACAACAAAAACCAAATGAGATGCATGAATATTCTTTTATGGCCATGACTATCTGGTAGTCTAAGTTTAACCTTTCAATAAAACATTATTATATTTGACACTTGGCCTCCTTTGACCATTTTGACTTGGATGGTTTCCTCCCTCATCTTGTAGCTCTCTGTAGGGAACAAAGCAGAGGGGACATGTCACCCCAAATAATACATAATAGAAGCAGAGGAATGACCTGGGGGGAAAAACACCTACTCAAAGGTGAATGCTTCTGTTTGTTTGTTTATTCTTATAAATATGAATAAAGAGTTCTGACACCCACAGATGGAGGTCAGAACTCAGAGAAAAAGTCTGAAAACAAAGAGGAAGAGAAGGATGGACAGATGAAGAAAGAAAAGCAGATATCAGCAGAACTGCTGACTCTGCACCAGGAGGACAGAAGAGTGAATCACGTCTGTGTTTCAGCAGCAGGAATATTAAATATGGGAATCTAAAAATTTTACATTCATTTTTTTCCAATTATTTGTTTTTATTCCATTAAAAAAACATTTTTTTAAATTAATACAGAAAACCTGAGAATCTCACTGCATGAAATTCTAGCTTATATTAAATCCTTAAAGTGTCACTTAATGTTTTCTTTGCACACAAAGAGTCTTTTTCACAATAATGATGGACAAGAAAATGAAGAGAAAAAATGCTTCATTAAAAAAATCACATAAGTGAAGGGATGTAAGTTTTTGACACGTTTCCTTGTGCATGAACACCAAACTCCTCCCACTGACCGTGTCCCCTCCGCCTCCTCTCTGGGTGTTTGCTGCTCAGTTTACTTCCACTTTCCTGATCTGGTGGTGCAGGTTGTTGTGTCCGTGTGAAGCTCCGTGTGAAGGTAAGGAAGCAGTCTGTGAGCTTTTCCTGGCTAACATCAGCTGTGTGCAGCTTAGAAACATCACAAATCTGCCGCTCCGTGGTTCACGGTAACGGACTCACAGCTGGAACACCGAGGCTGACCGTTAAACGCTCTTCCGCCACCGATCGGCTCGATTAAAGCTCTGCTTCAAATCCGTACATGTTCATCTGTTATTTATTATAATGTTACATGTTAAATGGTGATGGTTACAACTTATCAGAATTAACTCCGACCTGTTAATTACGCACCTACATAGTAGTGAATGGGTCATGTGCTGCATTTAGGTGCACTTCGGAAAATTACAATTTTTTCTCAAACATCCGGAAGTTTTGTCAAGAGGTGATTTATTTATTTATTTCCCCTGATTTCCCTCTGTGTTTAATAAATAAAGAAATTAAGACAAAAAACAAACAAAAAAAACCCGATAGATTATTTTGTAAAAAAGTTTGAAGTTATTACACCCTAAAGTTAGACTATGATCCTGTTTATGTGGGACCTAGAGATATTCAAAATTCTATTACAAAAATTCAAATAAATTTGTTTGTAGTGAACTCCGTCTAGATAACTTGTATAAATGCAGCATTTTGACATGATTGAAAAAGATTTTCAGAGACTCTGAACAAGAACATGGTGGAGTTACTGATAACAGCCTGGTTAGCTTAATCTTTGAAAAGTATAAATATGCCCATAAAGAAATGCTGCTGCTCAGTTTTTATAGAAGATGAAATCCATGACAGCAGGTGATGTGTTACACAAACATCCTTGGAGTTTACAAAGAAGAATCTGAACTGTTTTGATGCATAATTTGTAGAACACACCAGTATTAAAAAGTGTTTATAATGACTTTAATATTGAAATATACTTCTCAAAAAATTACAGGAACCCTGGGTAATATTAGGAATGAAAGGATGCCACATCATTTGATGGAAATGAAAATGATCAGCCTGCAGAGGCTGAATTCAAAGACACTGAAAATCAAGGCAAGCTCATCCATTCTGGTCTGATTAACACCCCCCTCTCTGCTACTTGACTGATCAGATCAATATCCCAGATGTTTTATTGACTTGCTGCTGAACTCTGATAAAAAGTGATCCTGTAATTTTTTTTGATCAGTATAGATCACAGTCTTCACTGAGAGAGATTATATAAATTTATGTTTAGACAAAGCATCACATGGACAAGAAGTTGTCACAGCTGGTGCAGGCAAGGCAGGGAGGACCGCAGTGCAGGACACGACGAGAGCGGGTTTATTTAAAACAGGCTTCAAACAGGATACAGGCGGATGGGGAGCCCGCAACATAAAGACACATACAACTCAAAAACTTGGAAAATAAAACACACAGCTGTTGTCACACACACGTGGACAAGACGAGGACCCGAACCAGGAACAGAGGGAAAACTAAGGGCTTAAATACACACAAGGGGATTAGGGCAAGTGGAAACAACAGGGGACAACAGGCGAACCAAATGAACCAAATGAACCAAATGACAAAGGGGAAGCAAAACTAAACACAAAGCACAGGGAACACAAGACTGTCAAAATAAAACAGGAACTGACTAAACATAACAGACGCAGACCTAACACTGAAAACTTAACAAAGTGAACATACACAAAAACAAGGGAAACTAAACAGCATGCTCCACAATATATAAGAAACACAACCTGAAAATACAACAAAAGAAAGCTACACAAAAGAAACTCAAAACGCTGGGCCTCCAGCCCAGGATCATGACAGAAGTGTGTTCAACTGTGTATTTGACAGCCTGTTGTTGAAAATTCAAACTATTTTATCAGGTTATGGCATGAAATGGAAACTACAATTGTAATTAACGTGTATATAATGGCGCTGCTTTTTCAGTTTTCCTGATCATTTTTGATGAACGTTGGATGGTCCGTCACTATGAGCGCTGAAGAAGGTAATAAATGAAGCATTAAAGGTCCTTTCCTTGGTGTTTGGAGCATTCAGACAGATCTTATTACGTCACCATGCTCATACTTCTGGATCAGGTCACCCAGTTAGGAACTGCAGCCATTTTATATATAGGCCCAATTTTCTACATTAATTCCACAGTTGACTGATGAACATTTTCAGGCCAAGTCAACCTGTTTCTTTATCATTCCATCATAAATGAAGCAAATAAACAATATTGAGTTGATTCTAATTGTTTGTCTTACATTTGGCATCTTTAACTGCAGCTCTCAATTTGAGGACCAAAGATGCAAGTGAAGAAGGCCATCATTAGGCTGAAATAACCTAATAATAATAATAACAACCTTATCAGAAACAGCAAAAATATGAGGAGTCGCAAAATCAAAAATCTGCTACAAGCTTAAAATGAATGAACACATCAGCTGGGCAACAATAAAAGGCCTGAAAAAAACAGAAACGTAACAGGATGATCAAAGATTTTATTTCTTTGTTAAGTAAAACATCTTCACAACATCTGACCAAGTCAGTCTGTAATCAGACAATCCTTTAAAGAATGATCAATTACTCAGCAGGAAAAGAATAAAAACAAACAGCTGTACATTATGACATCATGCAGAAGCACTGTGTGACAAACTAAGTGCACCCCAATCATTCATATATACACACTTAAGGTCCCACCACAGCTTTTCAGTCACGTTGGTGTCTGCACTTTAACTTTAATGGCAGCTCCTTGATTTGTTTCTTTTTCAGCCATTCTGTTGCAGATTTGCTGCTGTGTTTGGGATCATTGTCTTGACCCAGTGTGGGCCGAGCTTTAGCTGTAGGACAGATGGACTCACATTTGACTCCAGAATACTTTTAAAAACATCTGGGTTTAGTTCATCTAGCCAACAACATCATGTTTTTATCATTTTGTAACGTTTTTCCATAAGAGAAAAATTTAAGTTGCATGTTTGTCTCTTGGTTTTCCATGTAGAGCTTGAAAGAGTTCAGAAAAAGTTTGTGTGGAGGGTATCAAATGAAGTCCTTGCACAGCTTGTTGAGGCCCTTGTATCTGATGGTGTGTTGAACCATTGGGAGAAAAAATATATGATATTGGAGGAAGACAGAAACACACATGAAAAGGCACACCATGTCATCAAAACAATAATGAAAAAAGGAGACAAAGCCTGCTGGACAATGATCGAACGTCTCAAATCCAGAGATCCTCTCCTCTCCTCTGAACTGGGTTTGTCCTCTGCTCCATCTTCTCCTTCAGGTGAGGCCACATCTTTCTGTAGAGATGACATTGTTCTCTAGCTATGAGAAAATCATAAAACAATCTATCGACACAAGATGTAACAGATAGAAAAACATAACTCTGAAATATCATCTGGTGTCAGTGATGCTTTTTTTCTTTTGAAGACATTTTAAAAGTAAAAATTTGTCACTGAATATTTTTGAAAATCTCATCAATGACGTTTTCTTTCAGATCTTAATGAACTATTAACTTTACTTATGGATGTGGTATAAAAATTAACACACAGCCATCATCAAGTCAGTTATGCATCTGCAACAACACTGAAAGGTTCTGTGTGCAGTACCTGGGAGAGGAGGAGTCTGCTGTAAAGCCGTCATTCAGAACCAGTCACGGCTGCACTTGTGGTCAGAAAAGATCTGCTAGCAATAATCAGTTAAAAACAAGTCGATCAGCTAATGAATAGTTTTTTTTTTCTCATTTCAAATAGTTTCTGAACTGTTGGTGCTGGAGCCTCAATTCTCCAGCTTCTCTCCCTCAGAGCTCGAGACTTTCATCAACATCCAGCCTTTAAAACGTTCACCGCTACGTTTAATGTCTGCTCGTTACAAAATATCCCAATTAAAGGCAAAGAGACATTAACTCATTGTGTTTCATGTCCTTCTGCTCAATTTCAACAACACAGCACAGCTCGAAAACACTGCTTATAACCAGAGATTTCATTTACACTACAGGAGACGAGAGCGCATTTACCTCCAAAACAGGTGTGTTTGATTTAACGGACTGCATCATTTTACATGGGTGGTGCACAGACGTTCAAAACCTTGCTTGCACTGGGACAGGACGACCAATAGATAACTTATCATCTACAGACTTTTAAATTAAACACGTGAAAACAACTGAAGTGACAAATTTTGAATTCAAACAAAATCAAAACAAAAAAGTTTGGTGATTATTTCTTTCCAGACGTTTTGTATTAGTGCACAGAGCCAGAATGAGTGGAGGTGGTCATCAGCTGTGTGAAGAGTACAGTGTGTGCAACAAAGTTATTATAGTTAACAAAATGAATGAAATAAAGAAAAATGAAATTGAAAAAGCATTTTGTTAACTGACATAAATAATAACGATAATTAAAAGGAAAAATGATAACTAACTAAAAGAAACTGAAATTATAGATAAAATGACCTTCCAGTTCATTGTTTTATTTTAAAGCCTTGTGGATTGATATGAAATCGTTTTTTCCACTCCAGTATTTTAAGCGGGGAGCGCTGCAACTGTGTGTGTGTGTGTGTGTGTGTGTGGTGTGTGTGTGTGTGTGTGTGTGTGTGTGTGTGTGTGTGCTCACCACGCTGTCCATAAAGTAATGGCAGCGGTCTGCGAGAAAGCAGCAGAGTCCAGTATGGAGTTTCTTTGAGTCTGATAGCACAGACAGATGAAAACATGTGAGGAACACTTCTCAGTCAGGAAAAAAAACCCATCAAAATCCAGCTGAGAAGTGAACACAAGGCAGCACCCACAGAGGAGAAAATCTTGTTGATGATCTGGCTGAGGGGATTCAGGCCTATGCAGAACAGCAGTGGGGACAGAGCATCTCCTTGGTAAATCCCACACTTCATGCTGACTTGTGCAATGGGCTTGGAATTGGCCTCTAGTGTTGTTCTCCACATACCCATTGAGTTCTTGATGAAGGCTCTTAAGGTCCTGTTGATCTTATACAGTTCTCGGCATTTCAGGATCCATGTGTGCAGCATTGCGTCATAGGCTTTCTTGTAGTCAATCCAGGCGGTGCACAGGTTGGTCAGCCGGGTCTTACAGTCTCGAGTGACTGCTCTATCTACCAGTAGCTGGTGTTCTGCTCCTCTGGTCTCTCTGCCTATCCTTTTCTGGGCCTGAGGCAGGTTATGGGACTGGTCCCTTCTGGGGGTCCTTGTGGACTGAGGACCGTCCGGCCCTCAGTCACCCATTCTGGGTGTGTCTTAGCCTCTAGCAGCTGGTTCGTTTGTGCTGCCAGGTGCTCGTGGAGAGCAGTTAGCTTCTTTAGCCAGTAGGTGTGAATCATATCATGGCCTGGTGCTGTCCAGGTCTTCATGTGTGAGACTCTTTCTTGGATGTCTGCCACTGTGATGGTTACTGGGGCCTGTTCTGGGAGGTTGCTGTGGTCTGCTCTTAGATCCACTAGCCACTGAGCACTGGTATTGTGTGACGCATCCTTCTCCCATATGCTCTTCCAGTATTGCTCTGTCTCCAGCCTCAGTGGGGGTGCTGTTCTCATATTGTATGTATGGTTCGGTGGAGAATATCCGGTTTATTTTCCTGGCTTCTATCTCTCTGGTATACCTCTTTAGGCGGTTAGCCAAGGCTGTGAATCTTTGCTTGGCAGTCTCTAAGGCCTCAGGTGTGGACAGCCCACACCTAGAGGCTAAGATCAAGGCAGGGATCTTAGCCTCTAGGTGTAGCTAAGATCACTGCCTTGATCTTAGCCTCTAGTCTGCGTTTCCATGGAGGGTACTGCTCTTTATTGCTGTTCATCTTATCCGTGTTATACATCAACTGATTGATGTACTCACTGGGATTACATGTGTAGTAGCGTTCCAACAGTTCCCGGTTCTAATCACGTGTCCACTTATGCCATAACCTTCTAGTTCCAGTAGCCCACTTATCGTCAGAATGCCCTGGCGGACCTTGTTAATCCAGGCGACGTCCGGATATATATAAACAGGGGTTGGACAATGAAACTGAAACACCTGTCATTTTAGTGTGGGAGGTTTCATGGCTAAATTGGACCAGCCTGGTGGCCAATCTTCATTAATTGCACATTGCACCAGTAAGAGCAGAGTGTGAAGGTTCAATTAGCAGGGTAAGAGCACAGTTTTGCTCAAAATACTGCAATGCACACAACATTATGGGTGACATACCAGAGTTCAAAAGAGGACAAATTGTTGGTGCACGTCTTGCTGGTGCATCTGTGACCAAGACAGCAAGTCTTTGTGATGTATCAAGAGCCACGGTATCCAGGGTAATGTCAGCATACCACCAAGAAGGACGAACCACATCCAACAGGATTAACTGTGGACGCAAGAGGAAGCTGTCTGAAAGGGATGTTCGGGTGCTAACCCGGATTGTGTCCAAAAAACATAAAACCACGGCTGCCCAAATCACGGCAGAATTAAATGTGCACCTCAGCTCTCCTGTTTCCACCAAAACTGTCCATTGGGAGCTCCACAGGGTCAATATACACGGCCGGGCTGCTATAGCCAAACCTTTGGTCACTCGTGCCAATGCCAAACGTCGGTTTCAATGGTGCAAGGAGCGCAAATCTTGGGCTGTGGACAATGTGAAACATGTATTGTTCTCTGATGAGTCCACCTTTACTGTTTTCCCCACATCCGAGAGAGTTACGGTGTGGAGAAGCCCCAAAGTAGCGTACCACCCAGACTGTTGCATACCCAGAGTGAAGCATGGGGGTGGATCAGTGATGGTTTGGGCTGCCATATCCTGGCATTCCCTTGGCCCAATACTTGTGCTAGATGGGCGCATCACTGCCAAGGACTACCGAACCATTCTGGAGGACCGTGTGCATCCAATGGTTCAAACATTGTATCCTGAAGGCGGTGCCGTGTATCAGGATGACAATGCACCAATATACACAGCAAGACTGGTGAAAGATTGGTTTGATGAACATGAAAGTGAAGTTGAACATCTCCCATGGCCTGCACAGTCACCAGATCTAAATATTATTGAGCCACTTTGGGGTGTTTTGGAGGAGCGAGTCAGGAAACGTTTTCCTCCACCAGCATCACGTTGTGACCTGGAAACTATCCTGCAAGAAGAATGGCTTAAAATCCCTCTGACCGCTGTGCAGGACTTGTATATGTCATTCCCAAGACGAATTGATGCTGTATTGGTGGCAAAAGGAGGCCCTACACAATACTAATAAATTATTGTGGTCTAAAACCAGGTGTTTCAGTTTCATTGTTCAACCCCTATATATATATATATATATATATATATATTACTATGCCTCGCTGGTATACAAATTAACAGGACATGGTTTTCATCAACATTATGCTCTGCAATTGTAACATTCATATATTTTATTGAACAATAAAAGCACAATATGATATGTAGAATTTTGGCCCACTCTTCTTTTTGTTGATATTCACTTATCCACACTAATGTATTAATTTCTAAAATGCTCTGAAGCCTCAGTCAGATTAAACAGGATCTGGTTTAGTTACCTATTTTGTTTCTATTTCATTTTCTTTGTTAATTTGTGCCTGTCAGATTTGTCGCCCTCTGCTGATGTAGGAAGATGTCATTTTAAGGAGCCTGTCTGCTTTCCCGTGTTATCTCTACATTTTTATCCTGGAGCCATTTGTGCTCTGACTGCTGTCTAGTGGAGTGTTGAAATATCTTGTTGAATTACAATGTGTTCATTGTTTTGTATTTTAGACTCTATGAGCGGACATCACAAAAGCGTAGATCCTTCCCTCTCCTCTAAACTGGGTTTGTCCTCTGGTCGATCTTATTATTCAGGTGAGGCCACATCTTTCTGTGGTGATGATTTAAATACATTGTTTTGGTTTTTATCCATGAGAAAAATAACATAGCACAACATGGCCCCTGTGATCACTGGGGACCCCCCCCCCCCCCCCCCCCCCCCACCACCACCACCACCACCACCCTGATAAGACAGGGATTTGTGATGGGGCAATCTTTTATTTTATAGTATAAACACTATTAATAAATTACCTACTCTGAAAAATAAAGTCTCTTTTCAGCTTATTTCCATCTTCATGTTTTCTTTTGCTGGGACTCGAGTAACTTTGCAACATTTATAAGTCTCAGTAATCCTTTATCTTATGGTGTGTTTTGGTGCAGAGCCTCACTTTGTTTGACTCTAGAATACTTAAAACATCTGATTTTAGTTCATCTAGCCAGCAACATGTTTTTATCATTTTGTAACACATTTCCATAAGAGAAAAATTTAAGTTGCATGTTTGTCTCTTTGTTTTCCTTGTAGAGCTCGAAAGGGTTAAGAAAGAGTTTGTGTGGAGGGTATCAAATAAAGTCCTTACACAGCTCCTTGACGACCTTGTATCTGATGGTGTGTTGGACTATTGGGAGAAAAAACCGTGGGAGGAAACCAAAACCACGGTATCTAAGGCACTCTGTGTCATCGACACAGTGAGGAGAAAAGGAGACGAAGCCTGCAGGACTATGATCAAACATCTCCAAACCATAGATCCTCTCCTGTCCTCTGAACTGGGTTTGTCCTCTGCTCCATCTTCTCCTTCAGGTGAGGCCACATCTTTCTGTACTTTTGATTTGACTACATTGGTCTCTAGCTAAGAGGAAATAAAACTTAAAAAAAGATCTATTGACCCACTGAGATGCAACAAATGGAAATACATAATTCTGAAATTTCATCTGGTGTCAGTGATGCTTTTTTTCTTTTTATAAGATTTTCAGAATAAAAATTTATATTACTGAAAAGTTTTGAAAGTCTTATCAAAGATGTTTCCTTTCAGATCTTAATGAACTATCAAGGGACTCTATTCATTAAGAAATCTTAATGAATAGAGTCCCTTTAATTATGGATGTGTTACAAAAATGAACACACAGACATCATCAAGTCTGTTATGCATCTGCAGTATTCACGTCTCCAGCATTTTAGCTTCCATTAAAGCAAAACACTAATACATACAGTATATATAGATATATATATATATCCTGGAAGTTTGTGTCATATAATGCTACATAATGCTTTTGTAAAAAAAGAAAAAAGAGAAAATTCAAAGATTTTTGGACACAGAGGAAAATAAGTTTACTTTTTTACCACTGACCACAGATTAAATTTCATCTGACTACAATTATCATACAACCCATGAGAGATAACAAAATCTCTCAGTTCACATAAATCTTAATTTTTGATAAATCTTAGAGCTGAAATGATAAGGTTTCAGTGTAGCAATAAGCATTACTCACATTTCACTCTGCCTTGCTGGTATAAGAATTAACATCAGAAAGTTGTCATCAACAGTATGTTATGCAACTGTAACATGTAGATATTTTAACAAATAATAAAAGCATAATATGATATTAATATTCTAATATGTACTTCTCAGCCCCCCCCCCCCCCCCAACTTCCTCTTTTCCCCTAACTTCCTCATTTTTCATACGGCCACGCCCCCCTCAAAACTAAAACTACCACCCCCACCCCACTTACCCACCCACCCTCAAACAGACAACTGCACCCCACACCCCTCAGACTGGGAAGTACATTATTAGACTACTGATATTACTATAGAGCATAGCAGTCAGGAAGGGTCAGTAAGCACAGACTAGCTTTAGTTAGCCTAATGTGAACAAACCTGTAGATAGTTGCAGATGTGTCCATGTGGACTTTGTCCATGTTAGCAAGCATCCCAGCACTGACTAAAAGAAAGACAGCTGTAAGGGTTGAATTTGATACTTAAAAACTAATGACAGAAAGCTTTGGGCCTCTGCAGTCACACTGTGTAACATCCTAACATCTGTTTGTGTTCAACCATCAGGAGACTCACAAGTCAAGCTGGACCCAGAGGCAGCAGCCACAAAGATGATGCAGGTGATGGAGGTGATAAAGGTGAGGAAATACAACAAAGATTTGATGGCTCTTAAAACTTAGAAAGTGCTGGAAAATAAATTTATTAGCCTAAATATACATTAGTGGGATTCCCTCGGTTACCCTTGGTACTGTGAGTATAACGGTTCTGAAAATGAGACTGCATGAAGCTGTACTTTTTATGCCCTGGGTTCTCCTCCCAGTCGGACAGGCCCAAAACCCCTGACCAATTAGGTGTCCAGGATGTATCCTGATCACATGATTTAAGACAATGTGGCTCCTTTGAGTGTGGAGGAACAGCAGCTATTCCCTCTGACTATCCACAGGTTATTCCCAAAGGTGTGGTTTAGATTGTAGATCAACTCACAAATCAACAGCTTCTCCTTCACACTTGGCTCTCTCTTCACTACAACAGACCAGCACAGCATCTGTCTCACAGCTGATGCTACTGTCAGTCTCTGACTCCACTCTTGTCCCACAAGATCCCAAAAGATACTTGAATTTATGCACTCGGGGCAGCAACTCGTTCCCAGCCCAGAGTGGGCCATCCGGCCTTTTCCAGCTAAGAGCCATGGACTTGGCCTTGGAATTGATAATTCTCACCAACAATTTAAAGCTTTGCTGCAAACCAGTCCACTCTCTCAATGAAGCCAACAGGACCCCATCATCTGCTAAAAGCAGAGACGAGATCCTGAGACCACCAAACCAGAGATTTTACCCATAAAAGTAAAACTGGTGACAAATCGAAGCTCTTCTGGAGTCAGATGCTCATCATGAATGTGCCTGACTTATTGTGAGCACTGTGGACCAAGCTCACACTGTGCTTTACAGGAGCAGAATAGTCCTGTGTGCATGTGTGTGAAGTTGCCCAACCAGGCTAAATGTGTTATCCCATGAGCAGTTCTGTAGGGGGTGCTTCAGTGGTCTGGGGTATCAGGCCATTGGATCCATGCACAGCAAAGCTACAACTTTATACCCAAATTCAAGTTCCAACCTGTAGTGATGGACAGTTATGTTTATGTTTTTCTTCACTGAGCACATTTGTAACATTGTTTACGTTAAAGAAATGTGTCTCTTTATGAATTCCAGCCTCCGTCCTGCTTCACACCTGCAGTGCAAACTGAATCTGAACAGATCTCCTACAGGTAATCACATCATTCTGACTAATATTTTATTTCTCAGTAGTTTGATGACTACAATAAGGTTCCCATAGTGCTTTTAGCCATAACCACATTTTAAAGGGGAATATTTAGAGATGATAATTTGAGGATGCCTAACACTGCTGGAGCTCATCAGAGGAAAGTGGAGCTTAAAGTTTTCTGTGTCTTGATGATGGCTCTTTTTATTGGGCTAAATCATCCTAGTAACTTATGTTGAACACATAACCTGGTCAGGAACAGGTTATGTTTCACTGAGTCTTTTAATTGCAGCACATTTTAAGCACAATATATATTCTCTGCTGGGGGAATGTGTTTTATATGTGTAAGTTGTTAAGCAGTACCTCACTGAAACCACTGAATGATGTGCAAACTGTACATCACATTGTCATGTATTAATTACATGATGCAGATGCACTCCTCTAAGCCCTGTGAGAGTTTTATAATACACTAAAGAAAGAACGTCTCCTGCTTCTGTTACTTCCCTAAAGTTTCCCTTATCTGGAGTCTGATTTGGGGACATCATTTTTTAATACTGTTGATAAAACAAATGAAACAGGTACTAAAAATGTTTTTGTTTTTTTAAACTGGGTTTTTTTTGTTGAGTTCATTCTGACTTTTTCTATCCTACAGATTCAGCTTTCCTGGTCCAGGTCTGTTCCAGTGCTCTCTGACTGGACTGGTGTTTGATATGACCCAGGAAGCAAAGCTTCAGTACAGGATTATCCAGTGGGACGAGAGCGTCCTCACACCAACTGGGAAGACGCCTGCAGGACCGCTGTTTGACATCAAGGGTCCTGAGGATGCAGTTCGTCAGCTTCACTTCCCACACTGTGAAACAAAGGAAGGTGAGCAAATCATTGATCTGCTGTAAGGTGCTATTAGTGCCCCCCACAGGCTGCAGAGGTTATTACATAATACAGCTTCTGTGTTCTCAGAAACTCCTGCACCAGCTTTCTCTTAATGATCAAATACTTCAGAGTCACAGATCAACAGATACATTATAAACCATAGAGGGGAGGAGACATGGTCTCAGATTCAGACTATCAGACTTTTTCTGCATGTGAACATTTACATGATTAACTGTGCATATTTTATAGAGTAAAAAAAATAATTTAATACAGAGACAACTAATTACTGGTTAGAAATTAGCTGTTTTTTTCTGAACAAGTAACAAAATGTTGTGAAGATTTCACATTTAGAGAATTTCAGCTTCTGTAACAAACTGAGTAAAAGCAAGTGACAAAAACTGTGTTTTCACAGCTCTGCACTCTGGTAGCTTCCTGTCTGTCATCCATTTCTCTGATGATGAGACGAGTGTCCTCAAGCCGCTGAAGATCACAGATACTCATGTGGTTGTGGAAGTCCCCCACCTCTCTGCCTTTGGCGTTGTCCTGGATTTGATAAAGGATTTGCGGAAAACCACAATTAGAGGCCAAATTTTATTGTTTCTCAGAAAACCAAATGCTGAAGCAAACAAGAAATATGTTGACATGCTGCTGCTGCCAAGGAATGTTCCTCTTCTGGAGGTAAATACAAACTGTACAAAAGTGTTTTTTTGCCACCTGTGATTTCCTCATATTTTGGTAGGGAAATTGGAAATAGGTGCAGCAGTTTATTGAAACATGATCTCACACTGCTTCAATAATCTTAATGTCCATGACTGATCATGCTCCATTATTTTTCTATTCAGATATGCTTTTACTGCATTGGCAGTATGTTTGATCATGCAGAAAAATGAAGCCATCGCCAATATTTTAATGTTTTTATTAGGGCTGCATAAATCGATTATTTTAGTAATCGAGTATTCTATCGATTATTCCAGCGATTAATTGAGTAATCGGATAAGAAATACTTTTTTATTAACAGTTTTTCTGCATATTTTAACTTCCGTACTGCAGTTTTTCGCCATGTGAACAAACAGCGGTGAATGGAGCAGCTACAAAGTTCTCTTTTCTTCACCTTAACACTTGCTGATCAGGTGCTTGATGAAGGACCTCCAGCTGTTTCACAGATTTAATGGTGGTTACTAAAAGAAAAAGCTGCTGTTTTGGACGCTGGAAAAACGTTTCCTTTTTCACTACTTGAGCTCACCGTCACAGCTTCGCCTCTTTGCGCCTGCGCAGTTAAACCGCTGCCTGCTATGAGTGTTTTGAAAAACTAGTGGCTGTGGGAGCCATGGCGCATGTGTGAGTAATGGTGTAATGCTTTGTATTCACAAGCATTCTCGAAAATACGTTTCTACTGCAGGTCTACATTTAGTCACTAATAAGGGATTAAAGTATAAAACATATTTTGAAGGAGCCCCTCGGTCCTGGGGGGCGGCCTCAGTCCCATCGCCAGATCTCAGTCTTAAGGGGGGCTTATGAAATCCAACAGGGGGGCACCACTATTATTAGCTTATTTTACTATTCACGCAGCCCTAATCCCTCACAATAATCATCACATTACATGACCGGACCAGCGTGCGCTTTCTCTCTCTCTCTCTCACTCACACTCACACACACACACACACACACACACACACACACACACACACAAAATGAACATCTTTTCACACCAAAAGATCTCACGGGGTATGTTTTCAACAAAACCTGATTGGATTTATCCGTGCCGAGGTCATTCACAGATCCATCAGTGGGGGCAGCCACAGTAGTTGACCTGCTCGTGCTAGCCTCCTCTACGTGGTCGCTGCAGGTCTGGCTGGCACGGTCAGGATCCACGGAGGTAGAAATGGGTCCAGGGTTTTCTTCGCCAAGGACATCATGTGTTGGTTTATCCGAAGTTACTGATGTTGGGGTTTTAAACCAGTTATGTATATCCATATTTAGGAAAGCACAAAAACTAGCTGCTGTCTGCTGGCAAAAAGTCACACTTCATTTCCCGCCACAAACACGGTAACTGATTGTTGCTGGGCAACACTGATGTAATTACATACGTAGACAAACTTTACAACAAACTCACACGGTTTTAATATATTTAATGTCTTAATGATTATGCAACACTGTACATTTTAACCCAAAGTACAATAAAATGAAATTAGGATTTTATTTATCTATTTATTTATTTGAGATCTGTGACTGTGATCTGGCTTGGGTGGGCGGGCCAGGGCGGCCCAATCTATTATTAAAAGTAGCTGATTTTAATTCTAGCATCTTAGAGTAAACATCTGCTTGTCATCTTGTGGAGGTTGAGATAATTTGTCAGTCAGACTCTGCTGCTGTAGATTTACATTAGATCTAAATAAAATATTCTCGTGTCTCTTCAGGTGAAAGAACAGCATCGAAATTCTGACTACATCTCAGTGGCTTCCAACTGTAAACTCATCAGAGACGAGACTTACACTGTTCACTGTGAAGCAGCCATGAAACGCCAACCCAATGTAAGTACTTCAAATGAATACAGCAATATATACTGCAATGAGACAATGAAAGGGTTAAGCCTGTAAGCAGTGCAGTTCATTTAAATGTGTAGAGGATCGGAGACCAGCTCTAGCCAGGATAGCGGGCATATTGGATACCTCTGAGGCATACCTGTCAAGTCTCTCGTTTTGGCCAGGAAACTCCCGTATTTTACCCCTCTTTCCCACCATCCTCCTGTATTTTTATTTTCCCGTAAATTTCCCATATTTTATTGTAATAATTTTGAAAAAGTATCGGCTCCAAACTGATTTCTGTCACTAGCCTCGCGAGAACTGCTACCTGCAGTAGCTTGGGTGGCAGTTCTTGCGAGGTTAGTGCCGACAGCCAGAACAAACCCGGAAAAACAACTGCACCTCGGTGGGCTCAGTGTTGCCAACTTAGTGGCTTTTTTTCCAAAAAGAGACTAGCAAGCACATTCTCGCCGTGTTCTGTGCACATAAAACTTTCTTACTGCGTCCCTTCATACACTTTGGCATCGCTCAGCCCTCCCTCACTTCGACTGCACCCTCAAACCCCCGAACCTTCATTTAAACACTGAACCTGCCTACTCACTCCCTCCGCTCCCATCCCCGGTCCTCGCTTCGGCCTTTATCAATTTTTGAGACAGCCGACAGCGAGTTTTCTTACACAAGTTGGCAACAGTGGCCCGGATAATGGAGGAGGACTGAACATAGCTAGCAGTCTCACCCCACAGCATTTTCGTTAAATTTGTTATTCTAACATTAAACAATACGGGACAAAATTGATTTATGTATTGTGGATCTAGGCAAAGCATTAAAGTTATTAATTTATTTCATACATAGTACATATAGGGCCTTGGTGGGCAGGTGTGTCACAGTGGGTGGCGCTGCTGAGGTGACGCCACTTGTCTGTTCACTGCTGCCTGCTCCTCAATTTTATTTACATTTTACACATTGAGGGCCTTGGGGGGGCAGTGTGGATGGGCGCTGTTATTCAGTGTTCATATTACATCTGTCCCTCCAATTTTAATAGCACCATAGCTTTCACACAGTCAGAAACATTCTTCTCATTACATACACTCGCATCACCCCCCCCCCCCCACACACACACACACACACACACACACATTGGGTGGGAGGAGGCGGTGGGCGGGCCTTCTCACACCCCAGTTTCTTGCACCCTGCCTGGGGTGGGGACTGGCTAGTTGTTCGGGGCTGGGTTGGCTGCCTCCCTGGGTTGCCGCTGAAAGGAAAGGAGGGTCTGCCTGTTAGTCGAACCTTGGATCCAGGAGGAACAATGCGGTTTTCATCCTGGTCGCGGAACGCTGGACCAGCTCTTTATCCTCTCAAGGATATTCGAGTGTGCGTGGGAGTTTGCCCAACCAGTCTACATGTGCTTTGTGGACTTGGAGAAGGCATTCAACCGTGTCCCTCGGGGTATCCTGTGGGAGGTCCTGCGGGAGTATGGGGTGTCTGGCCCTTTGTTGCGGGCCATTCAGTCTTTGTACAACCACAGTGAGAGCTTGGTCCGTATAGCCGGTAATAAGTTGGATTCATTTCCTGTGGGTGTTGGACTCCGTCAGGGCTGCCCTTTGTCATCAATTCTGTTCATAATTTTTATGGACAGAATTTCTAGGCATAGCCAGGTGGTGGAAGGCTTCTTCCTTGGTGGCCTCAGAGTCTCATCTCTGCTCTTTGCAGATGATGCGGTTCTGTTGGCTTCATCAGGGGGGGGCCTCCAGCTCGCAGTGGAACGGTTCGCAGCCGAGTGTGAAGCGGCTGGCATGAGAATCAGCACCTCTAGGTCTGAGGCCATGGTCCTCAGCTGGAAAAGGGTGGAGTGCCCTCTCCGGCTCAGGGACGAGTTCTTGCCCCAAGTGGAGGAGTTCAAGTACCTCGGGGTCTTGTTCACGAGTGATGGGAGAAGGGAGAGGGAGATCGACAGATGGATCGGGGCTGCTTCTGCAGTGATGTGGACGCTGCACCGGTCTGTCGTACTGAAGAGGGAGCTTAGTGTAAAAGTGAGGCTCTCGATTTACCGGTCGATCTACGTTCTACCCTCACCTATGGTCAAGAGCTTTGGGTAGTGACCGAAAGAATAAGATCATGAATACTAGCGGTGGAAACTATTTTCCTTCAAAGGGTGGCTGGCCTCTCCCTTAGAGATAAGGTGAGGAGTGCAGCCATCTGGGAGTGGCTCAGAGTAGAGCCACTGCTCCTCCACATCGAAAGGAGCCAGCTGAGGTGGCTCGGGCATCTGATCAGGATGCCTCCTGGCCGCCTCCTGGGTGAGGTGTTCTGGGCATGTCTCACCGGGAGGAGGCCCCGTGGTAGACCCAGGACACGCTGGAGGGATTATATCTCTCAGCTGGCCTGGGAACACCTTGGGGTCCCTCCACATGAGCTGGAGGAGGTGGCTGGGGAGAGGGAAGCCTGGGCTTCTCTGCTTAGGCTCCCGTCCCTGCGACCAGGTAAGCGGAAGAGAATTGATGGATGATGTTGAGGAAAAAGCCCCTGTATTCTGACCATTCAAATCATATTGCTGATTAAAATGATTTTTAATTCTGTTTGGCCCATGACTCAGACTGCCTTCAATTTTGGCTTTTCATATGATTGAGTTTGACACCCCTGCTCTAATATCTCTGGGCTGCACAGTAAACAGTAACCTGGCTGTGACAGCAAAGTCATTGTATAGGAGTGTAAAGTCCCAGGCTGCTGGTGGTTAAGAAGGCTGATACTGCTCCCTGAACCACTCTCCTCCACACCCCAATAACAAACTTCATGAATCTTTTTTTTTTTTAATTTAAAGTGTTGATTTAAGATGTTGAAATTGAGCCACAATAATCTGTCTGAACACATTTATTAAAGTGAAGTAAGATTTGCTGGTAGAACAGTTAAGAAACTACAAACAAACTGTTTTCCATACAAAGAGTCATTAAGAGAAGAGAATCTGAATAAAATGAAGTCCTGTGGAGATCTAGTATGGATGTTAAGAGGACTGATAATCAAAATTATATCATTAATAAAACTGCCTTGATTAAAGGTACTGACTTTGTGCTTCTGGTTTTCAGAAAGCTAAATTTGACATGGAGTTTGGACCAAACTACCACGCGACCTTTGTGATCGACTTTGCTTTAAACACAGAAGAAGCCACCATAACTGTTCAAGATCAAAGAAACACAGAAGTCTGGAAGCATGACATTGATCTGACAGGTAAACTTTATCTGCTTCATTCAACCTGACAGGTAAACTTTATCAGCTTCATTCAACCTGACAGGTAAACAGAATAAACAGAAGACTGCAGCTTCACTTCACTTGTGCAAACAGATCAGAAACGTGTGCAGCAGATCTGACAGGCAACACACACACACAACAAATCAAGCTGTCAGTAAGGGTGCATCCCTAAATGATGGCTCACAGCCATCATCACTCACCAGCTCAGTTACTAAAAACAACATTAATCAGCTGTCTGAATAAATCTCTGCTGGCCAACCAACAATTCACTGATTTCTTGAAGGAGGTCACATTCTTTACATAATTAATGGGAGGCTGGCAAAGCAGCATTAAGGTCATCCTCAGTGTGGAAAAAGAAGAAATAAGTCAAAGAGTAAACAAAAATTAACCTTTGTCTCTCAGTCTGAGAAAGTAACCTGTGAATTAATAAAACCTTAAATTCTACAGATATGAACTTTTTAAAAAATACATTTCTATATGAAATTATACACCTCACATCATGACCTGAATACTGAAGGTAAATCTCAAATGAAGGCCTTATATAAATCCATATTTCCTGATGAATGTTTCTGCACTATTAACAAATCATGTAGACCAGATGGCTTCGCTCCTGACAGTTTATCAACTTTGTCTCAATGTTCATAAGAATATTTTCAGAATTTAGATCCTCGCTTGAATACCTCCAAGTACTACTAGATAAATATACTAATAGTACAATCTCCTTCCTCCTGAAAACAACGATCCCACCCACCCAGCCAATCATAGCCTACTCTGATAGTCTGTTCATTACTGTACTCCAGGTTATACAACTAAACTGTGGTCTGCAAAATCTAACGTACATTAAATCAAGACAGGCAATTAAAACTCTAACTACAGCAAAAGTTTCACAAATCAGATTTTCACTGTAGTTGGACGGCTTCTGCAGGTCCCCATTGTTCCTAAGCCCCATCCCCTTTAATTCCATTAAAATCATCACCTAAATCGGACCATACAAGTGGGATTTTCAGCTACCTCGGATGAAAAAATCTGGTCCCATTGCAATATATGTATAATTGATTGTGATCACATAAGTCGGATCAGTTTAGTGCTAAAGCCCTCCTTAGTTCCCTGCCATGCTCAATTCCAGTATGTACAATCTACACAAACTCCATGTGTCGACTCATTCATGCACAACTACACACAATAACTACACCTGCAGATCACATGAGTATCTATACAGTAACATGATGTCTGGATTGGCCGCTTGAGGAGAATCAGTTCATTTCCCCAGAGACAATCATGGCAAGCAGAGGAGGAGAGAAAGCTACAAACTCACACTCATGAGCAAAAATATGAAATTATAAAATTTGTGGAAACAAATCCAGGGATGAAGCAGAAAGCTATTGCTGTGAAATTTAATATTAAACCCCAACTGTCTGATATTGGAAGAATTTTTTTTTTTTTTTGGGCCACAGCACCTTTTGTTAGCAGTGGAGAGAGACAGGAAATGGGGGGAAGATACAGGGGAAGACACGCAGGCAAATTGGCGACAGGCCGAGACTGGAACCCACACCACCCACACCACCCACACCGCAACGCGCGGCATACGTATGTGGTCACCGGCTTCACCACTAAGCCACTCGTGCGCCCATTTTGAAGAATTTTATCCGACTTGCACATAAGATGGATTTTTTTTTTTTTTTTACAAAATTCCATGGGCCATTTGTATCTGAATTTGGTCATTTTTACTGTATCAAAAAATTAAATGGCCACATGAAAAAAGTAACACGATTAGAGTCTTGTTGTGAAATAATTTTGCTCATATTTTCTTAAATCTTCCTTCAAGTATTTGAAAAC
This sequence comes from Archocentrus centrarchus, assembly GCF_007364275.1. NCBI lineage: Eukaryota > Metazoa > Chordata > Actinopteri > Cichliformes > Cichlidae > Archocentrus > Archocentrus centrarchus. The sequence continues at coordinate 4,053,141 of NC_044347.1, forward strand.
TGCCCATTAAGTTCTAAATAATGTTTTTTCTATTCCTTCAATATCCAGAAATCATGTTTAGTTATCCTGTCATTCTTCAGTATTTGTCCTTTATTATTCAGTTTTACTCTGAAGGTTTTCTGTTTCTCATTGGTTTTATTTCCTGTTTTATTTTGTTGTCTTGTTTCTGCGTCCTCTGTGATCGTCAGCTCTGCCCTGATTGTCTTCATTTGTGTTAATTACTTTCAGCTGTGCCTCGTTCCCCACTTGTTTCCAGCAGTAATTTACAGGAGCTTCATCAGAGTGGGGACTCTTTAGAAAGAACTCCTCCAGTCACCATAGGTAAGTGTTTATTGTATGCAGCTCAGATTACCTTTATATTTTATTTTCTATTTACATGCTTCTCCTTAGCCAAATGGCCCATCATTTTTATTGCTTTGCAGAAAGCACACAAAGCTTCATATTAGACTGAGTGACCTGACTTTGGTTTTAGATTATCAACTGTTGAATGGCACACTGACTTTAGTGATTGTAAGAATGTAGTTAAACATAACCTGTCAGTTATACAAACTGCACTGAAAGTATCCTTGCTCCATTGTCTGATACCTGGAAGTAGTCCAATTTAAAACTTAATAAATTAACAATATAGATATCCATCTCTACCCACATGTTTATCAGATATTATTTAGGAATTGTGGATTTATGATTTATATATATATATTTTTCTTCTCTTGTTTCTTCCAGGACCTGTACAGAGGAATGATTCACTATTTTTTCTTTCCTGGTTTCTTCCACGACATGTACAGAGGAGTGTTCCACGAAGGGTGAGCCTATAGACCCTTTTACTTTTTGTAAACAATAATGACGTAGGTAGTGATGCGCGCATTTTGGAAACGGAAGTACGGTGGAGTTCAACAGCGTTTCAATCTACGAGAAGGAATTATCAACGAAAGATCGTGAAAACTACCTGCAAAAATTAATTTTGACCACCGGCAACCAACTCCGATGCCTGTGGTATGTTAGCAAGTGGACCAGTCTCCGTGGGCGGATATATACGTGTGTTTGGTGGAGCAAGCAACTGCACAGTGATCACTGCAGCCCGCTGCATTATGTAGAATAAGATGGTAACATGTAACTGATCAAAACAGTTCAGACAAAATATCATTAAAAACTGTCATGTTGTTGTTAATGTCAAACTCTGAGAAGATTACAACAAATAGTAAGTAAATATAACACAGAAGTACAGAGTAGTGTGAGATACAAATAGCTAACACTGTGTTCTGATATTTATCAGGATGACAGAAATCAGCTCCTCAGCATCCTGGAGGATTTAAATGGTGAGGACTTCGCTAACTTTAAGTGGTACCTTAGGTCAGAGTCATGGAACAACATCGAGCCCATCAAAGTACACCAGCTGTCAAGGGCAGAGAGGCGTGACGTGGTGGATCTGATGCTGCAGACGTATGAGATAACTGGAGCTGTGAAAGTGATGGAGAGAATTTTAAAGAAGATCCGCAGAAACGACCTGGTGGAGAAATTACGAGCTGAACGCCGTACAGAGTGGTGCTCCTTTTTATAGATGTAGAGGTGAATGTAAAGGTGCTCTGCCACAGTAACAGATGGAAATGAAACTGACTGGTGCTGCTTACTTACAAGATTACAACAGTGTCAGAGGCTGTAGAAAGCTTTTAATCAAACACAAAGGTTTTTAAATTGTACATTTACAGCGAACGTGAAGCAAAGTTTCACCTTTCATTGTTCCTCCCGGCTGATGGCTTGAATTAAGATAAAGAAACAATTTCCAGAATATTGTTTTTCTCCAAGCTCTCTCCTTGTTTTTTTGTGAACTTGAAATGGGGACGATATCATTTCTCTCTGTGCCAAAAAAACAACAGTATGGAGCAATAATCTCAGCTGACAGGCTTTTATGGCACAGCATAAGGTTAGAGAGGCAAGGCTGAGATGGTTTGGATACATGCAGGAGATGGGGTGAGGTGGAGAGCCCAGAGAGACTCAGTGGATACTCTGAACAGATAAATTATGGTGCTGCTGTTGGGAGTTTGACACATACTGCAAGTGATTATGCAAAAAATTAATGTTAAATATTTGAATACTCAAGCTAACATTTGTGGCCTGAGGGCCTCTACCTTATCTACATTTATTCATCCATCCATTTACTTCTGTATACAGTACTTTTCTACTTGAGCACTCAGTGCTCTTTATGTCACATGTCTCAGTTATCCATAAATCAAAGTACGGTCTTCTAGGCCTAAGTGCTTTCTAACATTTACACTCCAATGACCACATCCAAGAGCAACTTGGGCTCCAGTATCTTGCCCAAGGATACTTTGGGACACAGACTGGAGCAGCCAGGGATCAAACCACCAACCTTCCAATTTAATGACCTGCTTTATCTCCTGCTACAGGAGCCACCATCCACATTTATCTCAGACTTTATAGGATATACTTTGGATGCAAAGTGTATAACACTTCTGTGACAGGGTTGCATCATTTTGACATTTTTATGCCTTATGAATTATAGTAATGACTGTCTGTGATAGTTTTACACACTGAATTAATACGATTTAAGTTTTTTTTTTTTTTTTTTTTAAATCACAGTCCAAACTGTCCCTAGTTGTAAAATTGTCCACATTAATTGGCACTAACTGTAAATCTGTCACAGCAGGCCGTTGGTTCTGACCCTGTCTGCTGACTTGGACCATAAACATGTCAAAGTCACTGATGGTGGGATTTGGAACGGCTGCCAACAAATTATGTGAATTTACTGTTATGTTTTGCAGCAGAGACAAAATCTTGTACTGACTCGCTGATCAAGCTAAACAAGCACATCTGAATATGAATCTTATAAAAAGATTTCAGACACAAATTGGGGAAATAATTGATGCCTAAAATTAAAAGGTTCCATAATTAAAACCATGGAATAGTTCAAAGGTCTTATTTGAGTGATGGTAGTGGGAGACTGACAGATGGATCAGGGCTGTGGCTGCAGTGATGGGGACGCTGTCCTGGTCTGTTGTGGTGAAGGTGGAGCTGAGCATGAAAGCAAAGCTGTCAGTTTACCCGTCCATCTACGCCTCTACCCTCACCTGTGGTCACGAGCTTTGAGTAAAGACTGAAAGAACGAGATCGCAGATACAAGCCGTGGAAATTTGCTCTCTGCAAAGGAGGAGCCACGAGGCTCAGCAGGACCCTGAGCAGTGTTTGTCTTTATCTGTGGGCTTTTGACCTACATGTGCTTAAAGCTCACACCCTCAGAGAGCTTCTCTTTCTTCCCCGTGTTTGGGTTCAAATTAAGTCTGAATCTGCAGCTCTTTGGGCCGAAGAAGTTTAGGAATTGTGCCCCGACTCTGTTACTCCTTTGTCCTTTTTACAGTGTACCTGTTTTCTATTGTCACTTTGTATATGCTCATTTTAAGTGCTAAACCATTTTTTTATACAGTGTATCTCATCACCTTTTGGGGTGTGTGTGTGTGTGTGTGTGTTTTAGTGTATATTATGTCATTTGCAATAAAAGGACATTTTTTACTGTCAGTGGTTCAAATTTGGTTTCAGTTGACTTGATATTCTGATAGACCTCCAGAACAAGAATATCATCAGACATTGTTGGAACAGTTACAGTCAGGTAGGAATTATCCAAATGTTCATCACACTGAGTCATATTGAAGATGGAGTGTGTAACTGATTTCTTCTCCTGTGAGGAAATCGAGTAAAGAAGTAAGTAAGTAAGTAAATTTTATTTATTTAGCGCTTTTCACAGACACTAGTCACAAAGCGCTGTACATGCAGAAAACACACAAAAACAGACAGTAAATAAACACCATAATATCTAAAAACCAATAATGTAAAGCTAAAAACAATTAAACACCATAATAGCTAAAAGTAAAATTCATTAAAATTTCTCAATAGAAGGCCTTTTAAAAAGGAAAGTTTTTAACTGCTTTTTAAAAGAATCCAGAGTCAGCTGAGCGTAGATGTAGAGGCAGACTGTTCCACAGCCTTGGTGCCACTGACTGAAAGGCTCTGTCCCCCCCGGTCTTTAGTCGAGTGCAGGGAACAACTAACAAATTCTGAGCCTGCGAACGAAGACAGCGAGAAGCAGTATATTTCATGAGAAGCTCGGAAATATAATCTGGAGCCTGGCTGTTTAATGCTCTGTATGTGAAAACGAGAATTTTAAATTGAATCCTAAAATCGATTGGAGCCAATGTAAGGAATGTAAAATCGGAGTAATGTGAGCTTGCTTGCTAGAATTTGTTAATAATCTGGCTGCAGCATTTTGTATTGCTTGGAGATGTGAGAGAGATGATTTGTCCAAGCCAGTAAACAGGGCATTGCAATAATCTAAACGCAAAGACACAAATACATGAATAATTTTTTCCAGATCAGCCTTGGAGACCATATGTCGTAATTTAGAGATGTTTCTTAAATGAAAGAAGCAGGAACGAGACAGAGATCTTACGTGTGAGTCAAAGCTCAAAGAGGAATCAAATATTACTCCAAGATTACGGATGCTGGACTTAGCGGTAGGACAAAAAGAGGCAAGAGTCTGACTGACTTTTATATATAATTCAGGAGGAGCTATAATCATAGTCTCAGTCTTATTGGCATTTAAAACAAGGTAATTACTGGAGAGCCACTCACTGATCCGGGTTAAACACTGGACTAGGGTGGACAACCTATCCAGCTGCTGGGGCTTAAAAGACATATACAGCTGAATATCATCAGCATATAAATGGTAAGAAATCACCTTAAAAGACTGAATGATGCCAGCTAAAGGGAGCATATAAAAAGAAAATAATAATGGACCCAGGACTGAACCCTGTGGGACCCCACAATTTAGGGAGGCAATGGTGGAAGTGAATTTGCTGGTCCTAACAGAGAATGTCCTATCAGATAAATAAGAAGAAAACCAGTCTAGTGCTGAGCCTGAGATACCAGCCAAAACCTGTGACCACATGTGGGTTTTGAAATAAATCTTTTTTCTGTTTAACCAAAGCTTTGGATTCTCAATGAGCAACAACTGGTCAGATTCATGGTCACTCTTCATGGATCTTCAGTTTGTCCCTGTGTTTGAGGTCATTCTGCATCATTCAGAGTGGACAGGAGAGTGGTCAGTCTGCCAGGCAGCTTCATACACAGCTGGATTCCATATTTAACATCTGTACATGTTCAACAACCACTCTGACACCTGTTTCTGGATTTAATATGGTGGTAGAACAGCATATATTTCTCACTTAATATGAATATATTTATTTCAAAGATAAACTACAATATAATAAAGTCACATTTCCAGTTTCATATTTTTATTCTAAGGCTCTGCTAGAGCAGGTTTGCTTTATTCATAGTTTACAATGATATTTATTTACAAACCACTTCTAAAAAGTTTGGATGCTGTTTAAAATATAAATAAAAGCAATGCAATATTCACAAATCTCATAAACCCATATTTTAATTACAGTCAAACACAGAAAACATTAAATGTTTGAGACATTTTCCTATTTCATGGAAGGTTTTGAAAGGTTTGTGATCGTTCCATGACTGAAAACAGAAGCATGTTAGAGGCAGCTTCTCAGGAGTGAAGATGGGCAGAGGTTCACCAATCTGCAAAAACTGTGTCTACAAACTCAGAATAATGTTTGATTATTGTTAATGTTTGATTCTCTGACTCATCAGAATCAGGAGAAATCTTTGTGAGCAGGGAAGCAGATCCAGGATCAGTGCTGGACGTCTGTAATCCTCGGGCCTCAGGCAGCACTGCATTAAGAACAGCCTCCATGCAGATGTGCACGACTCCACAGCTGCAAACATGGCTCAGAGCTAATGTTTCTGAGCTGTTCCTGCCATCAAACCCAAAATCACCTTCTTCCTGACAGTTTAATCATTTGATAGAGTTTATGTTCTATTGTGAAGAAAATATGGGATTATAAGAGCTGCATTTTTAAACATTTACACTTTGCACAGCCCCAAAAAGTAGTAACTGAGGAAATATATATTGAATGGGAATAACATAATGAAATAATCCAATCCAATCCAATCCAACTTTATTTATAGAGCGCTTTAAAATACAACAAAGTTGAACAAAGCACTTTCCAGATAAAAGACAGCAATACAATACAGCACAAAAAAAAAACACATAAAATAATAATAATTTAAAAGGATAAACCATAAAAGGAGTACTTAAAAAAAAAAGGAAAAAACAGTTCCCAAAATGACTCAATACTAACTAGAGACTATTATTTTGAAATGCCTCAGAGAAAAGGTGTGTTTTTAAATGAGATTTAAAGACCTCTAGTGTTGGGGCCAGCCTAACATAGAGAGGCAACCCATTCCATAGTTTAGGCGCCACCACAGAAAAAGCTCGGTCACCTCGGTGTTTCAGTCTCGACTTGGGGACAGTAAGAAGTAGCTGGTCAGCCGACCTGAGGGACCTTTATGGGGTGTATGTATGTAAGAGGTCTGTTAGGTATGTGGGGGCCACGCCACTTAAGACTTTAAAAGCAAACAATAAAATTTTAAAATAAATTCTAAAATAGACAGGCAGCCAGTGTAGAGAAGCAAGAACAGGGGTGATGTGCTCGCATTTACGTGTCCCTGTCAATAGACGAGCAGCAGCCTTTTGGACCATTTGTAAGCGCGACAGTGAAGCCTGGTCAATACCAACATAAAGTGCATTACAATAATCAAGACGGGTGGTCACAAAAGCATGCAAAACCCTCTCTAAGTCTCGAAAAGATACAAGAGACTTAATTTTGGAAAGCTGTCTCAGCTGAAAAAAGCCATGTGTTTATCTGTTTGTCCATTTTAAAAGCTGTATCGATTTTTACCCCAAGATTGGTCACAATTGTTTTTACACAGGATGTAAGCAGACCCAGGTCAGATGGAGGAACACCTGGGCCACTTGGCCCAATTATAATGACCTCTGTTTTCTTATCATTACAATCCAAGAAGTTCAGAGCGAGCCACGCTCTGATATCTTTAAGACATTCTAACAAAGGTCTAAAAGAGTTAGGGTCTTTACGCTTGAGTGGTAAGTAGATCTGACAATCATCTGCATAAAAATGAAATGACACCTTATGTTTTCTGATAATGGAGCCAAGGGGAAGTAAATAAATGCTAAAAAGAATGGGCCCAAGGATGGAACCTTGGGGAACACCACATGACAGAGCAGCAGATGATGAACAAAATTTACAGACAGCGACTGTCGGTGAATAAGTCTCAGCATCTCTTTGCTCTTTGCTTGGTCAACTGCTCCGTGGCTGCTTTCTGGCTAATCTCACACCCACAGGTTAATAATCTGGCTCCTCCTTTAGCTGAAAGATTTAAATTTGTCCTCCCTCCACATTCACCATATTTCATGGTTTCCTTCACATCTACACCTTTGACTGTCCTCACAAACTGCTGCCAAGATTGTACCACAGACTTTACTCTCAGATTCAATCAAGGAGGGCACGTCAGAGTCTGGCACAGGGGTATATAACAGGGGTCCAGAGGGACTTTGAATGCAGTGTGTCAAAGACAGTCATTATCCAGCTCCTTAATGAGTGTTTGCAGGAAGGTGTGTTGAGTGATTCACTGGCTGATTCACTCATTAGGATGGTTTATCATTGGTTTGGGGCTGTTGGCTCATTTGCTCTGCTTCATTTGAACAATTTCTTTCACAGGTACAAATAAATCAAAATAGTCTCTCTATTGTTCACAGTACTGACAGAGTGAAAAGCAGAAGGTCTCAGAATCTGTTTAAATTTAAACTCAAACTGCACAGTGCTGTCTGGAGGGGATAGTTTTACTTCCTGTGAGTTGTGGGAGGTGTTTGTGTTTTTTTTATAATCAGATGTCGCACTGACCAAAGTCACCATGAGAAGAAGGAAGTGTAGATCACATCTCTGCCAGAGCCATCAGAGCTGAGCTGCTGTCAGACCACTCCGATCATGGTTCTCCTGTGGATGATCCTGCTGGAGGTTCTGCTCTGTGCAGAGGCTGAGAACGTGACCAAGGTCAGAGGGCAGCTGGGGGCAGAGGTCACTCTAACCTGCTCCAATGGGAGTTCAGAGACACACTGGTACATGGAGATCTCCAGTCAGTTCAGAGCAGCTATCGGTCGCAGTTTCTCTTCAGTCCCTTCCTACTACTCTCCTGATTTTGAGACCAAGTTTTCAATCCTGGGAAACAGCCTGATGATTAAGAACCTGACAGCAGAGGACTGCAGGCTTTACTACTGTGGCATCAAGAGAGACGGCAGCATTCAGTTTGTGGAAACTTTCCACCTCGTCTCAGGTAAGTATCAGAGTTTTATTTCACTGTATTGCTGTAAACTGTAGGATTAATTAGTGTTCAGGTCCAATGATCTGCAGCAGAGCACATTTTGAACTAACAGGGTCTGTTTTCTGTTTTGCTTCTTTTAACTTGCTTCTAATTTATGACCAAATCCTTTTACTGCTGATTCTACTCTGTTCTTCAGTCTGACCCTCACGGTCATCGGTATTAGAAACTGTGAAAATGAACACAGAACGAGCACAAAAGGAAATGAGCTCATGTGGTTTTCACAGGCCCAAATTTCCCACCACTTTATTTTTATACTTTTATTTTTACTTGGCCAAGCTGTCCACGTTAAAGGTGCAGTGGAGCGGGTCATGTGCTAAGCTAAAAGTTGTGATACCTGCTTCCACTGCATACATAAGAGTTATCTCATGAGCGAGAACACTTTCAGAGTTAGAAAGTTACAAGAAAAGTCTGTCCTGTTTGTGAGCTTGGTCTTTGATTTATTGATTGATTTATTTTCCCTTTGGGAACCCATGCCTACCAAAACCTACTCAGTATTAGGAAGGATATTGGTCTGTAAAATGAACAATGACACCTACCAAATGCACTTAAATATGACACCAAGAGTTCTGATGGAGCCCATCTCTGTTTCCAAATGTTCTTCCAGTCTGTAACTAAGTCATTATTGGTGTGAAGCAGCTGGTTTGGACCTGATCATGAATCCTCTGCAGAGATGATTTTATGAGGCAGTCTGCTGCATCTACAAACATTTGCCTGCTTTCTTGATTGGAAGCTGCCCCTGATCCACTCCCATTATCTGGTTACAGTGGCTATCAATAAGATGCATTGTTACAGATACCTGGGTGTTTCTATCATGGCTGTACGCTCTCATTGTACAGTGACAGACTGTAGGCGTGTTTTACTGTGGTGCTGTGAAGCAGTTGATTATTTTTAAAGATAACAGGTTTTCAGTTCATCTTTGTCCCTTTTCCTTTGCAGACGTCACTCTGCCTCCCAACAAGCCACACAGCAACTGCTTCATGAGTCAGCTGATCCTCGTCTGCGTCTCAGTTTCTGCCTTTATCGCTCTGATAATCAGTGAGGATGTTTTTGTAGATCATTTTAGAACAATCTGTGGTTTGAACTGTAAATACCAACAGCTACTGCTACACATCACTATAAATAAGACGCATTTATTCCAATGAAAGGCAACATGACATCATTTATATGGTGTTTTTAGCAGAGCATACTAACTCGTAGATCAGGAAGCAGCCATCAGCTGCACAGAAATCAGTGTGTACTAAGCATCAGGACAGTTAATTTGCACATTTTTAATATTTTCATCATGAGACATCCTGTAATGCTGTGAGTTTAGAGGTGAAGTGACTCAGTGATCTGCTCCTAGGTTTTGTGTTAATATTGCTGTGCTTGAAGAGCAGGAGCTGCGGCAAGTGATGCTTCAGTTCAGCTGAAACCAGTGCAGGTAACTAACCCACTGAGTACTAACTAAACTGGAGCTTTGAGTACTGCATAAACTAGTACTGATAACACTAGCTGCTGCTGTCTCACCTGAATGACCTCATATAATGGCTTCAATAAATGTTCAGCTGCTCTAACCAACATTAACAGGCACTGAGTCATACTGACAGTTCATATGAATGAGTGAGTCCAAACCTCTGACTGCTGCTGTATGTGCAACTCTAACTCCTGTTGTTTCCATAGGAGTAACAATTAAGCATCAAATGCACTTATAAAAGCAGATGTTTTGTCAGTTTTGCTGGTCCAGACCATTCAAGTGTGCATTATCACAATGCTACAGTTTCCTCCCAGAGTCAGACCATGCACTGCAGACCAACCTCACCTCTGCATGTCCTATCAGCATTGCCTCTAGCTTTTAATTTACTCCATCTTTAGTGTTTCTGCATGTGGATGTGCTCCATCAAGCTCGACCTGAGCTGTCCCTCTGACATACTAATTTCTAATCCTGTCCATCCTGGTCACCCCAGCAGCATCTTCAGCTCTGCCTCTTGTCTTTATATTAGTGCCACCATCTCCAACCATACATCATAGCAGGTCTCACTGCCGTCTCACTCTTGCTGTTATACTTCTGGTAAAAATCACCCCTGACACTCGTCTCCACCCACTCCACCCACTCCACCCTGCCTACACTCTCTTCTTCACTTTTCTTGTGCTCTTTTTGTTGCTTTGGTGGTTGATCCCAGATATTTTAGCTCGTTCACCTTCACTGCCTCTGCTCTTTCATTCATCTTATCTCCAGATCAAACCTCCACCTCTTCAGGCTCCCTTCCACCTGCTCCCTACAGATCACAATGGTGTCTGCAAGCATCATAGTCCATGGAGACTCCTGCCTGACCCCAAGCTGTCAGCCTGTCCATCAAGAAGGGGTTCAGAGCCGATCCTGATGCAATCCCACCTTCACCTTGAACCCACCTGTCACTCCTACTGCACACCTCACATCTGTCTCACTGTCCTCATACATGTCCTTGACAGCCTCACATACTTCTCTGCTGCTCCTGACTTCCTCATGCAGGTCCACAGTTCCTCTGTTGGTGCCCTATCACACCCTATCCTCAAAGACAGCGCTGCTCTTTCTGACCTTCTCTGTTCTTCTTTATCAACTTTATCAAAGCTCTTTTTCAGCATGAAGCCACGCCGCTGCTGCTGCTGATCATCACCTCTCTTCTTAGCCTACCTTCAGCAACTCTTTTCCATAGCTTCATAATGTGGTTCATCAGCTTCATCCCTCTGCAGTTATTACAGCTCTGCACGTCACCCTTGTTCTTGAAAATCAGTACAGTATACTTCATTCCTCAGGCATCCTCTTACTGTCCAAGATTTTGTTAAATAACGTGGTCAAAAACTCCACTGCCCTCTGTCCTGTGTATGCCCACAGGTATTTTATGTGGACTAACCACCTTTCCAGTCTTCATCATCTTCATAGTTGCCCTCGCTTCTTTCTGCACTTCCTGATTCACCAACCATCTCTGATCCAGCCTCCTCTTTCTCTCTCATTTTCTACATCCATCGCCTCCTTCGGTGCTCCTCCCACCTTCTAACCACACTCGTTAGTACATTTCCGTCTCTATCCTCGATCACTCTAACCTGCTGCACATCCTTTCCAACTCACTCTCTCTGCCTAGCCAAGCAATACAAGTCCTGCCCCTCATACAAGTGTCCAGCCTCATTATAAACCTTTTCCTTTGCTGCTACCCCCCCCCCCCCCCCCCCCCCCCCGCCGTATCCCTAGCATCCCAGTACTCCTGTCTACTTTCTTTATCTCCCTGACTATCCCACTTTTTCTATGCTAACCTCTTCCATTGAATACTTTCCTGTACTCCCTCATGCCACCACCACATCTGCCTGTATCTATTCCTCTGTCCAGAGGTTACACAAACACTTTCTTGGTAGTTTTCTCAGCACTACAACTGTACTTTCAGCTGATAACTCTTTCCTACCACCCAGAGCCTGGCTCAACTCCTCCCTGAACTCTGTGCAACATTCGTCCTTCTTCCAAAGTCGTCCTACAGACGACCAGCAGAGTTAGTCTAGCTACATTCTCCCCTGACACCACCCTGTAGTCTCCTACTTCAGACTGAACCTTCTCCATGAGATGTAGTCCACCTGTGTGCACCTTCCTCCACTCTTATACATCATCCTGTGTTACTCTTCACACAAGTGTTCACTACAGCCATTTCCATCTTTTTCACAAAATCCATACCATCTGCTCTCCTGGTTTCTCTCCTGAACACCGTACCTACCCTTTCCTTTCACCTGCATGTCCATTAAAGCCACCAATCATAACGCGTCGCTACCACGCCATCATAACCCCCCCCTTCCCAGCCTACCACAACACAACTACCCTTCCTACTGCTTTTCCCTGCTTTGAGTGTGCATTTATGCTATTGGAGAGTTTTTTTGCAACCTCATACTGTGTATGTGTATGTATACAAAGTATGAGATGATTTTTTTTCCCCTCATGTGTATCACTATTGTTTTTTTTCATCTTTTGTAACGGCAGCGCCTCTCGGTGACGGCAGCACGGCCGCATACACTTACCTCCCTGTGTTTGTCTTGGATGGGTGTTCTGTTAACTATAATTTCCCCATTGTGGGATCAATAAAGTGTCATCATCATCATCATCATCATTACAAGCTGTTCAATCATGGATTTTACTTCTTTGTATATTATTGTTTTAAACATGACTCTATCCGGTGAGGTCAGTAAACACTTTCCTGAGTTTATAGCCTCAGTAGAAAGTTTCAGGTCTCACTGAATAAAATATGACCTTTATTTTGGAAAGTACAGTTTCATTAGTGCCAGAAAAAAGAGATCAAGTAGGGGCAGGGCTGCCTTTGTGATTGATAAATTGCTACTCAATAGCGGTGTAAGGTTTCCTCAGATGACAAATACCAAACTGGGAGTCCAGAAACTAATAATATCAACCGGGAATGAAAAGTTCTCCTCAAAATCAAAGTCAAACTGACTAAACTGCTTTTCCACTAATGTTTACTTGAGTCTGGCTCTAAAAACTAGTCATTTCCCATTGAGTCCCATATTAAACTGTCCACTATTACAGCAGAAATAAGCAGTCTGCTATTTTACCCCTTCATTGTTGCTGCTAATGCAAATCACTCTGACTGTTAAAGTACTGCCATAGAACTACTTTGTCGCTGTATTCATTACTCATGTTGTGTTTCAGGGTAGACGATCAGCTCCTCACCACGAAGACGTCATCTCTGGCTTTTGTTGAAGCCTCTGGTGTATCATCAGCATTGCTTGGAAATATCTTACTTGCTTTAAAACTTTAAAATCATATAAAAGTTTTAGGTTTTACTTTGAAAATAGATGGCAGGCTGAACATGTAACAAAACTGTAACAAAGTACATTTAACAACAGCTAAGAGAGTCTGAACCGTGCACGCTTTCAAACTAGGGTTCACTTTACTGTATTATGTGCTGTAAGGAGAGGCAGCAACAAGATTTATGATAGTTTTGTTGTTAAAGCTTTAACAGTTTTAATACTAATGGGATCAGCAATAACCAGTCATAGGAACTGTAGTTTTCATAGCAGTACTAATAATATAGGATAGACTTGTAGTATCAGTACTATCAGAGAGTGTAGTTCATGTTGAAGAAGTGCCACAATCATTTGTCGGTTTTGCTTGTTTGTTTCAACATGCAATAAAATTGCAGTTTAAGTCAAAGTTTTTAATTATGCAATACTTTTTCAGTGGATTTCGATTTGATTTTTTTACATTTTGGATTAATGCTCTCTTCAGGGTTGGTATTTTTTTAAGTCATTTGAATGAGTGGGGATTTGTCAGTGGAATTTAAGAAGTTCAGATGACGCATTACAATCCAGACACAACAAGTTCTGTCATGTAGGCACACACAGCGAAGCCCTTTGGTGTTTATTGGGTTCATAAATTAAACAATAATGAGGAAGACTAAAATTTCAGACTGTTATCAAATGAAATGATCAGATTTCCTCTTTATTTTTAACTTTAGTGAGTTGGTTAGAAACCACAATGGTTTAGGCGCTAACTAGCTTTATAATATACTTGTCATGGTGGCCGACGGAAAACGGACCCAGACGCAGAGGCAACAGTTCACAGGAAACAGTTTTTATTCCAAAAAATAAATGTAAATAGATAAAACAGGTGAGAGTGGAATTTTTCACTGAGAATCTGAAAAGAGAACAAACAGCGTCAGGCAAGAATTAACTAACTAAAAAGGTGATGGTCAGGGGGGAAGGTGAGGTGTCTTACTCAGAACTCAGGTTTTACAGTCTGGTCAAGGACGTGGCTGTCAGAGTGAGGCGGGGCCGAGGTGGTCCGAGTAGATGTGCTCCGGAGTGATGGAGGCTGGAATCACCGCTCTGATGGAGGTGATGCAATTGAATAGAGATGATGAGCAACAGGATCAGCAGAGTGAATAACAAGAACGCAAGACTCTGATTCCTTGATGCAAGCAGCTAGGTTCACCCCAGGTAGAGCAATCTGTCAGCGTCTCAGCCCCTCCTACATACTCCAGACCTTGATGGTCACCAGGAAACAGCTGCCTGCCCCAACACCTGGAAGACAAAACCACTCCCACCAACCATACAGCCCATGACAATATTATTGTATTATTATCTCTAAAGCACATCAGCCAGCTGCAGAAGAAAGCTGAATATTTGTAATTTCAACCTAACCAAGGCTGGGTTAAACAAGTTTGACTTCCTGAACATTTCCTGGTATTTGTGTCTTCGTTGTCCTTTTAATCAGACGTTACATCAGCTGAAGGGACCGTGTGAAATAGGAAGTGTAAAGCACTTCCCTCTTAGAGTCCCATCAGAGCTGAGCTGCTGTCAGACGACTCAGTCTTGTTCAGGATGAAGCCGATCATGGTTCTCCTGTGGATGATCCTGCTGGAGGTTCTGCTCTGTGCAGAGGCCGAGGACGTGACCGAGGTCAGAGGGCAGCTGGGGGCAGAGGTCAATCTAACCTGCTCCAGTGGGAGTTCAGACACACACTGGTACATAGAGATCTACAGTCAGCTCAGAGCATATATCGGACACAGTTTGTCTTCAGTCCCTTCCTACTACTCTCCTGATTTTGAGACCAAATTTTCAATCAGGGGAAAAAGACTGATGATTAAGAACCTGACAGCAGAGGACTGCAGGCTTTACTACTGTGGCATCAAGAGAGAAGACAGCATTCGGTTTGTGGAAACTTTCCGCCTGGTCTCAGGTAAGTACCACAGTTTTACTCTTACTTTAATACTATAAGGATGAGGACCAAAGTATCAGACTTCAGGCCTCATGATCCATTTGGAGCAAAGATCATGCTGAGCTGGCTAACAAGGTCTCTGTTTTCTGTTTTGTCTATTTAAACACATGTTTAGGAAAACTGTGACCAAATCCTTTTGCTGGTGTTTGACAATTAGAGATTTTTGCATGTGCATATTTTTCCCCCATCAATGCCCCCGCGCTACAGTTACAGTCTTAATGCCATGTGGATGTGAGCATGGGTGGGCCTGGAGGTGGAATCTAACATCTATTTGAATACATTTATGAACTAATGCTTCAGTGTGCTTGGACTTCATCATTCAATTAAATAACAACAGATAAAACAAACAAATAAAATGTGTTTGATAATAATAAAAGAAAGAATGAGGAAATAGAGTATTAATTATGCAATAAAGGTAAAAAAAACTGTAGTAATACTCAGGAAGTATTCAAGAGGATGTTGAATATGTATAAGTGAGTGTGTTAAACAAAAGGGGTTTGCAGCTGTGATCCACAGTACAGGGACCTGTTTACACAATCACAATAGTTTTCTCTTCTTGTGCGTGTGGTTATTTCTTTGTTTTATTGGTGTTGATACATGAGTTCCAGCATCTATTAAATGAATCTACTCATTGTTTTAGGTGTGGACAGGAGCTCATGTATGAGTACTTGTTGAGTTCATGATCAGTCCATGATGGCTCTGTAACGCATGTGTTCAGTCTGCCATCAGTCTGCCATCAGTCTGCCATCAGTCTGTCATCAGTCTGTCATCAGTCTGTCATCAGTCTGCCATCAGTCTGTCATCAGTCTGTCATCAGTCTGTCATCAGTCTGTCATGAGTTTGCATCAGTCTGCCATCAGTCTGCCATCAGTCTGTCATCAGTCTGTCATCAGTCTGTCATCAGTCTGCCATCAGTCTGTCATCAGTCTGCCATCAGTCTGTCATCAGTCTGCCTTCAGTCTGTCATCAGTCTGTCATCAGTCTGCCATCAGTCTGTCATCAGTCTGTCATCAGTCTGTCATGAGTTTGCATCAGTCTGCCATCAGTCTGCCATCAGTCTGCCATCAGTCTGTCATCAGTCTGTCATCAGTCTGTCATGAGTTTGCATCAGTCTGCCATCAGTCTGCCATCAGTCTGTCATCAGTCTGCCATCAGTCTGACATCAGTCTGTCATGAGTTTGCATCAGTCTGCCATCAGTCTGCCATCAGTCTGCCATCAGTCTGCCATCAGTCTGTCATCAGTCTGCCATCAGTCTGCCATCAGTCTGTCATCAGTCTGTCATGAGTTTGCATCAGTCTGCCATCAGTCTGCCATCAGTCTGTCATCAGTCTGTCATCAGTCTGTCATCAGTCTGCCATCAGTCTGTCATCAGTGTGCCATCAGTCTGTCATCAGTCTGTCATCAGTCTGCCATCAGTCTGTCATCAGTCTGCCATCAGTCTGCCATCAGTCTGCCATCAGTCTGGCATCAGTCTGGCATCAGTCTGTCATCAGTGTGCCATCAGTCTGCCATTAGTCTGTCATCAGTCTGCCATCAGTCTGTCATCAGTCTGCCATCAGTCTGTCATCAGTCTGCCATCAGTCTGTCATCAGTCTGTCATCAGTCTGCCATCAGTCTGTCATCAGTCTGTCATCAGTGTGCCATCAGTCTGTCATCAGTCTGCCATCAGTCTGTCATCAGTCTGCCATCAGTCTGCCATCAGTCTGTCATCAGTCTGTCATCAGTCTGTCATCAGTCTGCCATCAGTCTGCCATCAGTCTGTCATCAGTCCGCACTCAGACTGTCATCAGTCTGTCATCAGTCTGCCATCAGTCTGTCATCAGTCTGTCATCAGTCTGCCATCAGTCTGTCATCAGTCTGTCATCAGTCTGTCATCAGTCCGCAGTCAGTCTGTCATCAGTCTGTCATCAGTCTGCCATCAGTCTGTCATCAGTCTGTCATCAGTCTGTCATCAGTCTGCCATCAGTCTGTCATCAGTCTGTCATCAGTCCGCAGTCAGTCTGTCATCAGTCTGCCATCAGTCTGCCATCAGTCTGTCATCAGTCTGCCATCAGTCTGTCATCAGTCTGTCATCAGTCTGCCATCAGTCTGCCATCAGTCTGCCATCAGTCTGTCATCAGTCTGTCATCAGTCTGCCATCAGTCTGTCATCAGTCCGCAGTCAGACTGTCATCAGTCTGTCATCAGTCTGACATCAGTCTGACATCAGTCTGCCATCAGTCTGTCATCAGTCTGTCATCAGTCTGCCATCAGTCTGTCATCAGTCTGTCATCAGTCCGCAGTCAGTCTGTCATCAGTCTGTCATCAGTCTGTCATCAGTCTGCCATCAGTCTGCCATCAGTCTGTCATCAGTCTGCCATCAGTCTGTCATCAGTCTGCCATCAGTCTGTCATCAGTCTGTCATCAGTCTGCCATCAGTCTGTCATCAGTCTGTCATCAGTCTGCCATCAGTCCGCAGTCAGACTGTCATCAGTCTGTCATCAGTCTGCCATCAATCTGCCATCAGTCTGTCATCAGTCTGTCATCAGTCTGCCATCAGTCTGTCATCAGTCTGTCATCAGTCTGCCATCAGTCTGTCATCAGTCTGTCATCAGTCCGCAGTCAGACTGTAGGTGGAGGATAATGCAGGCTTCAGAAAGCGGATGCAGTGATCTCTGTCAGTAGGTCCCCCCACCACAGCGATCCTCCGCCATCCACAATGCACATGCTAAGCACATCAACACGCATGTCGGCCACCTCTTTGCAGGATTCTCTGCGATCTGCATGTGTTCTGTATGCGTCACACGCCATCAGGTTGCATGATGCTCACGCAGTGCGCAAGGTGCTGTTTCCATTTCCCAGCTGCCACTGGGCTGAGGAAAGTTTTCACAGATACATGTCGCTCCCCTGCAGCCAC
The DNA here is from genome assembly GCF_007364275.1 of Archocentrus centrarchus. NCBI lineage: Eukaryota > Metazoa > Chordata > Actinopteri > Cichliformes > Cichlidae > Archocentrus > Archocentrus centrarchus. The sequence continues at coordinate 4,071,086 of NC_044347.1, forward strand.
TCTCAGTGGAGATGTGAATCTTCTGCAGTGATGGATTTCATAATTATTACTTCCAGTGAACGCTGCATCTGTCACCAAAATCCCCTGATTTCATTGGAAACATTATGATAACTGTAACTGTTTTAAAGAAAGAATGTTTTCCTTTTACTTTCTCTTTTCTCAGTTCTTCTTTGTTCCTCTTTTTCCAGATGTCACTGTGCCCACCAGCTGCATCACGGGTTGGCTCGTCCTCATCATAGCTGTCTCAGTTGCCGCCCTCATCATTCTAATAATGGGTGAGTGTGTCACTGCCACAACCCACTCATTCTGCCCTGATATACTGATCTGTGCTTTTCAGACTAACAGTGTTGGTTACAGTTAACTTGAATCTTGAATCATTTTAGCCCTGTTGCTCTATCATGAATGAATTCCAGTGCTTTGGTGTACTTTGCATATTTTTTTAACAATTGAAGATGGCTTCTCCAAGAACTCGTCTAACAGAATTATTATAGTTTGTATTTTCAGCTCATTTTCATTTAGTTTGTTTTAGTTTCTGTTTCTGAGTTTCCTGAAATTGAAACTTGTGAAATCCAGAGTATTGATCACGGGGAGGCTTCCAGAAGAAGAACGGATATTACAACACTTTGTGACGACGGTTGGCTCTTAGTCATGTAGCCACTCTGAGTCTCAGTAAACACATGATGCAAAGCTTCATCAGAGAGGATGTGTGAAGAAATGTGTCCAAATTCTAAAATTACAACATATCCTGCACATCATGAGTTTCGTTTACAAAGTGGACGATATCATTCTCTCTTTCACAGTTTTATTTTCAGTTTTTTGTCACTGCAACAACCTGCTCCTATAATTTGCTGCTGGTTGTGAATCACAGCGGTGCTCGGAGCTCGATTTGCAGGACAGATTATTTTCATACGTTCACCACGAGACATCCTGCGAGGCCGTGAGTTTGAAGGTGAACTGACTCACTGGTCTGTTGGCAGGTGGAGTTTTGATAGCGCTGTGTTTGAGGACGAAAGGCAGCAGCAAGGAGGAGGAAAATCCTTCAGTTCACATCTACGAGAACGCAGAGACGCTGTGGGCTATGCAGGTAAACAAACCGCTGCTGTTCCTGACGGGACTCATACTGTCAGTGCTCCTAATGATCGATGCAATTACCTGCTTTAATCTATAAATGTTCAGAAAACATTCAGCCTCTGTGAGAAGCACCAGCTCCATCTGATAAATTTAATCTGACTTTACCCTTGGTGGAGGTCCACACAGGCAGATGCTGTCACACTGTTTAGCCATGCTTCACCCTGTTGTCCAGTTATGGTCACGTCTGGCTCTAATGGCGATGGCAGTGGTGAAAATGTTACATTTAAGGGTTGAGGTCACTGCTTCAACCTTCTGAGCCACAGCCACCCTAATATCATCATTAACTGTTCAGTGTTTGCAGCTGGTAATGTCATTGCTAATGGTACTGGCACTGTCACTACTGCTTAAAGTATTACCGCAGTTCTACTCCTTCCCTGTACTCATTATTTGTGTTCTGTTTCAGGGTAAAGTCATCCAATACCCAGCAAGACGTCACTGAACGACTTCCTGCAGTTATTTGTTGCTGTCAGCCGAAAGTTTTCTGGCTTTTCCCTCTGCAGCCAATAAATGAACCCCTGTGTAGTATTATAAGGCGCATTATGTGTATTGCTAGAAGATACCTGAGTAAAACTTTAAGTTCACATGGAGGTTTACTGTGCTTTAAAAATGAGCTGCTGTCATCTGAGAATGTGAAGTGGGTTTTGTACTAAGAGTTTCAAACTGTTGAAGGTGGGCAGTCTTTCAGACTTTAAGGGCTCAGTTTGGAGTACTGGTACTATGTGGAGGTGGTAGTAATATTTATGATAGTAGCAGAAATTTAGCAGTAGCACTCAGGAGTAACAGTTAGTAACAGAAGACTAACAGTACTGACAGAACTACAAACACCTGTTTGTAGTTCTGTCAGTAACCTGGTAATAGATGTAGTAAAGTAGTAAAGTCCGTGTACTGCAGTACTGTGAATTGTGGGTAAAAATGCTGATACTTCTGTTAGTTCTGTGACGATTCTGCCGACTTCTAAAGATAAAGCACAAAAAAAGGAAAGCAGCTTGATGTGCTCATTTTGCAGAGGTTTCCAGGGAAACACAGCTACTCAGAATGACCTCACTCTAAAAATCCTGCTGTCATCATTGCTTCCTGACTGTAACCCTAACCCTAACCCCATCCCCGGGGTCCTCAGTGATGCACATAGCCAAGTGCAGCTAAGAGTGTTGGCAGTGTCCTCAGGCCCTCTTTGAAGGCCCGTTCACATATAAATGATCCCCTCGCGGCCCATCACTCTGTATCTGTGGTGTTTACAAGTGCGGCTGACCTCCAAGACACTAATGTTACAGATGGCTGCTGCAGTCGTGAACAACTGATGAAGACTTGATAACCCCAACCTCAGGCTGGAGATGGAGGGCAGACGATCTTACTAAAACTTTCAGTTTTTACAACAGACGTCTTACAGTCATAGCAGTAACTACTGCAACTACTGCAACTCCTGCACTGTCTGTACTTCTGCTTTTAGTCTTCTGTTAGAGCATGGATGGTAGCAGAGCTTCTAATTATTATAGTAAATGTTGTCAGAGAGCTATTAATACTAAAAGCTATAACCAGGATTATGGGTGTTTGCACATGTAGTAGGACCTGTAGCAGTACTAATAGTACAAGATATAGTTGTATTTGTAGTATCAGAGTGAGTAGTTTCTGTTGTAGCAGTGTTACAGCACTAGAAGTACCACTCCTGCATTAGCTTGTTTATTTCTCTGTGTATCAAAAAAATTGCAGTTCAAGTCAAACTGTCTGTAATGTAATATTACCCCGAGTACTACCACAGGGTGTATTTCACATTGTAGCAGTGTTACAGTACTAATTACAGTACTACATGTGTCACCTTGTGTACTATTTTGACTTCATGTTTGTGAAATAAAAACTATACTTGTAGAAATGTTTGAGTTTTTCTGCAGTAACAGCTCACAGACACAAGATGGAGCCACTTGAACTGATGGTGACATCAGCTCTGATGTTTAACTATACAAACTTATCTCTGTATTACATCTGTTTGTTAACGTCTACTAAAGCAAGTACAAGTACTACTTTTTCTACCCTTAGTCAGTACTGCTGCTCACTGGCCTCACTGCCAGCTCAGGTGCAGGCAGGCTGCTGGTGAAGGTGCTGCTCTTTCCTAGTTTTTTACTGGATTAACGTCATTAACACGTCACACACACACTGTCCTGAAAGCTCTTCTTCCTCTAAGCTCAAAACAAAGTCTGTCACACCTGACACCTATAAGAGCTCCCCCTTGTGGAATAGTTACACTCAGCTCTATTCCAGTACCACTGACAGGAGAGCAGCTGGCCACCCTGCAGTCCTACAGTCACATTTCCCATCGAGTAAATGTGGCACATGTTGAAATACAAAATGTCCTCGTCCTGTTAACTGTGGCCTTCTAAATATAAGGCCCCTGTCAATCAAAAGCTTGACACTAAATGAATTTATATCAGCTGAAAAGATGGACTTTCTCTTCTTCACACAGATATGAGTTTGAAATGATTTTGTTTGTTTGTTTTTTCAGAAGTATTGCTATACCGATGCTCACCAGTTCTGTGTCTTGTTTAGTCCAAAAAACCCACTAAAATCTATATGGCTGGAAATCTATAACAAAGGTGAAATGTCTAAAATGCGAAATGCAGTTCATTAATTATTCCATTCATTCATTAATGGAACTGTGTCAGAGTGTTACATGTTGAAGGTTGCAGTGTGTTGGTGGGTAATTACAGGGTGATGAATGCATTTATCCACATGGTGGAGTAACAGCACCTCCATTAACACAGGGAACCCCAATGATCTGATGGTAAATAATGTTTGGTGATCTTCCTTTGGATTAACCCTGAGCTCCACCTGAGCGTCAGGCCTCACGACACCGTGTACAGTGATGTCTGTCAGAAGTTATTCCATCCATCCATCTTCTTCCACTTATCCTTTTCAGGGTCATGGGGGGGCTGGAACCTATCCCAGCTGTCATAAGGTGAGAGGGTGGGGACACCCTGTGCAGGTTGCAGAGAGACAGACACCCATTCACACCTATGAGCAATTTAGAATCACCAGTTAACCTAACCCCACTAACTGCATGTCTTTGGAGTGTGGGGGGAAACAGAGTCCCCAGAGAACAGCCATGCAAACTCCACACAGAAAGGCCACAGCCTGGAGTCAAACCCAAGACCTTCTTGCTGTGAGGCAGCAGTGCTAACCACCGTGCCACCTTGCTCCCAGCTCACTTTCAATTCTAATTACATAGTCAGGAATAAGTAATAGTCAGGCCTAAGTCAGGAAATGCAATCACTACATGTGCATCTATCTAGAGTATGATGGCAAATATTGTCTCATATTTTTTTATCCTTCCTTCTTCTTTCCTGCTCTTTGGCAGCATGGCTGGGAAAGCCATCAGCAACCACAGACTGTGATTAAAAATCCTCAGAATGTGGCAGGAAGCAGCTTTTATTAACTTCTTTAGAAAGGAAAAACTGAGAAATGAGAAGTCACTGGGTTGACAGTGTCCTGAACTGAACCATATTCTTTGCTCATTAAAACATCTCAATGTTTTTAGGAATGTTTCAGAGAATGTAAGTAATTCAGGACTGATAGCTGTAAGGCAGTATCTTGTGGTTTATATATACAGAATTCCCTCTTCCTTGTTATTGTGAGCTGATGTTAAACATCTTGATCATCACTATAGAACTGATTTTTAAAAACTATTTCTCACTGGCTTCAGTCAAATGAATGAATGAATGAATGAATTAATATCTTTATTAGTCCCACAATGGGGAAATTACAGTTAACAGAACACCCATCCAAGAAATACAAACACAGAAACAAACAGGGGGGGCAGGTGTCTGAGGTCATGCAGCCGTTTTACCAGCGCTACCTTTAGCAGGAAAACAATTCAATTCAATTCAATTCAATTCAATTCAATTCAATTCAATTTTATTTATATAGCGCCAAATCACAACAAACTGTGGCCTCAAGGCGCTTTGTATTGTGGGTAAAGACCCTACAATAATACAGAGAAAACCCAACAGTCAGAACGACCCCCTATGAGCAGCACTTGGCGACAGTGGAAAGGAAAAACTCCCTTTTAACAGGAAGAAACCTCCAGCAGAACCAGGCTCAGGGAGGGGCAGTCATCTGCCGCGACCGGTTGGGCTGAGGGGAGAGAAAGACATGCTGTGGAAGAGAGCCAGAGATTAATATCAATTAATGATTAAATGCAGAGTGGAGTATAAACAAAGTAAATAAGGTGAATGAGAAACAGTGCATTATGTGAACCCCCCAGCAGACTAGGCCTATAGCAGCATAACTAAGGGATGGTTCAGGGTCACCTGATCCAGCCCTAACTATAAGCTTTATCATAAAGGAAAGTTTTAAGCCTAATCTTAAAAATAGAGAGGGTGTCTGTCTCCTGAATCCAAGCTGGAAGCTGGTTCCACAGAAGAGGCGCCTGAAAGCTGAAGGCTCTGCCTCCCATTCTACTCTTAAGTATCCTAGGAACCACAAGTAAGCCAGCAGTCTGAGAGCGAAGTGCTCTGTTGGGGTGATATGGTACTATGAGGTCTTTGAGATAAGATGGGGCCTGATTATTCAAGACCTTGTATGTGAGGAGAAGAATTTTAAATTCTATTCTAGATTTAACAGGGAGCCAATGAAGAGAAGCCAATATGGGAGAAATCTGCTCTCTCTTTCTAGTCCCTGTCAGTACTCTAGCTGCAGCATTTTGGATCAGCTGAAGGCTTTTCAGGGAGCTTTTAGGACAGCCTGATAATAATGAATTACAATAATCCAGCCTAGAAGTAATAAATGCATGAATGAGCTTTTCAGCATCACTCTGAGAAAGGATGTTTCTAATTTTAGAAATATTGCGCAAATGCAAAAAAGCGGTCCTACATTTTTGTTTAATATGTGCATTGAAGGACATATCCTGGTCAAAAATGACTCCAAGATTTCTCACAGTGTTACTGGAGGCCAAAGTAATGCCATCCAGAGTAAGTATCTGGTTAGACACCATGTTTCTAAGATTTGTGGGGCCGAGAACAAGAATTTCAGTTTTATCTGAATTTAGAAGCAGGAAATTAGAGGTCATCCAGGCCTTAATATCTTTAAGACATTCCTGCAGTTTAACTAATTGATGTGTGTCATCTGGCTTCATTGATAGGTAAAGCTGAGTATCATCTGCATAACAATGAAAATTGATGCAGTGCTTTCTAATAATACTGCCTAAGGGAAGCATGTATAATGTAAATAAAATTGGTCCTAGCATAGAACCCTGTGGAACTCCATAATTAACCTTAGTGTGTGAAGAAGACTCCCCATTTACATGAACAAATTGGAGTCTATGAGATAAATATGATTCAAACCACTGCAGTGCAGTACCTTTAATACCTATAGCAAGCTCTAATCTCTGTAATAAAATGTTATGGTCAACAGTATCAAAAGCTGCACTGAGGTCCAACAGGACAAGAACAGAGATGAGTCCACTGTCAGAGGCTCTAAGAAGATCATTTGTAACCTTCACTAATGCTGTTTCTGTACTGTGATGAATTCTGAAACCTGACTGAAACTCTTCAAATAAACCGTTCCTCTGCAGATGATCAGTTAGCTGTTTTACAACTACTCTTTCAAGAATCTTTGAGAGAAAAGGAAGGTTGGAGATTGGCCTATAATTAGCTAAGGCAGCTGGGTCAAGTGATGGCTTTTTAAGCAGAGGTTTAATTACAGCCACCTTGAAGGTCTGTGGTACACAGCCAACTAATAAAGACTGATTGATCATTTTTAAGATTGAAGCATCAATAATTGGAAAGACTTCTTTGAACAGTCTAGTAGGAATGGGATCTAACAAACATGTTGCTGGTTTGGAGGAAGTAACTATTGAAGTTAACTCTGAAAGATCAACTGGAGCAAAAGAGTCTAAACAAATAGCAGCAGTGCTGAAAACAGCCGAACATGAAGAATAATCTTTGAGATGGTTATGAATAATTTTTTCTCGAATGTCTAAAATTTTCTTTGTAAAGAAATCCATGAAGTCACTACTAGTTAACGTGAAAGGAATACTCGGCTCTACAGAGCTCTGACTCTTTGTCAGCCTGGCTACAGTGCTGAAAAGAAACCTGGGGTTGTTCTTATTTTCTTCAATTAATGATGAATAGTAAGATGTCCTAGCTTTACGGAGGGCTTTTTTATAGAGCAACAAACTCTTTTTCCAGGCTAAATGAGCATCTTCTAATTTAGTGAGACGCCATTCCCTCTCCAGCTTTCGGGTTATCTGCTTTAAGCTGTGCGTTTGTGAATTATACCACGGAGTCAGGCACTTCTGATTTGAAGCTTTCCTTTTCAGAGGAGCCACAGTATCCAAAGTTATACGCAGTGAGGATGTAAAACTATTGACGAGATAATCAACCTCACTGGGAGCAGAGTTTAGGTAGCTGCTCTGCACTGTGTTGGCACATGGCACTGAAGAGCATAACAATGAAGGAATTAGATCCTTAAACTTAGTTACAGCACTTTCAGAAAGACTTCTACTGTAATAAAACTTATTCCCCACTGCTGTGTAATCCATTAAAGTAAATGTAAATGTTACTAAGAAATGATCAGACAGGAGGGGGCTTTCAGGGAATACTGTTAAGTCTTCAGTTTCTATGCCATATGTTAGGACAAGATCCAGAGTATGATTAAAGTGGTGGGTGGGCTCCTTTACATTTTGAGAGAAGCCAATTGAATCTAACAATAGATTAAATGCAGTGTTGAGGCTGTCATTCTCAGCATCTACATGGATGTTAAAATCACCCACTATAATTATTTTATCTGAACTGAGCACTAAATCAGATAAAAAGTCTGAGAAATCAGACAGAAACTCTGAGTAGGGACCAGGTGGACGATAGATAATAACAAATAAAACAGGTTTTTGATTTTCCCAATTAGGATGGACAAGACTAAGAGTCAGGCTTTCAAAAGAATGAAAACTTTGTCTGGGTCTCTGATTAATTAATAAGCTGGAATTGAAGATTGCAGCTAATCCTCCTCCTCGACCTGTGCTTCGAGCATTCTGACAGTTACTGTGACTCGGGGGTGTTGATTCATTTAAACTAACATATTCATCCTGCTGTAACCAGGTTTCTGTAAGGCAGAATAAATGAATACGTTGATCAATTATTAAATCATTTACTAATAGGGACTTGGAAGAGAGAGACCTAATGTTTAACAATCCACATTTAATTGTTTTATTTTTTGGTGCAGTTGATGAAGCTGTATTATTTATTGTTTTTGAATTTTTATGCTTAAATAGTTTTTTGCTGATTTTAGCTTTGGTTTTTGGTGGTCTGGGAGCAGGCACCGACTCTATGGGGATGGGGTTTTGGGGGGATGGCAGGAGGAGAGAAGCTGCAGAGAGGCGTGTAAGACTGCAACTCTGCTTCCTGGTCTCAACCCTGGGTAGTCAGGTTTTAGGAGGGTTAATAAATTTGGCCAGATTTCTAGAAATGAGAGCTGCTCCATCCAAAGTGGGATGGATGCCGTCTCTCCTAACAAGACCAGGTTTTCCCCAGAAACTTTGCCAATTATCTATGAAGCCCACGTCGTTTTTTGGACACCACTCAGACAGCCAGCGATTCAAGGAGAACATGCGGCTAAACATGTCGCTCCTGGTCTGATTGGGGAGGGGCCCAGAGAAAACTACAGAGTCCGACATCGTTTTTGCAAAGTTACACACCGAGTCAATATTAATTTTAGTGACCTCCGATTGGCGTAACCGGGTGTCATTACTGCCGACGTGAATAACGATCTTACCAAATCTACGATTAGCCTTAGCCAGCAGTTTCAAATTTCCATGAATGTCGCCTGCTCTGGCCCCTGGAAGACATTTGACTATGGTCGCCGGTGTCTCTAGCTTCACGTTTCTCAAAACAGAGTCACCAATAACCAGAGTTTGTTCCTCGGCGGGTGTGTCGCCGAGTGGAGAAAAACGGTTAGAGACGTGAACAGGTTGGTGGTGTACCCGGGGCTTCTGCTTAGGACTACGCTTCCTCCTCACCGTCACCCAGCCGGCCTGTTTTCCCTGCTGCTCGGGATCTGCTGGGGGGGAGCTAACGGCGGCTAAGCTACCATGGTCCGCACCCGCTACAGGGGCCTGGCTAGATGTAGGATTTTCCAGGGTGCGGAGCCGAGTCTCCAGTTCAGAAAGCCTGGCCTCCAGAGCTACAAACAGACTACATTTATTACAAGTACCGTTACTGCTAAAGGAGGCCGAGGAGTAACTAAACATGTGACACCCAGAGCAGGAAACTGCAGGAGAGACAGGAGAAGAAGCCATGCTGGTAGTGAGTCGGCTAAGGGCTAAGCTACTAGCTAAGCTAAGCTAGCGAATTTCTAAAAACAAATAAAGTGAGTAATGTGAATACAGGTGATTCAGCAAAGAGTATGCTATTTAAAGTAGGTGAAGATTACACTAAAATATGTTATTATCCAGATAAATCTAGTTATACAGATATAACAGCTAACAGACAGCAAAACACTGTGCTCCGAAACAGGAACAGGAAGTGATACAATACCGCAGTGAGAGCCAACACCAAGTGACAGCCAACACCAAGTGACAGAAAACAGAAAGAGATACACTGGGATAGGTAGGTTCAAAAAAATCATCTGGTACTGTGTTCATTATGAACACCTTACGAGGTTCCAAAAAACACCTCAGCAAAGCAGCAGCACAGTTAAAGCCTGGAGAGCACTAGGGTGGGTAGGGTGGGACGAGCAGGATACTGTGATGGCCAATCAGCTTCCAGACCAGCAGTTCATGATAATGTTCATGATAAGATGGTACAGTCAGCCTTGGTTGCCAGGATACCAGTTCATACAGGTCACAACACGGGGCGGGGGGAAGAGCATCTGTTTCAAACATCTCCAGGAGGCACTTTAGACAGACAGCATCCAAGGCCGTCTGGGAGGCAAACTCCAAATACTGCAATTGTTTTGGTTCAGGCCGTCATAACTATTTGCTGACAGACTTACAGTTTTCTGTTACCTCTCAGAAATCCAATCATCCAAATTTGGTTCTACTCCGCCATGCAGAACAGAGACTCCAACACTCCTAAAAATGTAATCCACTTCGATTCAGCTCTACTGAGTCTGATTGAGTTCGTACTGTTTCTGCATCCCTCATAGGCAGCCTTACTAGAGCCTGAACAGCTGCCCAGATGCCAGGTATCCCCAGGTCCAATTCAGGAAAAATCCTGGTATCAATATATATGCCACGTCCACACAGTGCAGCCAGGAACGTTATCTTCCATCCCCACGGGAATCCATAACATAGCCAGCCGGGTGTGTAGTCGGACCAGAGGAAAGAGGGTTCCCCTTCTCCCAATCTCCTCGTGATGAGAATTTGATCATCAATAGTGTTGAGAGACCAGCTGACCAGATCCATAATTTAAATTCCAGTTCAGAGATGTGTGAACTGGAAATGAAATGATGTATGAAACTGACATTTCTAAAGCAGTAAGGAGTTCAGAGGGACGCAGGACACAGAAAACAGGCAGCAGCAGCAAACAGCTGATGCAGTCATTAGGATGGTTTATCATTGGTTTGGGGCTGTTGGTTCATTTGCTCTGCTTCATTTTAACAACTTGTTTCACAGGTATAAGTAAAATAGTCTTACTATTGTTATCACGGCTGAACAGCAGAAGGAAGTATGAAGGTTTAAATTTAAAATCTCTTATAAGCCAAAGTGCACAGTGTGGAGGTGATAATGCTTTACTTCCTGTGAGAACTGTTTTTGTGGGTATTTTTAGGAGACATCACACTGCATGTAAAGTCCCATCAGAGCTGAGCTGCTGTCAGACCGCTCCGTCTTGTTCTGTATGCTGAAGCTGATCATGGTTCTCCTGTGGATGATCCTGCTGGAGGTTCTGCTCTGTGCTGAGGCTGAGAACGTGACCGAGGTCAGAGTGCAGCTGGAGGCAGAGGTCACTCTAACTTTCTCCAGTGGGAGTTCAGACACACACTGGCACATGGAGATCTTCAGTCAGGTCAGAGTATGTATCAGCCAAAATTTGTCTTCAACAGACTCTACCTACTGCTCTCCTGATTTTAAAATCAAATTTTCAATCCAGGGATTCAGACTGGTGATTAAAAACCTGACAGCGGAGGACTGCAGGCTTTACTACTGTGGCAGGAAATCAGATGTTAACTTTCAGACTGTGCAGCCTTTCTGCCTCGTCTCAAGTAAGTATGTTTTATTTTACTTTATTGCTGTAAACCATAGGATTAGTTCATGTTACAGTCTCCTGCTTCATTTGCAACAAACACATTTTGAATTGGCTGACAGCATCTCAAACACAGAGATGCTGTGAAACGTTTTTGTTACCTTCTGAAACTTTGTATGTTGAGGAAAAATGGCACCACTACTTATACTGTTGTGTGACAAGAGTATTGCAGGCAAATGCATGTTCTTAAGTCTGAGTTCTATTGCTTTTTTTATTGCTATTTTCCAGATGTCATTCTGCCTGCCAGCAACAGCACCAAGAACAACAGCAGCAAGAACAACTTCACCAAGAACAACTTCACCAAGGACAACTGCACCAAGAACAACAGCAGCAAGAACAACTTCACCAAGAACAACTTCACCAAGGACAACTGCACCAAGAACAACAGCAGCAAGAACAACTGCATCATGAACAACTGCACCAAGAACAACTGCATCATGAGTCAGCTGATCATCACATTGGTCTCAGTTGTTGCCTTCATTGTTCTAATGATGAGTGAGTGTGTTATTTCAGAACTTTAATAGATTACAGCCAGCCTTACAAGCTGGTATTTTTTTTCTAATAAATCTCATTAAAGGAAAAACTCATTGACACAAATGCTAAATGAACAGTAAGAATCAATCCATATACCTAAATACTTGAGCTCAGCCACAGCCTGCACCCTTTGTACTGATATCATGATATTCTGGTATTTGAATAGTCTATAGAGTTTTCATGAAGTGCAAATAACAGTTTTGGTCACAGTTAACTTGAGTCAAGATTGATTTTGCACTATACTCAGTCAGTGTTGCAGGTAGCAAAGTATCTTTCTGCTTTGTACAGCTGTGCACAGAAATCAGTGTATCATCAGCATACAGCCAAATCTCCATCAAGCAGTTCATCTAATTTGCATTTGCTGGGAATTACAGCACTTGCAGCTTAAAGGTCATTTTCACATATTCATCATGAGATCCTGGTACACCAGTGAGTCTGAAGGTGAAGTGACTCTGTGATCTGTTGCAGGTTTCATTTTTATATTGCTGTGCTTGAAGAAGAAAAAGTGGAGCAACCAGGAGGACAATATGTCACTTCACATCTATGAGACTCCGATGTCTGTGAATACTGTGGAGGTAATTAAAGCACTGCTGTTACTAACAACACTTTCGCTGCCAGGCAGAAGTGTTGGTGACATGCACCTTTACACAGAAAATATCACCGTACACTGGTGTTATGCCACTTGTGTGTTTAGGGGTGCGTGTGTGTGTAGGGGTGTGTGTGTGTGTGTGTGTGTGTATGTGTTAGATAGAGTTTGTGTGTCCTTTGAAGGAATACAGTAGGGTAGGTAGGTTCAAAAAAATCATCTCCTTCATTATGTGTTCATTATGAGCACCTTACAAGGCTCCAAAAAAACACCTTAGCAAAGCAAGTAGCACATTCAAAGCATGGCAAGAATAGCCTGGGATAGCAACATGGTGGAGAGGGTTGAGGAGGGGGGTACGGGGAGCCAACAGAGATGGGTGGGTCAGGGGCATTATGGAGCCACGACCTAGCTCCCCACCTAAACAGTTTGCTGATAATGATGGGTGTTCACCAGCGGTCATGGTTCACCAGATCCCAGTTCACACAAGAGACACACAAGAGAAAATCTAACTACATTGTTGCTGGTTCCGTGGGATATACGAGCGGAAGTAGCAACCAGGTGCTGCTAATCAGATGCAGTTGATTCAGCAAGTGTGACAACCTCTGTAAAAGCACAAGTGTTGGCAGTTTGCAGGTCTGAAGCATTCAGTTGTGTGTTAACAATTGTTAACACAACTGGTGTTAACATTCCAAGTAATTCACCACCAGTGATGTCAGTAACACATTACTTAGTAACGTACTCAGTTTTGGCTTTTATATAGTGACCTTTATATGTTGTTTTTTTTCAAGGTAAAAACTGTTATTGGCATTTAAAACCTCTTTTTAAACAGAAATGTGGCTCAGAAAGCTGCATCAGAACAAACATCACAGATCTATAAAGATATTTGATGTGGCCGAAAAGCTCTGGATTGATTATAATGTAGGTACAACAACACAGACTCCTAAACATTGTTGAAAAATGGGTTAATACCTTAATTTTATATATAAGCCCTTCATAAATCATACTGACTGCACTCTGTTTACCAATATAAGCAAAGACATTACACATAAAAACTAATAAAGTAACTTGTAATCTAACTTAGTTACTTCTAAAATTAAGTAATCAGTAAAGTAACTACGTTACTTTTTAAAGGAGTAATCAGTAATCAGATTACTTTATCAAGGTAACTATGCCATCACTGTTCACCACAAGGTTGGAGCACAAAATGCTCAGATACTGCAGATACTGTGTCTGTGAATACCAAATGTGGTTATATATGGCTTCCTCCTGTCAGGGTGTCTGGCTTTGAAAACCAAAATGACTAAATACATTTCATAATGAAAGTTTAAACTTAAAGGGAAACTACCTGTACTTTTCAATCATGAAGTTAATAGGCCCTGTAGAACCTTCAGAACCACTTATTAAAAGATTTGTGTGTGTGTGTGTGTGTGTGTGTGTGTGTGTGTGTGTGTGTGTGTGTGTGTGTGTGTGTGTGTGTGTGTGTGCGTGTGTGTGTGTGTGTAGACCTTTGACCTGTTGTCAAGTAGAAAAAATTCAAAATACAAGCAAACATTTACCCTCACTGTCACAGTTAGTCTGTGCGGCTGGCAGAGCTGGACCCAAATGCAGGACGTGAGGTGGAGCTAAACTCCAGCAGCTTTTATTACTGAAGGCTCAACAACACTTAACCAAGCCTGGGAGAAAAAAGGAAAAACACTACACAGGGGAACACACAGCTAGGGAGAAACACACACGATGATGCAACAAAGAACTAAACAACACTGAGACCTTAAATACACACACTAGGTACAGCTGGGGAAGACAAGGCACAGGTGAACAAAATGACACTAATGACACGAAAGAAGTAAAACTAAACACAAAATACAGGACAAGGAACTGCCAAAATAAAACAGGAAGTGAACATGATGAAATGGAAAGCTAAACACAACACTGGAAAACAGCAGGAGGTGAAGCTACACACAAACCACGCCAACACACGTGGACACAGCCACAGGAACACTGAGGCTTCTAATGCTATTTAGATAGTTTAACAATGGATGATTTCACTGGTTCCTTGTCCACCTTTAAGCGCGCTGCAGTTGCACCTGATGATGCTGCAAACACTACCACTCTCACTACTGCTGTTCCGTAGTACTGATACTTCCCTGTACTGACTGCTTATGTTCCCTTTTAGGGTACAGGCATCCCCTGCAAACCAGAAAACTATCACTGAAAGACGTCTTCAGCCTTCATCAGAAGTTGGCCTGATGCTTTTCTGTGCATTTGTTGCTGTTGTTGACTAGTCTTTGTGTTATCAGCATTGTTAGAAGATATCTGTGCAGTTATGATGTCAAACTTTAACAGGGGTTTGTAGGAGCTGTAGGTTTTAGTACTGACAGTATGCAGTAGAACTGGATATGTAGTATCAGCACTATCATATTTCAGTGTTACATTAATAGAGATGCCACACTCATCTGCTCTCCGTGTTTTGTTGCTTTTCCCACTGTCATAAAGTTGTGGTTCTAGTCAGAATTTTGTTGTTTGTTCTTTGTTTTGTTTTTTATTAGTTTTCATTTTAATTTTCAATTTATTTTGAATTTCCAGAGTCGGTTTACTTGTTTCAGGTCAGTTTTCTTTTGTTTGTTTTGTTGGAGTTTGTGCAGGGACACATTTGAGAAGTTCAAACAAATATTACAAATCCAAACACAACATTTGTCACATAGACGTGCTAGTCACAAACCGCACACCCAAGCTTCCTAATTCTTATTGAGCTGATAAATTTAACCACACATCCGCAGGTTTCATTTACAGACATTTCCCTCTTTAGTCTTAATCTTGTTTTTAATAAGTGCATCATATTTACCTGCAATAATCTTGGTTAAAGGTGTAGAAATGTGGAGACACAAGATGGTGCCACTGGATCAGGTCAGACATGTTGAAATAATTTTTTAGACATTACTTCCTCTCCTGGGGTGACTTTAAAGATATCACCGTCACAGCTTGTGATGACCGAGCAGCAAAAAGCGTCTCCAAGTCTGTCATATTGACA
The DNA here is from genome assembly GCF_007364275.1 of Archocentrus centrarchus. Lineage (NCBI taxonomy): Eukaryota > Metazoa > Chordata > Actinopteri > Cichliformes > Cichlidae > Archocentrus > Archocentrus centrarchus. Next base: position 4,086,588 of record NC_044347.1, read on the forward strand.
CAAACTGCTGAGTTCAGGCTGTGGGTGAACAAGTTTGACATCCCATCATGCAAAGTGACCACATGAGAAAGGAAGTGTGGAGCACTTCCCTCTCAGAGAGGCTGCCTCGTTCTGGATGCTCTAATAATGAGTGAGTGTGTCGATTGTGATGTAGATAACTTCAGTCACAGTATTGACCGCTGACAAAACATATTCTTCTCATTTTAATGAAAGGGAAGATCACAGCATTCATATATTTCATAAAGGTGCCAAAGACTGATCTCTCTCAGCTGTGGGTGGCCGTGGCTCAGGTGGTAGGGCAGATCTGACAGCTTTCTTAATACACAACATTTCAGTTTTTGTTATTTCAGTTGACTGTAGAAACCTTTGAGTCTAAATATGATTTGCAGCTGTGTTGGGAATGGCAGCAGTATTTAGAGCTTGATTTTCAGATCATTTCCAGCCATTCTGCATTGAATGAAAAGAAATCTGTTAAAACAAAATCTGTAAAAACAAACAAAATATTCTGGCAGCTGGGGCACCAGAAATTATTATTATTATTTCTTTTTTTTAAAGGAAATTTTTTTTGTTTTCCATAAAAGAAAAATGCAATTAGTCCAGCTGACCAGAACAGGTAGGGATCAAACTACCAACCTTCCAGTCATCTGCTTTACCTGCTGAGCTACAACCACTCCTAATGGTACCTGGTGTTCCCAGGTGGTCCTCCACCCATTAGTATGCAGTATGCTCAACCTCAGACGAGCCCAGGTGTGCTCAGGGTGGTTGAGCTGTAACAAACCTCTTCCTCAGCTCAGCTCAACTCAACTTTATTTATAAAGCCCTTTAAAATTAAATGTTGGCCAAAGTGCTGCACACAACTTAGAGCAAACAAGCAAAAACACAGACATAAGACAAGGAAACAATAAATAAATAAATAAAACCACAGCTAAGAAAATAAACAAAGACCAGCATCTCAAACTGAGTCAAAAGCCAAAAAGAAGAAACGTGTTTTAAGAGAGGACTTTGTAGGTTACATTTTAGGGGTCTCCGTGTTCCTTTTTGACTGCAAATTAAAACCCAATTAAAACCATAGTTACCAACAAATCACAGGGTTGAGCAGGTTCTGATGCAGACTGTTTATTAGCACACAAAAAAGACACAGACAGCAGCATAGTGAAGACTGAGACACACACAGAGTAACAGGAAAGAAGAAAGAACCTGTTGATCATGCCCCGGCTTCCTCGTCACACCCTCCGACCGAGGAGAGCCCGCGCTGAGATGAAGTATGAAGTATGAGTCCAAATAAAATCAAACTGTCCAAATGATCCATGGTACTCTTTCCAAAACATTGCAGAGCATTTTTAATTCATCAACATAAAAAAATTCATCACAATAATTGTCAGAAACAACCTCCTTGTGGCCATCCTATGGTACTCCTGGAGAAGGATTTACAACTGCCCACACTGACACAGACCAGGTATGAGGGAGAAAGTGGGGCCCAATTTGCCCCTAGACCTGTTTATTAGACAGATTTACATCTTTTTTTGATTTGCATTTCCAAAACCTTTGGCTGTGCTACATAAGCAAGGTAGCCTATGGCTAGGTCTACTGGACAGATTTATCCCTATAAATGGTATACATTGAATACTGGGCAAACAGGATGACTGGTGTCCTATACATGAACTCAAAAAGGGGCAGTTTTATGAGCTGAGACCCCTAAACATGAATTTGAATGAGCAACAGGTTCAACACTGGGCTAGAGCAGAAGATGAGTATGCTTTGAGAGTGATCTGAGAGGGCCTGCCTGACCACAGCAGACTGCTAGGGAGGGGTAGCAGAGCTTCTGGGGCCTGAACACAATTAAGAGCAATTCAAACAGGCCTCAAATCAATATGCGTTTTATTACAGTGTAGAAAGCAGTTTAGTTACAAAATAACAGAAGTAGGAATAATAACTTTAAATATCAGTCTTTGGGACAGCCAGCAGTGCCAGATCAGCTGACCTGAGTGAACGTGAAGGAACGTACAGGTGGAGCAGATCAGACAGATGTGATGAGGTGAGGCCATGAAGACGTTTAAAAAGAAATAAAAGGAATTTTAAATCAATCCTAAAATGAACTAGGAGCCAATGAAGTGAGGCCAAGATCGGAGAAATGCGCTCACATTTTTTGACCCCAACTAAAAGTCGTGCAGCAGCATCTGGAGCCGGGCAAGCAGTGTCTGGCTGAGCCCAACATTGCAGCAGTCTAAGTGAGTGGTGATAAAAGCATGGATTAAAACCTCAGAGTGATGCCGTGAAAGAAATGGTTTCACTTTGGCCAGTTGTCTTAGCTGATAAAAGCTGGACTTGACTACTGACTTAATTTGCGCATCAAGTTTAAGTTCACTGTCCAGCTTTACACCTAAGTTTGTCACTGTCTTACTCAGATGTTGGGTTAAAGAACCCAGGCCAATAGTCATTTTAAAAGTATCACTGGGCCCAAGCAACCACACCTCTGTCTTTTTATTTTTTAGGTGCAAAAAGTTAGTGGACAGCCATGCCTTGATCTCTCCAGTGCGCCCGAGGAGATGGTTAGCAGAATATGCATTTTGCTGCTTCAAAGCCACATAAATTTGGCAGTCATCAGCATAAAGGTGGAATGCGATGTCATGTCTTCTGAGAATTGATCCCATAGGACAGGGATCCTCAACTCCAGGCCTCGAGGTCCGGTGTCCTGCAGCTTTTAGATGTGTCCCTGATCCAACACACCTGAATCAAATGGCTGAATGACCTCCTCAATATGCAGTCAAGTTCTCCAGAGTCCTGCTAATAACTTCTATATTTGACTCAGGTGTGTTGAAGCAGAGACACATTTAAAACCTGCAGGACACTGGCCCTCGAGGCCTGGATTTGAGGATCCCTGCCATAGGAAGCAGGTAGAGAGAGAAAAGGAGAGGACCAAGAATAGAGCCTTGGGGCACCCCACATGTAATGGGTGCTGCACAAAATTCAGCAGTCTCAATACGACCACAAAAACTTCTCTCTGACAAATAAGATGCCCCCCCCCCCCAGCTTTTCCAGCCGAGACAGGAGGATCTGGTGGTTTCTATTGTTTCTAATCCTCCAAAGGCCCGTCCAGATATAAAACTATCCTTTCATGGCCCAGTGCAGCTGACCACCAAGATACTAAAGATAACTGCTGTCATCATGTGTATAAATAAGTAGATTTTGTACTTAAAAGTAGTTGTCCTAACCTAGCAATAGATGCAGTGAATGCCATACTAGTGGTAGTGAGGCTAAAGTGTGTAGTAATAACCAGGATAATTTTGTTGTAGGAGTTTTAACAGTACAAGATATAGTTGGATTTGCAGTATTAATACTGAATGAGGGTGTAGTTGAAGTTGTAGAAATGTTTTGAGTTTCTCCTCCAGTAACAGCTTGGAGACACAAGATGGAGCCAATTGATCAGATCAGATGATGATACTTTCTTATGAGTTGGATGAACCCCGAATCTGTTTCTTCCCTCTCTTGTTTAGAAACATCAGGACCTCATTACATCATCATTTGATGTCGACTTAATTTCTTTCACAGTGCATTTTATGAGGATGATTTATTCGCAAAAACGCAACGTGTCCATTGTGTATGTAGGTTACACGACGAGTTTGAATCCAAAAGATTCGGAATTTCATGTAGTTTTTACGCAAAGCATCCGGTGTGAAATGGCTGACCCTGGATGCTTTTCACCCCTGGATGTGAAAAGCATCCAGGGGTGGCCAACTCCAGGCCTCAGGAGCCGGTGTCCTGCAGGTTTTAGATGTGTCTCTGCTCCAACAGTCATTAGCAGGATTCTGGAGAACTTGACTGCATACTGAGGAGGTAATTCAGCAGATTGATTCAGGTGTGTTGGATCAGGGACACATGTTAGACCTGCAGGACACTGGCCCTCGAGGCCTGGAGTTGATGACCCCTGTACTAGAGGTAAGTTAAGGCCATTTCAAACCGGATGCGCTGCATAAAAATGACATGAGATTCTGAATCTTTTGGATGCAAACTTGTTGGATCCCAACATCAGGACAAAGTTAATCTGGTGAATCTTTCTTGGTAACTGCAGCACTGTTAAGAGCTCAAAGATATTTTCCATACATTTATGTCTGGGAGTTTTAAGCTGAATGGACTCAGTGATCTGGTGGCTGGTTTTGTTTTGATGCTGCTGTACTTGAAGGGGACACCGCAGCCACTGATGCCTCAGTTCACATCTATGACACTGCAGAGCCACTGCAGGCTGTGCAGTGGCTCTGCAGTGTGATTACTAACAAAACTGATAAGCCCTGAGAGTGAAAAACTAGTACTGAAACTACTATATAGTAGTAGTTATTGTTATGCAGCCTGATTTTTTTTTCAACTGTGCAGTGACTTCAACTTCCTGTTACCATAATTGGCATAGACTGAGCCAAAATGACAGCATGGAAATAAGTATGTTTGCTGTTATCAGCAATAAAAAATTAACCTGAAACGAAAGCGAAGAGGCTAAATTTTGCTATGGGAATTTTTTTGGTAATTCTGTTTTTATTTGGTAAATTTACTGTTAATCATTGGTACTGGGCACAGCCTCTGTTGGTAAATATGAAAGATGGATTCAGCCTCCTGAGCCCTCTACTATGAAGCCCATTCACCGTACCCAGGAAATCTTTCCATTTTCTGTGCACTCAGTGTGAGAGGTCAATCAGAGCTGATCATGAACTCAGCTAAGTTAACCCAGGATTTAGTATACACACTGACTGCAGAGGGGTCGTCCTGGCAGCATTTCACCACTGCAACAATTCACAATCATTGTTTTATGTACTGTACACCATATATATATTTATCTATCTGTCATATTTATCTAATGGACTCCAATTTGTTCATGTAAATGGGGAGTCTTCTTCAGACACTGAGGTTAATTATGGAGTTCCACAGGGTTCTGTGGTGGGACCAATTCTATTTACATTATACATGCTTCCCTTAGGCAGTATTATTAGAAAGCATTGCATCAGTTTTCATTGTTATGCAGATGATACTCAGCTTTACCTATCAATGAAGCCAGATGACACACATCAATTAGTTAAACTGCAGGAATGTCTTAAAGACATTAAGGCCTGGATGACCTCTAATTTCCTGCTTCTAAATTCAGATAAAACTGAAATTCTTGTTCTCGGCCCCACAAATCTTAGAAACATGGTGTCTAACCAGATACTTACTCTGGATGGCATTACTTTGGCCTCCAGTAACACTGTGAGAAATCTTGGAGTCATTTTTGACCAGGATATGTCCTTCAATGCACATATTAAACAAATATGTAGGACCGCTTTTTTGCATTTGCACAATATTTCTAAAATTAGAAACATCCTTTCTCAGAGTGATGCTGAAAAGCTCATTCATGCATTTATTACTTCTAGGCTGGATTATTGTAATTCATTATTATCAGGCTGTCCTAAAAGCTCCCTGAAAAGCCTTCAGCTGATCCAAAATGCTGCAGCTAGAGTACTGACAGGGACTAGAAAGAGAGAGCAGATTTCTCCCATATTGGCTTCTCTTCATTGGCTCCCTGTTAAATCTAGAATAGAATTTAAAATCCTTCTCCTCACATACAAGGTCTTGAATAATCAGGCCCCATCTTATCTCAAAGACCTCATAGTACCATATCACCCCAACAGAGCACTTCGCTCTCAGACTGCTGGCTTACTTGTGGTTCCTAAGATACTTAAGAGTAGAATGGGAGGCAGAGCCTTCAGCTTTCAGGCGCCTCTTCTGTGGAACCAGCTTCCAGCTTGGATTCAGGAGACAGACACCCTCTCTATTTTTAAGATTAGGCTTAAAACTGACCTTGCACCTACACTCAGCAGTTAAAACTAGCAACAGCACAGTTGGGTGTATATATATATATACATATATATATATATATATATATATATATATATATATATATATATATATATATATATATATATATATATATATACATATACATATATATATACATATACATATATGTATATGTATATATATATATACACCCAACTGTGCTGTTGCTAGTTTTAACTGCTGAGTGTAGGTGCAAGGTCAACAACTTTGAGACTTGGTATTTGTGGTTTGTCATAATCAGCACCTGAATGAAACAGGAAGTACAGAGCTCTTCTCTGTCAGTCCTAAGAGCTAACGACTCCATCTTGTTCTGGATGAAGCTGATCATGGTTCTCCTGTGGATGATCCTGTTGGAGGTTCTGCTCTGTGCAGAGGCCGAGAACGTGACAGAGGTCAGAGGGCAGCTGGGGGCAGAGGTCACTTTAAACTGCTCCAGTGGGAGTTCAGACACACACTGGTACATGGAGATCTACAGTCAGCTCAGAGCAGGTATCGGACGCAGTTTGTCTTCAGTTCCTTCCTACAACTCTCCTGATTTTGAGACCAAGTTTTCAATCCTGGGAAACAGCCTGATGATTAAGAACCTGACAGCAGAGGACTGCAGGCTTTACTACTGTGGCATCAAGAGAGACGGCAGCATTCAGTTTGTGGAAGCTTTCCATCTCACGTTAAGTAAGAAGTATCAGAGTTTTTTTTTTTTTGTGTGTGTGTGTGTGTGTGTTTGTTTCAGTATCCTTGTATATTGTATTTCAGTTCTGATACTGCTTTATGTTTTTCTCCTGGGGGGTTGGGATTATTAGTCCTCTTTTCTAGTATTTGTATTGTATGGTGGATGACTTTGGATGTAAAGATTAAATACTGTACTCCAAACGATTTATTTTAAGCTTCAGTTGCTTTTCTTTTTCAGACTCTAAATCCTGAATCTATAAATCTATGAGTGTGACATAATGTCCGTCTATCCGTCCGTCTTTCTCCAGATGTGACTCTGCCCACCAACAACCCACAAAACAGCTGCATCACGAGTCAGCTCTTCATCATCATCACATCTGCCTCAGCTGTCCTCCTCATCATTCTAATAATGGGTCAGTGTGTAGATAACAGCCACTGCTATTCACAGAAGTCACAATCATTACCACTGACAAAACAAACTGCTTCCTATGACAGTGAACACTTTGGAAACACGTCAGATGCAAGAGGAAAAAATCATGCTGATAACTACACTGATACAGGATGGGTAACGTGTTAGGAAGGAAAGGATGCAAATTCAAATTTCACTTTAGTGTTAATTCACTGTAATGATGTTTAATATCTGGTTGGAAATCACGACACTAGAAGGAACTTCATTTTCAGAGCGGCTCATTTTCAGTCATTCATCTTGAGACAGTTTGTGAGGCTGTGAATGTGACAGTAAAGTGACTCAGTGATGTGTTGCAGGTGGGGTGTTCATGTTGCTGTGTTTGAGGAGGAAACGCAGTAGCAAACAGCTGGATGATCCTTCAGGTGGCATCTATGAGAATGCTAGGATACTGTAGGCTGTGCAGGTAAACAAACCACTGCTGTCACTGAGAGTGCTGATGCTGCAACTGCCAATGACCACTCCTGCTACTACTGCTAGTACTACTACTACTGGTACTGCTGCTACTATTACTACTACTATCAGACCTGGATTACCTGCTGTACTTTATAAATGCTTCACAGCATAAATACCTATGTGACTATGGTCACAAATAGCAACAATTCTAAACAGTTAAGCCGGTGCTTCAGAGTCCTGCATCATTTCTAATGACCAGCAGGGGGCGCCTCCTCTGGTTGTAAAAAGATATCAGACTATGGGAGGGGGAGTTATGAGGGGTCTACCATTGAGGCTTCGTTTCCTTGGACACATATTAACCTGTAGGGGTGAGAACTTATCATTAAAAGCAGCATCAATGTGACAAAAGTTCCTGTAATGTCCACTTGAGGCTCACTCCAAAAATGCATCAGGTCCAGAAACTCCCATATTAAAATGTTCAGATTTAGGGGACAGATAAATACCTTTAAGTCCTCCTATTAAGAAAAATAAAGGTCTGTGTATCTAATTCCCATCATCTTCTCTCTGTGGGTCAAGTTGCCATGTCTTAGTCCTGGTCTCAGTGTTTGTTACTTCCTGTCTTATTTTGATAGTCTCTAGTCTCTTGTGTTTTGCATTTAGTTTTACTTCCCTTGTCTCATGTTCTGTGATTAGTTTCATTGTGTGTCTTATCTCCTTGATTACCTCTTGGATATATTGTGTTTTTCCTCAGTTCTTTGTCGTGCCATCATTGTTGGCTTCCCGCTGCTGTGCGTGTCCTTGTGTTTCCTGTTTTCCTCCTGGTTAGTGTACTCCTGACTCCTGACCAGCCCTGGTTATATTTTGAGGTTATATTCTGAGTTTAGCAGCAAATTCAGCCTTTTCTCTGGGGTCATGCATTGGGGTCCAGTTCCAGCCTGCCATTCAGCACTATCTGACATTTGTATTGTGATGTGTGTTTGAATACAACATACCAGCAGCCACAATGGTGTAACTGAGGCTTCAAAACAGGATTTTCCCAAGTTCGTCTTTAGTAATCATTTTGTGGTTGCTGCTGCTAATGCTACAAATACTATTACTACTTAAATGTACTCCCATAGCATTACTACTTCCTCGTTCTGAATGATTGTGTTCTGTTTCAGCAAAGAGCGAGCCACACCCAACCAGCACGACATCACTGAAAGACTTCTTCACCTTTCATCAAATGTTGGAAATGCATCACTTCATCATTTCCTGTTGTTAGACTTCATTCTCATTGGTTTAATTTACCTGAAAAGTACAGGAACAGCATGGTTAGAACATCTCTGTGTAGTTATGATGAAAAGCTTTAAATTCATATGGAAGTTCAAAGAACCTCTCCATGTGTAATGGAATTAAATGTAATTGTATTTTGTATGTACTGTAATTATATATTAATTACACAGTCTTTTCCTCCATTACACATTAGTGTATACATTAGTATTAGTGTATTAACTCCTTACATAATTGAAAAGTGTCATATTAATTCTAACAGTTGTGTTGCATTAACAGTCACGGTGTTCTTTAAATATTGTGTCATGTATTTCCACTACTGCAGTACCAGTATTGCATCTTTCACAGTAGAAAGCACCAGCAGGTTTAAGTATGATGACCTCACCTTCCTCTCAGCTGTGTTGCAGTTCCTTCTGCGGGCACTGGGGAGGAAGTGAGGTGTGCTGGTTTGGGTTTTTGCCATAAGCTACCACACATGCACCACTTTTTTTCTCGTGTACTCAGGTATACCACTGACCATGTTTCTTTACTTAAAAATAAACCAGTGTTTTAATCTGCATTTGTGTGCATCTGCCTTTTTGTCTTTCCTGTGTGGCCCAGTTTACAACATCATATTAACCCAAACTGCTGGATGGATATGAGCAGGTTTGACTTCCTGTGAGCTGTTTGCTCTTTGTGGTTTCCTATCAGATCACACTGACCAAAGTCACCATATAAAGCCGGAAGTGTAGATCACATCTGTCAGTCACATCAGAGCTGAGCTGCTCCGTCTTGTTCTGGATGCTGAAGCTGATCGTGGTTCTCCTGAGGATGATCCTGTTGGAGGTTCTGCTCTGTGCAGAGGCCCAGAACGTGACTGGGGTCAGAGGGCAGCTGAGAGTTCATTTACTCTGGTACTTGGAAATCTACAGTCAGTTCAGATACTGTATGCAAATTCTGCTCTCCTGATTTTAAAACCACATTGTTAATCCTGAGATACTCGTGATAAGAAACTTCCCAGCAGAGCACTGCAGGCTTTCTTTCTGTGGACGGAAGTGAAATGCTCATCTCAAGTAAATACCACAGTTTTATTTTACTTACTGCTGTAAACCATGGGATTAGTTAATTATGATCCACGATGATCCATGATGATCCATGATGGTCCACGATGATCCACGATGAGCCAGGATGATCCACGATGATCCAAGATATCCACGATGATCCACGATGAGCCACGATGAGCCACGATGATCCACGATGGTCCACGATGATCCACGATGAGCCAGGATGATCCACAATGAGCCATGATGATCCACGATGGTCCACGATGGTCCACGATGATCCACGATGATCCACGATAAGCAAAGCACATTTTGAACTTGTTGACAACAAGTTTATCATTCAGAAATTTGTCACACAATTATAGTAATGCAAAGGTCACAAACATGTCACGTGTCATGATACGCTCAGTGTAGCCTCATAGGGTTGGGGCAGGTTTCGGCAACCCCCGGCTCATTCAGGCTTAATCTGCGGCTCTGTGCGGCTCTCGGAAGTAAATTATAAGTATCCAATTGAAGTGCATTTTATTTTTGTCAGTTTGGTTTTTGTTGTACAGTAGTTCTAAATTGGAACATTATTGAGATCTTGAAATATTAAAATAGAATCATTTTATTTATCCATTTATTTATTTTAGTTTCTCAATATATGCGTCACTCGCTGTAGCCGCTACTACCAGCTTCCGCTAGTATTTGCGGCTCTCACTGTCTTGTTTTCCGTGGAAACCAGGTTCAAATGGGTCTTTCCGGATTACAGGTTGCCGACCCCTGGGTTAGGGGTAGGTAGAAATTTAGCCACATGCCAAACAAGTATTTAAAAAAAAACTTTTTTATTATTATTATTATTATTATACTATAATAATTTTGACTTTGAAAGCACATTTTCAGTTGTGTGAAACAGACTGCCACAGGCTTTACTCCTGTGGCAGGAAGAGAGATTCATTTTGTGGTGACTTCGCCCCTCAGCTCAGTGAAATATGACAGTTGCTTTATTGTCTCATGTGTGTGGGTATTTTTTATTTTTTTTATTATCTTTTTTTTAGTAATTTTCAATCAATCATTTCCTTTTTTTGGACAAAATAATAATAATAACTAATAATAAAAAAGTGTCTATCCCAGCTGTCATACTGTAGGGTGAGAGGCAGGGTACACTCTGTACAGGTCGCCAGCCTATCGCAGGGCTAACACAGAGACACAGACAACCATTCACACCTTTGAGCAATTTAGAATCACCAATTAACCTAAACCCCACTAACTACATGTCTGTGGACTGTGGGAGGAAACCCACACAGACACGGGGAGAACATGCGAACTCCACACAGAGAGAGGCCCGGTCCAAGGTGGATTCGAACCCAGACCTTCTAGCTGTGAGGTAACAGTGCTGCAATCCCATAGTAATAAACCAGGTGACCTTGGTCAATTATATATTGATGGTACACATTATTAGATAAGAAAGCAAACCAGTCCTCTAGAATGGGACGATGGAGTCTACATTAGGAGAGATGGCAATAAAGTAATTTTTTTTTTTAGGGGAGGGGGCTGTCCCTTTTAGGAGCGTGGTGTTTTGTTTACATTTGACTTTCTTTTCTTTTTACAGTCACTCTGCTAATGTTTAGTCAGCAAAAACCCACATGCATATTTTTAGGAAAGATGGTTTATGGTTAAAATATGCCCTTTCTAAAAATTCACCCTGTGGAAAATAAAATGATTCTTACCCAGTGCATTGAAGTATGGCACAGAGTTCCTTTAGAAGCATCTATCCATGATCAGACCTGTCTGATGTTTACCGTGAGCCCAACAAATACCACATCTGTCACACCAACATCTTTGGCTATAGCAGTGTTTGATAAGCTGTCGGTTTACAGTTTGCTAGAGGACATTTCAGGCACTGGATGCCTGATCAGTATTTTTCACTGATCTCATAATTACTTTGCCCATCATCACTTTAAGCTGCCTTATATAACCTTCTCAGAGTCTCTGGCCTCCACAGCATTGCTAAATACTCTTTGTGTGTCTCTACAGGGTTCAGTTTACTTCATAAAAAATATTTTGTGTGTCTTTGCCACTCCAGAATCGTTTTTTGCTTTGTCATACAGAGGTGGACTTGGTGGTGTGTTTTGGATCACATTAAGATTGAGGGCACAAACTGATGACGGACATTCTCCTTCATCTTTTCCTGATATTACAGGAAGTTGTCCAGGTCCTGAAGCAGCCCCAGACCTTACCTTTGAACTCCTATGAACTCTCCGTGGGTGCCATTTCTGCCCAGTCTTTCTTACTGCTGACTCATGAATACTGACCTCAGCTGAATCAAGTGAGGCCTGCAGTTCTGCAGCTGAGTTCATGGTCTCAGGCTTATTGATTACTTATTGGTCTTATTGAACAAAACACGTTTATTTTAGAAAAATACCAACCTCCAGGCCTGAAAATTAGAATCAAACCATTGATGAACACACTGCGCAGAGGCAGCTGGGACAAATGTCACTCTAACCTGCTTCAGTCAGAGTTCAGACACACACTGGTGCATGGACACTCAGTCAGGTTAGAGCCTACCTCCTGCTCTCCTGGTTCATCACTGTTCCTTCCTTGGGCTGCTTTTGATAGATGCTGACCACAGCAGACTGGCAAAACCACACAAATGCTGCACTTCTGGAGATGCTCTGACCCAGCCATCGAGCCGTCACATTTTGGCCCGTGTCACATCCTCACGCTGCCCGTTTTTCCTGCTCCTAACACCTCAACTTTGAAGACAAAACGTTCACTTGCTCCCTGATGCATCCCACCCACTACCAGGCACCATGATGAAGAGATAATCAGTGATATTCAGTTCACCTGTCAGTGGTCATAATGGTTATAGTGGTTATGTGTTATCGTTGTATACATGCGCGCACACACACACACACACACACACACACTGCCTCCTCCTGCCTGCCTCCCAAAGGTCACTGTTGAGACACATTGATCAGAATTCCAATAACAATTCATACTTTCCAAAGAAGACAACACATTTATTGTATAAATAATAAATATTCAGTTATTTATTATTTTTTAATGTTTTGATCTGCCCCCCGTCTCTCACATGTAGGATCAGCAGCCTCCTGTGCCTCAGTGATTTTCTAACACTGACATTAGTGTGTCCTGTATTAGATACTTGCAGTGTTGAAATGAAAGCGAAAACTTGGGGACACTTATTCATTTATTATTATATTTTGTGCATGTGTGTCTTAAAACAGTCACCATGGTCTTCTTTTACTACTGCTGAAAACCCAGGAGCCTGCAGCAGAAAGCAGCTGAAAGTCTTTTAGCTGAACCTGTGGCTCAGATAGCACAAGTTTGACTTCCTGTGAGATTTTATCCGGTGTTACGTCAGCTCAGATGAAGATGTGGAAAGTCGAGCACTTCCATGTCAGTCACATCAGAGCTGAGCTGCTGTCAGACCACTCCGTCCTGTTCTGGATGCTGAAGCCGATCATGGTTCTCCTGTGGATGATCCTGTGGGTGGCTCTGCTCTTTGTAGAGGCTCAGAATGTGATGGAGGTCAAAGGGGAGCTGGGGAGGAATATTGCTTTAAACTGTTCCAGCAACCATCCAGTAATGTACTGGTACATGGAGATCTACAGTCAAATCAAAGTAGAAATCGGCCGAATTAGACCGTCTGGTCCTTCCTACTATTTATCTAACTCTGAAACCAAATTTACAATCGTGGGGAACACGCTCGTTATTAAAAACGTCACAGCAGAGGACTCCAGGCTTTACTTTTGTGGCAAAATGATAAAGGACAAAATTCAGTTTGTGAGCACTTTTCACCTTGTCTCAAGTAAGTACAACGTTTTTACTTTAAAAACTTTGAGTGTGATATTTTTGGTAACTATGCAAAAAGCTGGAAAGATTCTGTGATGTGAAGCATGATATTAAAGTCAAAAAGGAGGAAGTGATTTAATGCGGCAAATATACGACTTTCCAAATGCACTCAAAAATGCAGTCATCAAAACCTCCTCCTGACTGCACCAAAGAGCCGGAGCTGAAGTCCTCAGCGAAGCAGCCAGCAGCACGAGCCCGCTTCAAGGCTCCATCTGCATACATGACAGTTTGTCGTCCATTCTAGTGCAGATACAGTACACATCTTATTTTTCCCACATCATTTGAATATGTGTTTAACTTAGTAGCCACCCACTTTAGATAGCCCTTTCTGTGGCTGCTTTTATTTTATTTATTTATCTTCAACTTATTTCAGTTCTTATTTTTTCCAGATACCCCTCCATCCACTGAGTCAGCCCGTCAGCAGCAGGACATCTCCACAGCAGAACATCAGCTCATCATCTACCGCTCAGCCTCCCTCATTACTGCTCTCATCCTTGTCATACTGGGTGAGAGTTTTTTTTATTGGATTAACAGCAGTAGAGCCAACAGCAGCTGCTACACAAGTTAACCACATTCAGCACTGATAAATCTCACTTACTGTTTGCTCTCACTCCTGTTCCAGCACTCAGTGGTGTTTTTGTGTAGCCTAATCTATGCAGTCACCCAGTACTTACTGAGGTACTGTTGCACCTGTTAGCCAATTAGCCATTAGCAATAGCATGTGGTTGTTCAGCACCTAGGGGACCTCCCATCCCATCCGTTTGTGACAGCCTGTACAATTTTTCTAGATTAATCTATATAGCAACTTATTTCAAAATGTATTCTTCATGTGGTTTATCCAAAGCACACTCTCTGCTGAATCACCTCCTAGCTTAGTGCTATTATACATGCTTCCCTTAGGTAGCATTATACACTTTCATTGTTATGCAGATGATACTCAGCTTTACCTATCAATGAAGCTAGACGATGCACATCAATTAGTTAAACTGCAGGAATGTCTTAAAGACATTAAGGCCTGGATTACCTCTAATTTCCTGCTTCTAAATTCAGATCAAACTGAAGTTCTTGAACTCGGCCCCACAAATCTTAGAAACATGGTGTCAAACCAGATACTTACTCTGGGTGGCATTACTTTGGCCTCCAGTAACACTGTGAGAAGTCATTTTTGACCAGGATATGTCCTATTACTTCTAGGCTGGACTATTGTAATTCATTATTATCAGGCTGTCCTAAAAGCTCCCTGAAAAGCCTTCAGCTGATCCAAAATGCTGCAGCTAGAGTACTGACAGGGACTAGAAAGAGAGAGCAGATTTCTCCCATATTGGCTTCTTTTCATTGGCTCCCTGTTAAATCTAGAATAGAATTTAAAATCCTTCTCCTCACATACAAGGTCTTGAATAATCAGCAATTAACTGCATTTAATCATGAGTTATTTATCTCTGGCTCTCTTTACCTTACAATATGAAGCACCTTGAGGTGACCGTTTGTTGTGATTTGGTGCTAAATAAATAGAATAGAATAGAATACAATGGAATTAAATTAAATTAAATTAAATATTTGAAGCATTGAGCTAATTTCTCTGTAGGTAAGCCAGTCAGAAACAACCAAGCTGAATTTAATGAAACTTGCTAGACAGGTGGAGGAAGAACACAGGAAGTAGTGGTTGAGTGGTTACTTTCTGCCTCAACCTAAGTAAAACTAATGAAGCATTGATGCTGGTTTTATTTGTAGACTTGGTTGATGTTCAGAGATTAAAAATCATGAGCTTAAGACAATCTCGGTGATGTTGTTTAAAGGTTTAAAAGTGAAGTAATTCAGTCGCTCTGTTGGCAGTTGTGGAATTTACATCTCTGTGGGTGAAGACGAAAAGTCACAGGAGCCAGGTGGATGAACCCCTGACCAATGAGAACGCAGAGCTTCTGCAGATCGCCCAGGTAAACAAACCACTGCTCTCATTGCTAAAACTGACATTAGTGTAAGTGCTAATCTGCTCCAACTGGAACTATTGACATTAGTTCCTGATATCTACTTTCCATGTCTACAAACACTCACCAATCACTTCATTTGATGCACCTTGTTAGTACGAGGTTGGACCCATTTTGCCTTCAGAACTCCATAAAATCTTTGTGGCATAGATTCAACAAGGTGCTGGAAATATTCCCTGGAGATTTTGGTCCATATTGATATAAAAGCATCACATGGTTGCAGATATGTGGGCTGCACATCCATAATCAGAAGCTCTGTGCTCTGCTGGCTTGAGATCTGGTGACTGTGGACAGCATCTGATTACAGTGAATTGAATGGATAATTTGAGCTTCGTGACACGGTGCTTTATCCTGCTGGAAGGGGCCACCAGAATATGGCCGCTCTGGGATCATGGACACGGTCAGCAACAAAATTCAGGTAGCCGTGGCATTTCAGCTGGTGCTAAAAGGCCAGAAGCATGCCATTACACCACCAACAACCTGCACCATAGACAGAAGGCAGGATGGATCCATGCACAGGCACAGTACCCGGTGTTGTCTTCTCCTGCTGTAGAACATCTCTGACTGGTTTGATGTGTTGTGCATTCAGAGATGCTTGTCTGCCTACCTTGGTTGAGTTACTGCTGGCTTCTTATCAGCTTAAAGCAGTCTGACCATTCTCCTTTGACCTCTGACATCAATAAGGCATTTTATCCCAGAGAACTAACGCTCACTGGGTGCTGTCTCTGTTTTAAACCATTATCTGTAAACCTTGTTGTTGTGCAGGAAACTTCCAGAAGATAGTCTGGCACCAGAAACCACAGCATGTTTAAAGTCACTCAGGTCACCTTTCTTTCCCATTTTAATGCTCAGGTTGCACTTCACTAGGTTGTCTTGACCATGTCTACATGCCAAACTGCCCCGAGTCACTGCCATGTGACGGTGACTTGATTAAATGTTTGCAATAACCTGAAGTTGATCAGGTGTATGAAGTGAATGGTGACTGTAAACGTATTGTTTGGCTGCCATTAATGCTAATACTAATTATGATTATTGCTATTTGTGCTGCTAACTACTGCTGCTAATGGTACCACCACAAATACTAACACCTGTAATTAAGCTAAGTCTAAGACTAAATGATAGATAGATAGATAGATAGATAGATAGATAGATAGATAGATAGATAGATAGATAGATAGATAGATAGATAGATAGATAGATAGATAGATAGATAGATAGATAGATAGATAGATAGATAGATAGATAGATAGATAGATAGATAGATAGATAGATAGATAGATAGATCTCTTCTATACTTATGTGAGTTTTAAATACCACCTATGCTACTTTTCTACTGCTGCTGACAGTACCATCCACAGTAGTATTACTATCACAGTGTACTGAGTATTTGTGCTCTGTGTTTCAGGACTAGGAGATCTACTCCAACCCTACAAGAATATCACAGAAGTGATGTTGAAGAAGCATCATTATTACATTCATTTGCTATTATTTTTAACTGACTTACAGTTTCTAAATAAATAACACATACATTGCATTTCCATGTATTTGTTGGCTTCTGTGGGACCAGTTATAGAGACAGCTGCTTAGTTTTGATTTAAACCTTTCTGAGTAAAGAGTAAAGCAGTACAGCACGGTACATTCAGTGGTGACAGATAGCATTGAAACACATTTGCATGTAAATGATCTCCCTTGTTTTAAAGATTCTATATTCAATATTTATTAAGAGGGCGTTCAACACAGGAAGAACAGCAGCTGTCACTGTCAGTCCAGTTTAAACAATATGGAGAGTATTAGTATTTGTAACAATGACAATAATATAATGGTAACCTAATAACAGATGCAGTATAGACCATAGTATAAGATGTAGTACTGACAGCAATGACTAGTATTATGGCTAGTCGGTAGCCGTAGCAGCTGTTTTATATAAGTGCTAATATTATGGGATAGAGTTGGATTTTGTAGTATTAGTGGTAGTGTAGTAGAAACAGTTCAAGTTGTAGTAATGTTTGAGTTTTTTCTGCAGTAACAGCTTGGAGACAAAAGAGGGAGCCCCTGCTGGACTTCAGTTGTAATTTTGGCTATAAAATAGTCAAAAATCATACTATGAGTGAATAAATATATATAAAAAACTTTATGAGTCTTGTGTCCACAGTTTTCCCATATATTTTAATTATATTACAAACATCCAGGCTTCTTTTCTTATCACCACTCTAGTGATTCTGGTGGCTCTGAGAGCAGAGGTGTCCGGTTTAAGTGTCCGGTTATCGGGTTTTACTGAGATGCATTTTACTGCCCTTGAAGAGATAGATCACTCCCCTACACACACACACACACACACACACACACACACACACACACACACACACACACACATACTAGCTATGTAAATAATTACATTTATGAAAGAATTTTCATGCTGGCAGTGGCTGTAAGCAGGAACTCTTTGAGAGCAGAAACAATCTTATCAAAAATGGGGCAAGATTTGAACTGCAGACTTCTAAAGAGGACCCTCAGTATCAGTGATGCTGAGCTAAACTGTTTCCCTTCATGGTTCTGGTATCTTAGTATGATGGAGGTGCCTGAGTCAGAGTGACATTGGAGACTTTTATGGCCTGATTGTCTAACCCTAGCTTCAGACTTCCACCTGATTGGAGCAAACAAATCCAGGAGAGTGCTGCAGAGGATGAAGAGCTTGTTCATTCAGGATGAGCTCACACTGTACACCTGTTACTCCTTCACATCAAAACAAGCTGCTGAGGTGGTTTCGAGGATACCTGTTAGATGATGGCAGATCCAGTGCAAGCTGGAGACACCATGTCTCCTGACTGGTATGGGAATGTCTGTGTGTCCCAGAAGAGCTGGATGAGAAGGCTGGCTGAACTTTTCATTCAGCCATGCTAATTCACTTTATGGATACAGGAAATGTGGAGTGTAATCTCAGCTCCATCTTCACTGTGCTGACGAGGAGCTCCAGCTGCCCTGAACCTGCACTGAGTCGCTGCAACAACATCATTGGCTCATTTTTCCCTCCTCCAGCTGTGGTTTGGCTCTTTAGAGGCACAGCTGCCATCTTTAGTGTTTTCATAGGTTTGCATTCAGGATACTCTGGGTGCTCCTCCTGTTAGGGTAGCAAGTAAATGTGCAAACGACACTTTATTTATTTTATGAACATGTGTGTTGCTAATTGCCATCATTAAGATGTGTGAACACTGGGAGTTAGGATGTAACTTGAAGCAGTTTTAGCTCCTTTAGCGTTTTTAGAAAGTCTTCATCACGTTCAACACTTTCATTTTCACATTAGCACATATGAAACTTGGTAGATGCAGTTCAGCAGTGGTTTTACTAATTACACCACTTTGCTTTCTTATTCCCCTTCATATATTAATCATTGAAATCCAGACAATACTCACACACTTGTAAGGAATGCAGGGATGTTGGCTGCACTGCAGTATTTTCATAGCTGCTGCTGGGGAATATATCTGAATACCTTCATGGTCATCGTGAGCTAATGGTGAATATTTTGGTCACTATAGAAATGATTTCTCTCTGCACTACACGTCTGGCTTAGTCCAAATGACACCATATACTAATTATTTATGAACCATTAACGAGTGTAGGACAGAGGCAGCAGCAGCTCTGCTTCATTTCATGCACATTCATAAGTAAATGAAATACTTTTGTTATTATTACCACTGTCACAAACTGAGCTGTGGGGGCAGGCAGCGTGAAGGTGTTAGAATCTGATAAAATGTAAAGTATCAACTGAAACTGCACACTGCTGGCTGGAGGTGGAAAAACACTGCACTTCCTGTGACATTGTGAGGTGTTTGTGGTTTTGTTTTGTTTTTTCTTTTTTTAATTTATGATGCGACATCAACCAAAGTCATCATGTGAAGAAGGAAGTGCAGATCACGTATCTGTCAGAGCCATCAGAGCTGAGCCGCTCTCAGACCGCTCCGTCTTTTTCTGGATGCTGAAGCCGATCATGGTTCTCCTGTGGATGATCCTGCTGGAGGTTCTGCTCTGTGCAGAGGCGAAGAACGTGACCAAAGTCAGAGGGCAGCTGGGGGCAGAGGTCACTTTAAACTGCTCCGGTGGGAGTTCAGACACACACTGGTACATAGAGATCTACAGTCAGCTCAGAGCAGCTATCGGACGCAGTTTGTCTTCAGTCCCTTCCTACTACTCTCCTGATTTTGAGACCAAGTTTTCAATCCTGGGAAACAGCCTGATGATTAAGAACCTGACAGCAGAGGACTGCAGGCTTTACTACTGTGGCATCAAGAGAGACGGCAGCATTCAGTTTGTGGAAACTTTCCACCTCGTCTCAGGTAAGTACCAGAGGGAGGGAGGGAGGGAGGGATGGAGATCTCATTGTATCAGCGAACCACATCTCAAACCTACAGTTAGAACATTTTTGTCTATCTCTTGAATGTTGAAGAAATTTGTAACCACACCATGTTGTGTGTGTGTGTGTGTGACAGTACGAGTTTATTAGGTTGGATTATTGCTGCATGCCAGAGTTTGTCCTTTACAGGCATCAGTAAGTGCTAACATGAACACAAAAGCAAATGATCTGCACTTTTATCAGCCTGCTGTCTTCAAAGCTCCAGTATAGGTTAAATATGTGTAAAGCTCAAGGTGTTGATGCTCAGCTGTACTAAGTCCATATAAAGTAATAAGTTTATCAGCTGTGTCTGGTTTAGGGTTTCTGTGTTTCAGTTTCACTCCCTCTGGTTACATTTAGGGACCAGAAATAGTTGTTAAATCTTGGTGGTTTAGATTAAAACACTTCACCCACTCAAAAACGCCCACTGCACTATAATGGGCTGCTAATTTTAGAAGCATCCATGTGCTGGGGGTGAGACCTGCCTCATGTTTAAACCCCGTGAGCAGCAACATCAATCAGACATCAGCAGTGATAAATAAATAATAATGAGCTTAGTCTCTCAACTAAAGACTGACCCATAAACACATCTGTTTTCCTTTCATTATAGTTTATAGTTCTAAGAAAACGTGTTGGTATCATTGGATACTGGAAGAGTAGTTTTCCTAGCTGTCACTACTTTGCAGTACAGTATGTACAGTATTTGAAATGTGTTTGAAGTTAGACTGAAAAGTGATCAACAGTGAGTTTTACTGCAGCACTTTGAAAGGCTGAAAGGTGAATTGCAGATGTAGCAGCTTATCAGCCCATCTTTGTTCCTCTGTTGTTGTTCCAGATGTGACGCTGCACACCAACAACCCACAAAACCACTGTGGGTTCACTCAACTCATCATCATCATCACCTCAGCTGCTGCTGCCGTCGCTCTCGTGCTGGGTGAGTGTGTTACTGTGGACGAGCTTAGGAGATTTCATGCTCTGAACTGCAGATAGTGTAAACCAGTGCTAGCCAGGTCACGCTGTTTATCAGAGACAAATCAGTGCTATCAGAATCTTATGCTGTGCAGTGTTCATATAATTCACAGGAATCTGGAAGCTTTGGGATTTTTTCTAATAAACATAATTTACATATATTATACAGATTGTTTCTGTATAATGGAAAAGAAGAGCCTTCACTGTCATGACAAACGTACTGCACCACCTACACATTACACCTACTGGAGCTGCTCAGCCATGAAGCTCAGGGCAGAGGAGGGTTAGAACGCCACAGTTAGTGAGCGAGCAGAGCGTTGGTGACTTTTACACATTGAGTGCCTCAGACGCCCCGCTCTGTAGTTTTACATGGTCTCAGTTCGTGCCTGAGTTGCTGTGGTTTCTTGCATTTACAGCTGACCTCAAATGCAGCATTATTTCAGAGATGTTTGCAAAGGCAGATGCATGGCTTTCTGCTTGGTTTTACTCACCTGTGGCAAATGGACTGAGAACATTAAGAGGTGTGGTCCAAAACTTGTGCCTACATTCAGTTAAGTTCAATCCAATCGTGACAACAGCCAATTCAAGGCACTTCTTACTGCGAGGTAAGGACTGTGCAATAGGCAGGAGAATATCTTGACAACCAGACGACTGCTGTGAGCTATGGAAGCATCTTTCTGCCACAAAAAAAAAAAAAAAAAAAAACCACCATCCGCAACTCGAAATTTTGAGTTGTTTTCTCAAAATTTTGAGTTACGTATGTCAAATTTTCATGTTAATAACTCGAAATTTCGGCTTAGCGCTACCAATCAGGAACCTCAGAGAAAGAGGTTATTTCCTTGTTACCCAGAAGCAGATGCCACCAGCGCGTGCACACTCAAAATGATATAGTGACAGTATCAGCGAGCTAGCAGTCTGTAGCAAACATGAACAAATTATCGGCATGTTTTTGACAGTCAACGGTCAAGATGTCTTCTAGCGAAAAAAACAGCTGCATAAAAGGCAAGGAATCAGTATTTTCATGTCTATCTGTTGGACAGCTGATACCTTTAGCTTCCTGCTTCCAGTTAACAAGGAAATGACAGAGCTGTGACTCTGTCAGTCTGACTGCAGTGCTAAAAGAACCTGTGCTTTCTATTAGTGCATCAACAATTTTGTGAACACGTCACGTGAGTCATGATTAATTTTAGACTTGTTGCTGGGAAGCAGCTCGCTGCTTTGTGCAACTGTAAACATAATTCACTCTATCATTGACAAATGCAGATCTGTAATTCTTCCTCTATCCTCTGTGACCTGGTTCCACTGGCAGCCCTTCATGCCCATGCCGCAACCTTAGCTCCACCACGTTTTACTCACTCAGTGATCTGTTGGCAGGTGCTGTTGTTACATTCCTGTTTTTGAAGAGGAAAAGAAGGAGGAATACTCCTTCAGTTCACATCTATGAGAACGCAGCGACACTGCAGGCTGCACGGGTAAACAAACCACTGCTCTGACTAACTGTACAAGTACTCATAGTACTAATTACTCCTATCAGACCTGAATGTGCTTCTATAATGTCTTCAGCCCCCGGTATGAACATGTTAAAGTCATAATGACAAACATGCAGCCTTTGGTGCAATGTAAAAAAGATATAAATCTGAAAGAGGCTAAATTTGCTACATGACTTTACTGCTTCTTCTGCTTTGCTGCTGACTGTACTGTCAGGTATTGCTGTTACTGATTCTGCAGTCTGAATGTAGCCCCCCAGGTCTGGAAAATGAAACCAATGCTAAATTGCCTTTAACCTGCAATCCTTCTAATGTCCAGCAGGGAGCAACTCCTCTAGTTGTAAAAACTCGATGTTATCCTAGAACGGAAGTCCTAACGAGTCACTGGTTTCAGGTGTAATTAAGTAAAACACAATATTTTTTGTAATTTGTGGTCCTCATTAGCTACAAAAAAGGATGATAAATCAGGCAATGATTCAGAGCGAGCGATCCTGTGGGTGAGTATGGTGTCCTGCGCTGTTCGCAAACATAAAGATAGACAAAAACCAAACTCGAGGCTTCCAAACTTTCACAAACCACTGGTATCAACCTCCAAGGCTGAACAGTGACTGGCTGAACCAACATGAAACCTGCAGTTGCTCTGGTGTCTGCTGCAGTGTTAATTTTGACAGCAAATTTTGATTTAGTTTTAGTCATAGTCTTTTGTCAAAAATGTAATTTAGTTTCAGTCATAATTTAGTCATCTGAATGGTTTTAGTTTTAGTCGACAAAATTATTGTAAGAATACAGTCGACTAAATCTACAGTCGATTTAGTCTAAAATATAAAGGGTGTAAAATGTAAATGCTTTTTCTGCAGTTCCCTTGAATTAGTCATTATACACACTTACACAAAATTAAACATTTATTCAAAGTTATGGAATATTATTAATAATATTAACATTAGCGTTTCACCTGCTTCCCACACACCTGATCATTAACACCACCTTACTGAGATAATCCGAGCGTTTTACAGCAGGACGCTCTGAAAGGTACAGGGCAGTGTTCAGGACTAAGATTATAAAGGCTAATCCACCGCGGTGTGGAGATTTTCTCTGAACACAAACTGGGAAAAACACTTTAACCTGCAGGACATTAAAATGCTGACCTTTGCATGGAGATCTGGGTGACTGGTTTGCAGATGTCGTTTAAGATTTGTCGTGTTTTTACCCGAGATAGTCGCCCCACATGGTTTACACATCGTTTTGTTTGTCACGACGTCAAAGGACAAATGTGTCCATACATCGGCTCTTCTCTTTCTCCCTGCTGACATTGGTTACATCACTTAGTTCTATCGGAAGGAACGACCAATCACAGGCTAGTTTGGTTTTCCTGGGTTTAGAGCAGATTTGTGCAACTGTGCGTTTGATTGGATGTTTTCCTAACTTGTCCCACCCCGTCACAAAATTAACTCAGTTCTGGTTGGATGTCATCCCCGCCAAGCATTTTCGTCTCGTTTTCATTCGTTGACGAAAGTGTCAATTAATTTCATCATCGTTTTTATTATTTTAGGTCGTTTTTATTTAGTTATCGTTTCATTTTCGCCATGAAAAAACGTCGCTGGCGAAAACTACGACGAAAATATTTCGTCAGCTAAATTAATACTGGTCTGCTGGAGTCTGGCTCCAAAAACACATCAGTCCCCAAAAGGCTCCCATGTTATAATATCCAAACAAACATGTAAAAACTGGCTTTGCTCCCGAGAGCTAACTTACCTTTTCCAATACAACAGCTCACGATCCCTTACTAGATAAAACTGCATTCTTATGGGTGGATGCAGCCACTTGGGTGGATGCTGACATCAGTTGTCTGTCTGTGGAGCCACAAAATCACTTCACCCTCTTATTCAGATGTGACCAATAAGAAAAGAAAGAAAAACAAATGAAAATTTTTACTTTCAGGCTTCAAAATGGGGCAAACCAACAGTGGGGGGCAGTTGATGTCAGTGCATTCATCCATTCAGACATGTGCATGCAGCTCTTTATTCTGCACACTGAAGGACATTTATACACTTTGATATGTGATATATATACTGAGCTGCAGCCACCCTAACATCTCTGATAACTGTTCTGTGTTTGCAGCTGCTGAGGCCTCTGCTAATACTACCAACACTATCACTACTACTGCTTACAGTTCCACCACAGTACTGCGTCTCCCCTGTACTCACTACTTGTGTTCTGTTTCAGGGTAAGATGATCCACTCCCAGCCAGCAAAACGACACTGAAACACTTCCTTACCCTCCATCACAAGATGGAGATTTTGCTTTTGTGGTAATTTATTGTTGTTGTGAATTGTCTCACATTTAACTGAAGAACATTAATATTAATGTGTTTTTGTCCTCTGCTGCACATGAATTGACTGTCTGCCTATTATCAGCATTGTTGGAAAATATCTGTACACTTATGTTTGTTATGAAGAAGTCTTTAAATAAAGTAGGAAAAGAAATGACTGCATGGGCTAATTATACACCACTTTTCAGGGAAACAGTCTGAGGTCAGCAATGTTTTGTTCCAGCTAAGAGTTTGTGAAATCGCAGGTTTCCCTCGTGTTTAAAGACGCCCACGTTTCCTCTTTCTCTGGTTCTTCTCACTTAATTTGCCTGATCGTTATCAGGAATAACCTGAATCACTGAGCTCTAATTATACCCCAGCTCCTGGAAGGTGTGTTAAACGCAGCCTAAGCACACACACACACACACACACACACACAGACACACAGACATACAGACACACACACACAGACACACACACAAACACACACACACACACACACGGACACACACACATGGACACACACACACAGACACACACAGACACACAGACACACACACACAGACACACACACACACACAGACACACACACGGAGACACACACATGGACACACACACACAGACACACACAGACACACAGACATACAGACACACACACACAGACACACACACAAACACACACAGACACACACACACTGAGGTGTGTGTGCTGCTGATCAGATGGATGCTGGGTGATTGGCTGCTGTTTATATCTGCTCTCCTTAAGCTGCGTCCTCACAGGAAGTGACCTAACAGCCAGCGACCGTAGATAATAATATCTCTGATGACACATCATTGATAATAAATAACCGCTGGTGATGGGAAGTGGGTGGGACAGGAGAGAAAAGTTTATCAGCTTCTACACAAGTGACTGAAGCGACCAATGAGAGTGGAGAATAGCAATGACTGACACATTGGACTAAATAATAGAGGGTTACCTAGGCAACCAATGACAGGTCATCAGTTACAAAGTAATCAGCTGACTGTGAAGAAGTCAGACAGCAAATGAAAGCACAGCTGAGACGTGTGTGTGTGACTGCAGGTGTGTTTGTTCACTCTGATTTAAGGTTTTCATGAATTCATGAAGTGATTTAAGAAAAACAAACAAAACTTCTTTCCAACAAATATTTTCATCACAATGATCAAAGCTGCTCAGTGTGAGTAAAATGATTGTACACGGTCCTGCAGTTTCCAAAGTACTACACTGGAAACCTGAAATACTACAAAAACAGAGTGTGGTACTTCCATGTGTCACAGGAACAGCTCTGCACATGATTATTAATTCATATTAACTTTCTCACAGTAATCCATAATCACAGTGGATACACCACACTGGAAACCTGCTGAACACACACACACACACACGCACACACACACACACACACTCCCTCCTTGTGCCTGCAGAGGGCACTGTTGAGACTGTGGATCATGCTGAAGTCCACGGGCACAGAAAGAGATTTTAATGATTGCTCAAATCCATCAGTCGTTTCTTTTTTACAGTTTTATTTTGCTAATGGAGTGAATCAGTTTCCTCCAGAATTCAACTCAGGAAACTGATAAACGATGTGGAACCTCTTTTCCTGGTTGTTGCATTGAATAGAGTTCAAACACGTCCACTGATGGAGTCTTATCAGCTATGATTAGTGGAAGTGTGGATGTGGAGACATGCCAGTGTGTGGGTCATATTAAGTTATGAGGTGGCTGTAACCACATAGAGCAGGTCATCTACTAATCAGAAGGTTGGTGGTTCAATTCCTGACTGCTTCAGTCTGCATACCAAAGTATCCTTGAACAAGATACCTAACCCCAAGTTGTTCTCTGATGCAACTGTCGGAGTCTGAATGTTAGATAGTAAGCACTTAGCTGTAGAAGGAAGCATGAGGGTGTTAATGGGTGAATGCTAACATGTTGTGTACTGTAAGTACTTTGAGTGCTCAGCTAGAGTAGAAAACGTGCTTGCTCTGGTATTTCATGACAATACTCCATGTTTCCTGTTTCTGCCTATGATGAACACCAAATACACACTTTTGTTTCCATTTTTATGCTTTAAATTCTGACTTTCTCTAACGAGCTCACGTCAAGTTAAAAAGTTCGAGCACTTCGTTCTGCAGGGAGCGACTGCAGCCGAAGCTCAGCCTGTAGGTGAAGACAGCTCGGAGAAAAATAAACTTGAAGTTGCACTTTGACCTCACCATGCTGCGGGCCTGCCTTCCTCTGGTTTCTGCTTCAGACGGGACCGTCTGCCTCGAGGACGCCGCTCAGCCCGCCATGTCTGCAGACGGAGAGAAAAACCACATGAGAGCAGGTCAGAGTGAAACCACATGAAGAAAAACGTCTCACTCAGTAACACAAATCATTTCCCCTGACATTTTCACTGCATTTATTTTTTCTTTTTAACCAGAGCTCGAAGGTTTCAGAGAACAGACTCCGGCTGCCATGTCTTACACACTTTAACACACACTTTTAACCATTTAAAATGCCAGAAACCCCATTTTAACCTTTTGTGTTAATTAGGTTGGTGTAGTAAAAGATCAAGATCTGCTGAAGCCTCCTCTGAATGAACCGGGATCACATTCTATTCAAGAGGGATTCAAACATTAATATTTCACTGGAAATAAAAAGAACTGAATGTGTGAATTGTAAGCAGAGCCCAAATGCAGTGAGCAGAACCACCAAAAGATCTGCAGCAGATGAACAGTATCTGAAAGTCGTGTCCTTAAGAAACAGCAAAGACCTGACAGCACCTGAGAGCTGCATCTGCACCTTCAGCTGATCATCTGCTGCTCACTGAAGCCTCATCAGGAATGTCTCAGCTGAAGTGAGGCTGTCAGGGAGCCAGAAACAGGGAGAAAAGGCTGAGCTGCACCACATTCCACAAGAGCTGGACTGAAGATCTGCAGCAACAAGTCTGACAGAGGGACGAGTCCAGATTCATCCCCAACACTGCTTCAGCCACAGGTGTTGGAGACCTTGTTAAAATTGTTATGAACAAAGAAAAGTACATTCAGATGTTGATCCACCACACAAAACCATCCAATTGGCTTCATTTTCCAGCATGACAATGATCCCAAACACACTGCCAATGCAGTAAAAACACACAATGGAACAATATCAGTCATGGATCGGCCTCCCCAGAGGGCGGACCTCAACATTACTGAAGCAGTGTGGGATCATCCTGACAGAGAGCAGAAGAAAAGGCAGAAACATCCAAAGAAGAGCTTTGAATGTCCTTCAGGAAGCCTGGAGAACTGTTCCTGAACACTAAGCAAGCTGCCTCAGAGAGTTCAGACTGTGCTGAAGAACAAATGTGTTAAGTTTGCAAACAGCTCTAAGTTACCTTCACGCGGCTGAAGCGTTTCCTAAATGTCTGCTGAATAAAGCGAGTCCACCTCCACCTGATTCCTCGATTTTAGTTTCAATCATAAAAGGTTAAAAACGCTAAAAGATGTAAACGAGTTAGAGAAAATCAGCGGAGGCGATGAACGGTTTGTACTTCATTTCAGCAGCACTCACACTGAAACACACACACATGCACGCACTCACACTCACAGTCACTCCCTCCTTGTGCCTGCAGAGGGCACTGCTGAGACTGTGGATCCTGCTGATGTCCACGGGCACAGAAGGAGATTTTAAGGATTCCAGTTCATTCTTTCCAAAAACACAGATTTATTTTATACACACCACTGACATTTATTAAGTACTCATTTCAATGACTTCATATTTGTTCATGTTTTGAGCTCCTTTTGGAACTGGTTTATGAGGTGAGTGAATGATTCCCAGACAACGGCACCCTGGGAATTTCACTCAGGGATTTTAAGTTTTACCAAAAGGCACTCACAGGTTAATCCACTAATGAGGCAGGAGGCGTGGTTCAGTGTGCTAAAAGTAACACAATTTTTATTTTAAGGAAAAAAGATTAAAATGCAACAACACAAAAGCATTCACTGTAACAGGACAGCGGCTTCACGCAGTTATTCCGCTGGAGACTGAAGCCCAGGAATGACGATCAGACAGGAGCACGAGGAGGAGACGGGTGGAGCGAGACGCTGCTTATTCCTGCCCTCACTTCTGTGAGTGGCCACCAATGGCAGACACATTACACAACAGTTTACTGTGTAGCTTTACAACTGCAATACCATCATTAAAACTTTAATTCATCATTAAGCAGCTGCCATATTAACGGAGCCTGCAGCGTTAAGACTGGAGGTGCAGAGCAGATGGACTTCCTGTGAGTTACTGGGTGTTTGTAGGTTTTTATCAGGCATCAAATCAGCTGAAATTTTCTTTTGAAACAGGAAGTTTTTATCACTTCTCTCAGTCTCAGCAGAGCTGTCACACGACTGCGTCTTGTTCTGGATGCTGAAGCTGATCATGGTTCTCCTGTGGATGATCCTGCTGGAGGTTCTGCTCTGTGCAGAGGCAGAGAACATGACCGAGGCCAGAGGGCAGCTGCAGACAGAGGTCACTCTAACCTGCTCCAGTGGGAGTTCAGACACATACTGGTACGCTGAGATCCACAGTCAGCTCACAGCATATATCGGTCACAGTATTTCTCTGACAGGCTCTTCCTACAACTCTCCTGATTTTGAGACCAAGTTTTCAATCCTGGGAAACAGCCTGATGATTAAGAACCTGACAGCAGAGGACTGCAGGCTTTACTACTGTGGCATCAGGAGAGACGGCAGCATTCAATTTGTGGAAGCTTTCCGCCTCGTCTCAGGTAACGACAAAGTTTCTTACTAAAAAAAAAGTGTCTGTTTCTCATAATTAATAACTGTAATTAGTCTAAAAATTAAATGGGTGTCATTTAATGTGTGAAATATGCACAAGTATCCAACAAGTGACTCCAGAAGCCTGCCACTATCCTCACCACCTGACTGCTCCACAGTATGATTTAATGAAGTGATCATCTAAAGTAAGAAATCAGCTGGTCTTTGTCTAAGTTCAGTCCTTCTTTATTCCAGAGATCTCTCCATCCTCTGAGCCAGAGCATCATCTCCTCGTCATATACCGCTCAGCCTTCATCATTACTGTCTCCATCCTCCTCATCCTGGGTGAGAGTTTTATTTTAACATTAGAACAATGAACCTAGTTGGACAGCTGGAGGAAGGAAACAGGAAGAAGTCGTTCCATTTGGAGTTGATCTGGATTAGTTTCAAACTGATGAATAAACCATTGATCCTGGTCTGTTCATAGAATTTGTTGATGTTCATTTTCACACATTTATGAGCCTCTGTGAGGTTGTTGGTTTGAAGCTGAAGTGACTCAGTCGCTCTGTTGGCAGTTGTGGGGTTTTCATCTCTGTGGCTGAAGAGGAAACATCAGAGAGCAGGTGGACGACAATCCAGCTCTGACCAATGAGAGCGCAGAGACTCTGCAGAGCTCACAGGTAAACCAATCACTGCTGAGCTGCTGACACTGATGTTGGTGTGAGTGCTGCTCTGATCCAGCTAGAATGAATAAAACCAGCATCAGCTGTTGTTATTTTCAGTACGTGTGTGCTGTATTTGGCTGTGTGACAGTAATGCTAATGCTAATGCTGCCTGTGATTATTACTACTTGTGCCATTGGTTACAAATGCTGCTGCTAACACTGCTGACACTATTAACAATGCTGAAGCTACAAGACTGTTAATGAATGAATAAAGATTCAATCAAATAAAACCTGCATGTGGCAGCTGTGATGATGATTGTGGATCATCGTTTAATTTTAGCCTCTCTCTAAATCCTCCCCTGATTTCTGATCTTTTTGTCTCTAATGGGAACATCATGTCTGAGCTGAACATGTTTTTCCAAAAGCCTGAAACTCATGACTGAGACCTTAAACTGATCATAAAGGTGTTTACTGAGCTTGGAGATCAGGGTAGCTGCAGGATGATTTCCTCAGATTTTCACACAGTCAGAAGTCTCCCCCTGCTGGACATTAGAAATAATGCAGGTTTAAGAGGCAGTGTGCACGTTTGTGTAGTGTCTGTGGGTTCACTGTTTATTCTACTGCTCCTTCATCAGTGTTTGTGCTCTCTGTTTCAGGATGAGTCCATCCACTCCACCCCTTCATGTCACTGAAGTAAAGAAGCATCACCTCATCATTAGTTTACCAGTTCATAACTAGCTGATCATTTCTAAATGAATAATATCCAAATTACCTAAAAGTGCATTTTTCTGTCCTCTGTGGAGAGAATAGGTTTGTTATGAACTGAGACAAACTCCAGTCTCACTATATATTCTGTATAATCACAATAAAGTCATTCTATTATATTCTAAAACAAAACAGGTCAATTAAAATCTACCACAGACCAGGAACACACGAGGAGACAAACAGGAAGACAACAAAGCTCACCAGGAGACTGAGACCTTTCTATCAATATAAGTGTTTGCTGTTGTGCATTAAAGACTAAAGTGTGATTAAAAGTCTGAAAACCTGTCATGATGTTCATTTCTCTCATTTTAAAGTGTCAGAATTCACTATTTCTGATGGACGTGCTGTTAACAACACACACTGTTGTAATATTTGTAGCAGTTCTTGTAATGGTACTAAGCACCATAATAATAGCATTAATGATCAGGATTGTGGGTAGTTGCAGTTGGAGCTGTAGTTTTTATTGCAGTACCAGCAGTACAAGAGAGTTGGGTTTGATGTATCTGTGCTGTCAGAGGGTGTAGTTGATGGTGTAGCAGTATCACAGTATAGAAAATGTGCCAGCGTCTGCTGTGTTGTGTCACTGTGAAGTACAACTTGTAGCTCTGCAGATTGGAGACACACGATGGAGCCAGCTGATCAGCTATGTGTATCACAAGTACTACATTTCCCACTGTCAGTACTTCCCCAGTTGCTGTTACCTTAAAGTGTCGTCTCAGACACGGCCTGCTGCTGTGTGAGTGATGCTGGGGTTGTGTTACAGCACAAACACATCATTGACCCACAGAGAAAACCACCAAATGAACCCAGACTGCAGCTTTAACACCCTGACAGCACGCAGGGAAACACACCACTGACAGCAGAGAGTGAGCACATGGCACGAGCTGCTCTACAGTATACACAGTACATACTTATGTGCTACATCTGGCTAAATTATATAAATCCTAATGGTAGTTATGATCATTGCTACTTCTGCTGCTACGTTTAACAGCTGCTGCTAATGCTAGCAGACCTGCTAACACTTGAATCCAGGCTGAATTTAAGGAGAGATGGTCTGACCCAGCTCAGTGCTTCTGCTGGCAGTGTTAGCACTGAGAGGCTGTGATCATTATAGAAGTTATACCTGATCAATCTACAGTTACACAGTCACAGAAGTGTGAACAGAACAAAGATGGCGGCACTGCTGTAACTGGAGGAGTAACAGTTGTAGTAACAGTACTCTCAGAGAGTGCAGTGTTTGTGGTGCAGTTACATGTAGCCTGCCTTTAACTAGTAATACTGTAACAATGTAATTTTTATCTACACAGCCCCAAATCACAACAACAGTCACCTCAGGGCTCGTTATAGAGTCCCTGAGCCCACTATGAGCGAGCTGTTGGCAGCAGTGGGAATGAAATGTCCTCCTTATGCTGTACATATTTGTACAGCTGCATTTGTGTGCTTTACTGATGCTTTTTGTCATGATGAAACAAACTGCAGAACTCTGCAGCGCTGCACAAACATGTTCCAATTATCTTTTCATCAGTGTGACCACAGTGTTGACTCACTTCTCTGAAAATGTTGCTGCAACCCAGCACTGAAAAACAAGCGTGGTACCTCTGAACCCTTCCATGCAGCAGGTTTTATCGGACCTCCTGCTCACACAGCGCAGCTACAACAGGCTGGTTATGAAGTCCAGTGTCTCAGCTCTGAGAGACCATTTGAAGTTTTCTGACCGAACAGTCTTTGCATCACAGTAACACAAAGTGTGTGAACGTGTGGGCCCAAAACGTGCCAATATCCTCAATGTTTAAGGATTAATTCAGTTCAATTTTATTTATATAGCACCAAATCAGAACCAGCAGTCAGCTCAGCCAGGTTCAGGGAGGGGCAGCCATCAGACATGAAGGGTGGGGGCTCAGGGGAGAGACACAGGACAAGAGACATGCTGTGGAAGAGAGCCAGAGATTAATAATAATTAATGATTAAATGCAGAGTGGAGGATAAACAGAGTAAATAAGGTGAATGAAAAGAAACAGTGCATTATGGGAACCCCCCAGCAGCCTAGGCCTATAGCAGCATAACTAAGGGAGGGTTCAGGGTCACCTGATCCAGCCCTAACTATAAGCTTTATCATAAAGGAAAGTTTTAAGCCTAATCTTAAAAATAGAGAGGGTGTCTGTCTCCTGAATCCAAGCTGGGAGCTGGTTCCACAGAAGAGGCGCCTGAAAGCTGAAGGCTCTGCCTCCCATTCTACTCTTAAGTATCCTAGGAACCACAAGTAAGCCAGCAGTCTGAGAGAGAAGTGCTCTGTTAGGGTGATACGATACTATAAGGTATCTACTTCGCAGATTTTCACTTATCACAGGTGGTCCTGGAACGTAACACCCGGCTAAAAAACAAACAAAGGGATTACTGTATATATTACATAATTTGAGATAAGATGGGGCCTGATTATTCAGACCTTGTGTGTGAGGACTAAAAGGATTAAAAATTTCAGTCTAAAAGCACTGAATCAGATTCCTGCTGCAGGCTGGAGGTGAACGAGTTTCACTTCCTGTGAGAGTTACTTGGTATTTGTGGTTTGTCATCAGACGCTGCACACGACGTGATCACTGCCTGAAATGGGAAGTGCAGATCACGACTCTGTCAGAGCCATCAGAGCTGAGCTGCTGTCAGACCACTCTGATCATGGTTCTCCTGTGGATGATCCTGCTGGAGGTTCTGCTCTGTGCAGAGGCCGAGAACGTGACCGAGGTCAGAGGGCAGCTGGGGGCAGAGGTCAATCTAACCTGCTCCAGTGGGAGTTCAGACACACACTGGTACATAGAGATCTACAGTCAGCTCAGAGCATATATCGGACGCAGTTTGTCTTCAGTCCCTTCCTACTACTCTCCTGATTTTGAGACCAAGTTTTCAATCGTGGGAAACAGCCTGATGATTAAGAACCTGACAGCAGAGGACTGCAGGCTTTACTACTGTGGCATCAAGAGAGACGGCAGCATTCAGTTTGTGGGAACTTTCCACCTCGTCTCAGGTAACGACAAAGATTCTTGAATTTGAATTTATTTATTTGGTAGGGACACTGCACATTAATAAACAATCTGTAAATGTGCCAGAATTAGCCATTTGTCTTGCTAAAAAACAAACAAAAGTTATACCATCAAGATGAAAATGACTAAACTAAACAAATTTGTCAATAAATAAAAGAGAAAAAAGAAAATAGAAGCAATACAAACAATACAATAAATACATATGGAAACTACACACAATTTTACTTCAATCCTCAAAGCTACAGAAGTATGATGCAACCTCCTCCGCTGGATAATCATTCAAAGCTGTATTGGTGTTGATCATTTGTGTACCCTCAGTGGTGATCCTGAGTCTGTGACCCAACGTTTTGGCGTCGGACTTTTGAACTCGTGTTAATTTTGTATTGTTGGCATGTTTCAGTGTCAATGCTTTTGTGTTCAGCTCCTGACGTCCTTGTTTGGTTTCCTGTTGGTATCTGGTGCTGAGGTTTTCAGGTGTTCTTATTTCTAGTTATCTGAGCTCTGTTCGTGTCTCTTTACTTTGTTTTAGTTTTCAGACTTCATTACGTTTCCCATGTCTCATCAAGCCTGTGTTTTTGTCTCCTGTGTTCTGTTACTTCCTGTTTTGTTGGTCCTTTTCTCTTCTGCATTGTGTTTAGACCTGCTTGTCTTGTCTGTGTTTCCGCTCCCTTCTCATTATCCTTTGTGTAGATATTGTCTGTGTCTTCTGACCCGCTCGTGATTATGTGAAGCTTTATCTTTGGCTCTGTTTGGGTTTTTGTGCCTTTCAGAAAGTTTATGTTTCTTCTGCTAAAGAACTAAGGATTAAAGCCTCAAGTTCAGGTATGCTTCCTGAGTCCTGCAGTGGGGTCCACACGCCAATCAGCTGGTTTTGATTCTTAAACGCACCAAAAACAAACCAAAAATGTTCTATTAGGTCCCCAAAGCTACCTTTCAAAAACAGTTACGTCTGCACTGAGTCTCACTAGTGTGGCTTTAGTGAAGGTATGTCTTGTAGTCACGATCTCATTAAGTTTTTATGTAGATCATTCTGTTTCAAACTGAAGCTCACTGGCTGAGGTGGTGGGTGTGGTCTGAGTGCCCCTGCAGTTAGCTAAATTCATGTAAGTAATTCCCCTCATGGTTACTGCCTGCTTGTTTTGTACATTGTTGAAAACCACAGGCTGTATGTAGAGTCAGCTCCTGTTTCTCAATGGCAACATGGAAAAACCTCATGGCCTCTGCTTCCTCCTGACCATCACAGGGTCAGACTCAGTATTTCTAGAATTCAAAAAATGTTTCTAAATTCGTGGGGTACTTAGTTAGTCTCAGTCATCTCCAACTGAGTTTCTTGTGTTTGACTCCGACAGTTTCTCTGAGGTCGATCGTTAGATCGGCCTCTTCATCAGCAATATCTGATCATCTTCGAAGAACCCTGGTATTATTTTTGACCAGCATGTGAACTCTGAATCTCACATCCCGTGTCACAAAAATGGCTGGCTTCATTCCAGCCACTGGCCTCTCAGATCATCTGATCTGGGTCTTGGAACTGGTTAATGTTGTAAAACCAGAGGGCCATGCTGTGAGGTTGTAGCTCCTGAACCTTCGAACAGCCTTCCTCATCAGGCCAGCTCAGTGAGCACCTTGTTTGCTGAAAAACTTTGTGCTAATATTTAGCCCATTACTCTTGGCTATAGTTCCCAAAGTTAAAACGATGACTGAATGTAAGACGGTACACATAACTGTGTGTTTTTTTGGGCATATACACTTCCTTACTGTGTGGTTTTATCCAAACTTCAAGCAACATTGTAACTGTGCGTTTTACCCTTTTTCTGAGGCTCTTCTTAGAGCGGCTCGTTTTTGTGCGGTCTCTTTAAATGTGAATGAGTCATTTCATGCCCCGCCCCCTCCAGGTTGCAGAGCATTCAGCCATTTTTGTAGTTTGATAGAAGTGATAAGATTATCTACCGGCAGAGAAACTATTTATTCCCAAGTTTATTAAAGATGTCAACAACAGTTTGTTGTCACTGTAGCGTTATTTGGAGCTTTCTGCTTTGCTGTGTCCATCATTTCCGTAGAGAGAAGGAAGTGACCCCTCAATCAGACCAAATCCCTCTTCATACTGGCGGAGGTTGCTGAAACACTCGTCCTTGAAGTGCTTCACGCAAAGAAGGAGGACTGTCCCCCCTGGTGTGGGTACATTTCCCAGAAATATAAAATTTAAACAGGCACTTCAATGAGGCTCTGATGCCGGGGCGATGTAAGGAATCGTGTGGGTTAATACACCCAACAACTGAACATTTGGACTTGTCTACTTGCAACTTTGGCATAACTGAACTTGGACTACAAAATCACTGTGAGAAAGAAAGATGGTGGATTCATGCAATCGGTAAGCTGGAAGTCCATGACCTTGTTTAGCAGCTCCACAGCAAATACAGTGATGTAAGAGGGAATAGAGAAAACTGAACAGACTGAAAAATATGACCTAAAAGAATATAAAGATATCTACGCTGCACTGTGACAGAATACATTTGAATTTCATGCACTGCTACACACTCCAAGTACACACCAAAATGTATTTAAGGGTTAAAAAAGTGGATTTTGCATTTATCTCCTTTAAGGTCATCGTAGTACATCTCTAAGAAAGAAATCCATGCTCACTGGAGTTTATCCATCCATCCATCCATTCGCTTCCGCACATCCTGTTAAGGGTCGCGGGGGGGCTGGAGCCTATCCCTGTCATGGTCCTGGGCCGGTGGCCCAGTGTTTTGGTTTCTATTTGTGAAGTTCTGTTCTATTTCTAGTTTTGGTTATAGTTTAGTATTTGAATCTTAGTTTCTTTGTTTTCTGTTTTTCATGTTCTATTTTTCCCTGTACTCCCGTGTGTGTGTGTAAGTCATGACCCTCTTGTATTTAGGTTCCCTTTGGTTTAGTTCTGTTTCTTAGTGTCTCTCCTTTGTCCCAGGTCTGGTTTAGTTGGTCATGTTCACTCCCTTTGTCAGTCTGTTAAGTCAGCATGTTTTTGGTTAGGTCAGTTCCTGTTTTATTTTGAGTCTTGTGTTCCTTGTGCTTTGTGTTTAGTTTTGCTTCCCCTTTGTCATTAGTCTCATTTGGTTCACCTGTCATCCCCTGTTGTTTCCACTTGCCCTAATTCCCTTGTGTGTATTTAAGCCCTGAGTCTTCCTTTGTTCATTGTTGCGTCGTCGTCATTGTTATCCCCAGTGTTCCTGTCCTAGCTGTGTGTTTTGGGTTTTGACTTTCTCCCAGGCTTTTGTTTTGCCCTGGTGGAGATTTCGAGTTTTGGTGTTTTGTAATATTTGAGTTCCTGGAAATAAACAAGTTTAAGTTACGTCTGCGTATGTCCTGCAATTGGGTCCTCTCCCTCCACACACAGCCCCTCACCGTGACAGAACGACGCAACCGAGATGGACCCCGCGGACTACGATCTTCAGGAGCGCAATACGGTGATAGAATATTACCACAATGAACAGATCAGGTGGAAGCCCTGGCTCACCCCGGAGCGCCGATCTGAGTTTACCGGCACTCGTCTGGCCCTGGGCGGGCCGGCCAGCTGGCAAAAGGCCCAGCAACGTCATGCTCCACCTCAGCATCGAGCCCAAGCCTCGCCACGGCAGCTGATCGCACCGACAGCTGCAACCCCTCCACCCGTTCCGACGGCGATCACGTTGGGTGGCTATGTCTCTTCGCCGCCACCGCGGATTATGCCGTCTGTCACCTCGTCGCAGCCTCCGCCTGCTTCTTGGAGAAAGAAGCGCGGTGTTCGACGAGGGAAACGGCAGCCTTTGGCTGCCACACCGATAAGCACTGCACAGCAACAGCTCGGCGTCACTGCGCAGACTGTGCAGCATCAGGACAATTCTGCTCACTCACCCATGTGTGGCGGCACCGGGCAATTTGTGAGTAACTCCGCTGTTTTGCTTAATTCGAAGACTGAGTTTACTACAGCTATTCCCAATAATTTGACCACAGAGGGAAGTGAGTTTTCCAAGCTGGCTGGAGACTCAGGCCCCACGTTTTTTGTCTCTACGTCAGCCAAAGACAAAGACGTTTTGCATGCCCCTCCTAAAACTGACTCTAATGGAATTTTAAGGGAGGTGAAGGAAGTAGTTCCTAAGTTAATGGACTATGTTCTGCGGATTTTAAATGCCACGGACAAGTGTGAGAGACTTATGCAACTCACCTTTTGCGGTGGATTCATTTCCTCCACGCCCTGGCTTCAGGAGTGCCCTACCACAGCTTCCCTGGCTCACTCAATCATTTCCCTCCGAGACCATCTGCAATACGAACTGTTTCGCGTTGGCCACCCTGTTAAAGAGGTGGATTTGTCCTCCCTGCTTCAAGCTGTTGCCGCATCACCTCTCTTTCTTCCGGATACCCATCACCTTACCTGCTCCACGCTTTCACCGCCACCGGAGCGGATCGAGCGGATCACGCCTTCACAGCCGCCAGCTGCAGTCCCTCGCCGTCTGCCTCCACAGCAGCCTGCAGCAGCCCCTCGCCGCCAGCCTCCACAGCAGCCCGTCTCAGAGCCTCCACGCCAACAGCCTGCAGCAGCCCCACGTCTGCGCCTAGAGCCATTAGCTTCAGCACCCACAGCTCCTGCTCCCTTTGCTTTAGCCTCAGTCCCTGTTCAGGTCCCTTTCACTCCCCTAGCTCCAGCTCCCTCTGCTCACTCAGCTCCCTTGGCTCCCTCTGCTCACTCAGCTCCCTTGGCTCCCTCTGCTCACTCAGCTCCCTTGGCTCCCTCTGCTCACTCAGCTCCCTTGGCTCCCTCTGCTCACTCAGCTCCCTTGGCTCCCTCTGCTCACTCAGCTCCCTTGGCTCCCTCTGCTAACTCAGCTCCCTTGGCTCTCTCCGCTCACCTAGCTCCAGCTCCCTTAGCCCCAGCTCCTTTAGCCCCAGCTCCCTCCGCTCACCTTGCATCAGAGCCTTCAGCTCCCTCTGCTCGCCCTGCTCACCCTGCATCGGAGCCTTCGGCTCCCTCTGCTCGCCCTGCTCACCCTGCATCGGAGCCTTCTGCTCCCTCTGCTCGCCCTGCTCCCTTAGCTCCGGCTCCCTCTGCTCGCCCTGCTCCCTTAGCTCCGGCTCCCTCTGCTCGCCCTGCTCCTTTAGCTCCGGCTTCCCCTGCACCCGTACCTGTTCCGCGGGTGGGGGCAGCCACGGACGGGCTGACCTCTGCACCCGTACCTGTTCCGCGGGTGGGGGCAGCCACGGACGGGCTGACCTCTGCACCCGTACCTGTTCCGCGGGTGGGGGCAGCCACGGACGGGCTGACCTCTGCACCCGTTCCTGTTCCTCGGGTGGGGGCAGCTAGGTCCAAGCCTTTGTATCAGTTTTCAGCGTTAGCTGCAGCAGCAGGGACTCAGTCAGCCTCTGTGGCTCTCCCTCGCACTCAGTCAGCCTCTGTGGCTCTCCCTCGCACTCAGTCAGCCCCTGTGGCTCTCCCTCGCACTCAGTCAGCCCCTGTGGCTCTCCCAGCCTTAGCTTCAGTTTCTCCGGTCCCCTCAACCTCTCAAGTCCCTTTAACTTCCTCTGGTTCAGTTCCCTCATCCTCTTCATCCCCTTCAGTTCCTTTAGTGCCTTCAGCTCCAGTTCCCTTAGCTCCTTTGGTCCCCTCAACTTCGGTCCCCTCAGCTCCTTTCCCTTCGGTCCTTTTAGTTGCTCCCTCTCCTGGTCCCTCACCTTCTGTTAGTGCTTCTAAGCCCTTTACACCCTTAGCTCCTTCAGTCCCTGCTCCTTCTGTACCTTCACCTTCCCCAGCTTCAGTTCCCCTAGCTCCTTCACTCCGTTTAGTCCGTTTAGTCCCTTTGGTCCCAACGGCTTCGGTCCCCTCAGTCTCTGCTCCCTCAGCCTCCTCAGCTTCGCTCCCCTTAGCTCCCTTAGTGCCTTCGGTCCCTTTAGCTCCCTTAGTGCCTTTGGTCCCTTTAGCTGCCTTAGTGCCT
Source organism: Archocentrus centrarchus (assembly GCF_007364275.1). Lineage (NCBI taxonomy): Eukaryota > Metazoa > Chordata > Actinopteri > Cichliformes > Cichlidae > Archocentrus > Archocentrus centrarchus. The sequence continues at coordinate 4,126,429 of NC_044347.1, forward strand.
TCGGTCCCTTCAGCTCTCTTAGTCACCTCCTCAGCTCAGGTTCCCTCGGTCCCTCAGGTCCCCTTAGTCACCTCCTCAGCTCAGTCCCAGCCTTCTCAGTCAGCCTCAGCTCAGCCTTCTCAGTCTCCGTTAGATCCCACACTGCCAGTTTCCCAGTTATCCTCCACACCACCACCATCAGACTCACCTGAACAATCCCCTGAGCAGCTCCAGCTGTCCAGGGAAACAGACACTCAGCCTGCACCTCTGGCCTCTGCTCCGCCTCACCCTGCACCTGCACTTCATCTGCCTTCACCTCCATCTTCAGACTCACCCGATCCATCTGCAAAGCAGCCCCAGTCATCGGAGGAGACGGCTGCGTGCCCTGCAATGCAGCCAGGGAGGCTCGCTCAGTCCGAGCCGCTGGGGGTCTCCGCTCAGTCCGAGCCGCCGGGGGTCTCCGCTCAGTCCGAGCTGCCCGAGCCCTTCGAGTGTCCTGAGCCTGCCTTCGTCCTTGTCGCCGCCGCCGCTGGGAGCGCGGTCGGCCTCCTGCCTGCCTTCGTCCTCGTCGCCGCCGCCGCTGGGAGCGCGGTCGGCCGCCTGCCTGCCTTCGGCCTCGTCGCCGCCGCCGCTGGGAGCGCGGTCGGCCTCCTGCCTGCCTTCGTCCTCGTCGCCGCCGCCGCTGGGAGCGCGGTCGGCCTCCTGCCTGCCTTCGTCCTCGTCGCCGCCGCCGCTGGGAGCGCGGTCGGCCTCCTGCCTGCCTTCGTCCTCGTCGCCGCCGCCGCTGGGAGCGCGGTCGGCCTCCTGCCTGCCTTCGTCCTCGTCGCCGCCGCCGCTGGGAGCGCGGTCGGCCCCCTGCCTGCCTTCGTCCTCGTCGCCGCCGCCGCCGCTGGGAGTGCGGTTGGCCTCCAGAATTGTTTTTTCTTTTGTTTGGACTTTTTTCCAGCCGTGTGCTGCCGCCTTCTGTTTCTTTCCTGGTTTGTTTTTTGGACATTGTTGCTCCTTGGGGTTTTGTTTTGTTTTTGTCTCGAGCCCTCCGTCCTGGTCCCCCGCCGCCCGCCCAGGTCTGGCTTTTGTTTTCGTGTTTTGGGCCGTCTGGAGCCGGCCCTTGAGGGGGGGGTACTGTCATGGTCCTGGGCCGGTGGCCCAGTGTTTTGGTTTCTATTTGTGAAGTTCTGTTCTATTTCTAGTTTTGGTTATAGTTTAGTATTTGAATCTTAGTTTCTTTGTTTTCTGTTTTTCATGTTCTATTTTTCCCTGTACTCCCGTGTGTGTGTGTAAGTCATGACCCTCTTGTATTTAGGTTCCCTTTGGTTTAGTTCTGTTTCTTAGTGTCTCTCCTTTGTCCCAGGTCTGGTTTAGTTGGTCATGTTCACTCCCTTTGTCAGTCTGTTAAGTCAGCATGTTTTTGGTTAGGTCAGTTCCTGTTTTATTTTGAGTCTTGTGTTCCTTGTGCTTTGTGTTTAGTTTTGCTTCCCCTTTGTCATTAGTCTCATTTGGTTCACCTGTCATCCCCTGTTGTTTCCACTTGCCCTAATTCCCTTGTGTGTATTTAAGCCCTGAGTCTTCCTTTGTTCATTGTTGCGTCGTCGTCATTGTTATCCCCAGTGTTCCTGTCCTAGCTGTGTGTTTTGGGTTTTGACTTTCTCCCAGGCTTTTGTTTTGCCCTGGTGGAGATTTCGAGTTTTGGTGTTTTGTAATATTTGAGTTCCTGGAAATAAACAAGTTTAAGTTACGTCTGCGTATGTCCTGCAATTGGGTCCTCTCCCTCCACACACAGCCCCTCACCGTGACAGAACGACGCAACCGAGATGGACCCCGCGGACTACGATCTTCAGGAGCGCAATACGGTGATAGAATATTACCACAATGAACAGATCAGGTGGAAGCCCTGGCTCACCCCGGAGCGCCGATCTGAGTTTACCGGCACTCGTCTGGCCCTGGGCGGGCCGGCCAGCTGGCAAAAGGCCCAGCAACGTCATGCTCCACCTCAGCATCGAGCCCAAGCCTCGCCACGGCAGCTGATCGCACCGACAGCTGCAACCCCTCCACCCGTTCCGACGGCGATCACGTTGGGTGGCTATGTCTCTTCGCCGCCACCGCGGATTATGCCGTCTGTCACCTCGTCGCAGCCTCCGCCTGCTTCTTGGAGAAAGAAGCGCGGTGTTCGACGAGGGAAACGGCAGCCTTTGGCTGCCACACCGATAAGCACTGCACAGCAACAGCTCGGCGTCACTGCGCAGACTGTGCAGCATCAGGACAATTCTGCTCACTCACCCATGTGTGGCGGCACCGGGCAATTTGTGAGTAACTCCGCTGTTTTGCTTAATTCGAAGACTGAGTTTACTACAGCTATTCCCAATAATTTGACCACAGAGGGAAGTGAGTTTTCCAAGCTGGCTGGAGACTCAGGCCCCACGTTTTTTGTCTCTACGTCAGCCAAAGACAAAGACGTTTTGCATGCCCCTCCTAAAACTGACTCTAATGGAATTTTAAGGGAGGTGAAGGAAGTAGTTCCTAAGTTAATGGACTATGTTCTGCGGATTTTAAATGCCACGGACAAGTGTGAGAGACTTATGCAACTCACCTTTTGCGGTGGATTCATTTCCTCCACGCCCTGGCTTCAGGAGTGCCCTACCACAGCTTCCCTGGCTCACTCAATCATTTCCCTCCGAGACCATCTGCAATACGAACTGTTTCGCGTTGGCCACCCTGTTAAAGAGGTGGATTTGTCCTCCCTGCTTCAAGCTGTTGCCGCATCACCTCTCTTTCTTCCGGATACCCATCACCTTACCTGCTCCACGCTTTCACCGCCACCGGAGCGGATCGAGCGGATCACGCCTTCACAGCCGCCAGCTGCAGTCCCTCGCCGTCTGCCTCCACAGCAGCCTGCAGCAGCCCCTCGCCGCCAGCCTCCACAGCAGCCCGTCTCAGAGCCTCCACGCCAACAGCCTGCAGCAGCCCCACGTCTGCACCTAGAGCCATTAGCTTCAGCACCCACAGCTCCTGCTCCCTTTGCTTTAGCCTCAGTCCCTGTTCAGGTCCCTTTCACTCCCCTAGCTCCAGCTCCCTCTGCTCACTCAGCTCCCTTGGCTCCCTCTGCTCACTCAGCTCCCTTGGCTCCCTCTGCTCACTCAGCTCCCTTGGCTCCCTCTGCTCACTCAGCTCCCTTGGCTCCCTCTGCTCACTCAGCTCCCTTGGCTCCCTCTGCTCACTCAGCTCCCTTGGCTCTCTCCGCTCACCTAGCTCCAGCTCCCTTAGCCCCAGCTCCTTTAGCCCCAGCTCCCTCCGCTCACCTTGCATCAGAGCCTTCAGCTCCTGCATCAGCCGCCTCAGAGCCTTCAGCTCCCTCTGCTCGCCCTGCTCACCCTGCATCGGAGCCTTCGGCTCCCTCTGCTCGCCCTGCTCACCCTGCATCGGAGCCTTCGGCTCCCTCTGCTCGCCCTGCTCCCTTAGCTCCGGCTCCCTCTGCTCGCCCTGCTCCCTTAGCTCCGGCTCCCTCTGCTCGCCCTGCTCCTTTAGCTCCGGCTTCCCCTGCACCCGTACCTGTTCCGCGGGTGGGGGCAGCCACGGACGGGCTGACCTCTGCACCCGTACCTGTTCCGCGGGTGGGGGCAGCCACGGACGGGCTGACCTCTGCACCCGTACCTGTTCCGCGGGTGGGGGCAGCCACGGACGGGCTGACCTCTGCACCCGTTCCTGTTCCTCGGGTGGGGGCAGCTAGGTCCAAGCCTTTGTATCAGTTTTCAGCGTTAGCTGCAGCAGCAGGGACTCAGTCAGCCTCTGTGGCTCTCCCTCGCACTCAGTCAGCCTCTGTGGCTCTCCCTCGCACTCAGTCAGCCCCTGTGGCTCTCCCTCGCACTCAGTCAGCCCCTGTGGCTCTCCCTCGCACTCAGTCAGCCCCTGTGGCTCTCCCTCGCACTCAGTCAGCCCCTGTGGCTCTCCCAGCCTTAGCTTCAGTTTCTCCGGTCCCCTCAACCTCTCAAGTCCCTTTAACTTCCTCTGGTTCAGTTCCCTCATCCTCTTCATCCCCTTCAGTTCCTTTAGTGCCTTCAGCTCCAGTTCCCTTAGCTCCTTTGGTCCCCTCAACTTCGGTCCCCTCAGCTCCTTTCCCTTCGGTCCTTTTAGTTGCTCCCTCTCCTGGTCCCTCACCTTCTGTTAGTGCTTCTAAGCCCTTTACACCCTTAGCTCCTTCAGTCCCTGCTCCTTCTGTACCTTCACCTTCCCCAGCTTCAGTTCCCATAGCTCCTTCACTCCGTTTAGTCCGTTTAGTCCCTTTGGTCCCAACGGCTTCGGTCCCCTCAGTCTCTGCTCCCTCAGCCTCCTCAGCTTCGCTCCCCTTAGCTCCCTTAGTGCCTTCGGTCCCTTTAGCTCCCTTAGTGCCTTTGGTCCCTTTAGCTGCCTTAGTGCCTTCGGTCCCTTCAGCTCTCTTAGTCACCTCCTCAGCTCAGGTTCCCTCGGTCCCTCAGGTCCCCTTAGTCACCTCCTCAGCTCAGGTTCCCTCGGTCCCTCAGGTCCCCTTAGTCACCTCCTCAGCTCAGTCCCAGCCTTCTCAGTCAGCCTCAGCTCAGCCTTCTCAGTCTCCGTTAGATCCCACACTGCCAGTTTCCCAGTTATCCTCCACACCACCACCATCAGACTCACCTGAACAATCCCCTGAGCAGCTCCAGCTGTCCAGGGAAACAGACACTCAGCCTGCACCTCTGGCCTCTGCTCCGCCTCACCCTGCACCTGCACTTCATCTGCCTTCACCTCCATCTTCAGACTCACCCGATCCATCTGCAAAGCAGCCCCAGTCATCGGAGGAGACGGCTGCGTGCCCTGCAATGCAGCCAGGGAGGCTCGCTCAGTCCGAGCCGCCGGGGGTCTCCGCTCAGTCCGAGCCGCCGGGGGTCTCCGCTCAGTCCGAGCTGCCCGAGCCCTTCGAGTGTCCTGAGCCTGCCTTCGTCCTTGTCGCCGCCGCCGCTGGGAGCGCGGTCGGCCTCCTGCCTGCCTTCGTCCTCGTCGCCGCCGCCGCTGGGAGCGCGGTCGGCCTCCTGCCTGCCTTCGTCCTCGTCGCCGCCGCCGCTGGGAGCGCGGTCGGCCTCCTGCCTGCCTTCGTCCTCGTCGCCGCCGCCGCTGGGAGCGCGGTCGGCCTCCTGCCTGCCTTCGTCCTCGTCGCCGCCGCCGCTGGGAGCGCGGTCGGCCTCCTGCCTGCCTTCGTCCTCGTCGCCGCCGCCGCTGGGAGCGCGGTCGGCCTCCTGCCTGCCTTCGTCCTCGTCGCCGCCGCCGCTGGGAGCGCGGTCGGCCCCCTGCCTGCCTTCGTCCTCGTCGCCGCCGCCGCCGCTGGGAGTGCGGTTGGCCTCCAGAATTGTGTTTTCTTTTGTTTGGACTTTTTTCCAGCCGTGTGCTGCCGCCTTCTGTTTCTTTCCTGGTTTGTTTTTTGGACATTGTTGCTCCTTGGGGTTTTGTTTTGTTTTTGTCTCGAGCCCTCCGTCCTGGTCCCCCGCCGCCCGCCCAGGTCTGGCTTTTGTTTTCGTGTTTTGGGCCGTCTGGAGCCGGCCCTTGAGGGGGGGGTACTGTCATGGTCCTGGGCCGGTGGCCCAGTGTTTTGGTTTCTATTTGTGAAGTTCTGTTCTATTTCTAGTTTTGGTTATAGTTTAGTATTTGAATCTTAGTTTCTTTGTTTTCTGTTTTTCATGTTCTATTTTTCCCTGTACTCCCGTGTGTGTGTGTAAGTCATGACCCTCTTGTATTTAGGTTCCCTTTGGTTTAGTTCTGTTTCTTAGTGTCTCTCCTTTGTCCCAGGTCTGGTTTAGTTGGTCATGTTCACTCCCTTTGTCAGTCTGTTAAGTCAGCATGTTTTTGGTTAGGTCAGTTCCTGTTTTATTTTGAGTCTTGTGTTCCTTGTGCTTTGTGTTTAGTTTTGCTTCCCCTTTGTCATTAGTCTCATTTGGTTCACCTGTCATCCCCTGTTGTTTCCACTTGCCCTAATTCCCTTGTGTGTATTTAAGCCCTGAGTCTTCCTTTGTTCATTGTTGCGTCGTCGTCATTGTTATCCCCAGTGTTCCTGTCCTAGCTGTGTGTTTTGGGTTTTGACTTTCTCCCAGGCTTTTGTTTTGCCCTGGTGGAGATTTCGAGTTTTGGTGTTTTGTAATATTTGAGTTCCTGGAAATAAACAAGTTTAAGTTACGTCTGCGTATGTCCTGCAATTGGGTCCTCTCCCTCCACACACAGCCCCTCACCGTGACAATCCCAGCTGTCATAGGGCGAGAGGCAGGGTACACCCTGAACAGGTCGCCAGCCTGTTGCAGGGCCCACTGGAGTTTATGTTAAGCTCTGAACTTCCCCCAGTTTCCAGTGACCTTTTTAGGGTAAGGTTATAATTGGGTTCACTTCTGCCCTTTTAAGAATTAATCCTCCCTTATTTGGCGCATCCATGAGAAACATATAGCCGTGTGAGTTGTGACTGAAAGCAGGTGAATTAAAAGAAAGTATCTTCTGAAACCATACATGCTTAGCATGTGGCCAAGATGCAAACTGACCTGAACCCAAGTTGGTTTGCTGTGAATCTGTTGTGAGGTTAGAGACCAACACAATGCAGCCATGGATACCAACAATACCAAGCAGTGGGTGACCACCACCTTTGTGAAACCATAGCAAGTTAAACAGATTTGGTGAGATAACTGTTTGGGGTTCCTGTAAGCTCTTACACTGGAAATGTGTTGAGGATTATGTTGTAATTTAGCTCTGCTTCGACTTTAGAAACTGATTGTGTCATCTACTGGGTGAAGCCTCAGACAGAACATTTGGTTTTACAGCTCTTCTATCGTGAGCTTAAGGTAGAAGCTAGCTGAACAATAACCTTACCTCTGAGTAGGTCACTGTTTGACTAAATAATGATATTCTTTGGATAGCATTTTAAAGAGGACATATCTATGAAAATCCACTTTTTTAGCCCTTAAATACATTTTGTTGTGTGCTTTGCATTTAAATTTGCTGCACTTCTACACACTCATTCTGTCCCAGTGCTGCGTAGATATCTTTATATTCTTTTTGGGTCATAATTTTCAGACTGTTCAGTTTTCTCTATTCCCTGTTTCGTCACAGTATTTGCTGTGGAACTGCTAAACAAGGTCATGGACTTCCAGCTTACCGATTTCATGACGGCATTTTTTTCTCGCAGTGATTTTGTGGTCCAAGTTTAGTTATGCCAAAGTTGCAAGTAGACAAGTCCAAATGTTCAGATGTTGGTGTATTAACCCACACGATTCCTTACATCGCCCCCGGCATCAGAGCCTCTTTGTTTCTCTGCCAGTAGATAATCGTATCACTGCTATCAAACTACAAAAATGGCCGAACAGGGTGGAGTCGAACGCGCTGTGACCTGGAGGGAGGCGGGGCTTGAAATGTCTCATTTACATTTATAGAGACCGCACCAAAACGAGCTGCTCTCAGAACCGGTGTAACAGAGAGTTCTGTGGAGCTGCAATAATGAGGAAGTCAGAGCAAAGCATTGCAGTTCTACTTTATATAGACCACAATGAATGATTTACATGTGAAAAGGAAGGATATGAAGCATGATATGTGCCCTTTAAATGTAAAACTGTTTTCCATCATTGCAAAACTTTCAGCATTTAAAAGCCCCTAAAATTAAGAGTCAGCTCCTTACAATAACCAGTAAACCCTTCTAAAAAAGGCAGCCCAACACTCGGCCCCACTTCGGGGCATCAGAGGAACTCTGTTGTTCAGTATATTTGCAGATGGACCAGTACATCTTCATTCTCAAGCCTCAGACATGAAAACAGTGTTTTGTAAGTTTCATCATACACAGTTTAATTTCTTTCTCAGAGTGTGTCCTTTTCTTGTTCCAGGTGTAACCGCTGACCCTGTGAGAGGAGTATTGCAGAGCGATCCTGTGGTCTTCAGCTCTCTGACCCTGAACGCTGTGCTCGTTTTAGTGGTAATCTGTGAGTCTGTCACTTTGTCTAAACCTCTGTGGTCTGTCTGCTAATGCCAGCACCCCTCATCATGGTGCATTTAGCTATGCAATAAATAATGTAGCAGTAATTAAGACTACCAGCTCATGGTAATTTTTTAACTAAAGACATCTGAAAATTTTCAGCTGCCCACTTTTATCACCAAATAAGCAAATCTAAACTCTATTTTTAACTGCTGATGGACTTAAAGTCCCCTCTCCATTTTCGTCACATCAGCACCAGATGTTCATATGCTGACTCTGCCCTGTGCTGTTTCCGGCACTCCTAAATACAGATGCTGCAGCTCAAAAGCACAATGTGCTGCCCCCTGGCAGCATTCCAGAAGTTGGCCAATAAGAAGCAAGCTTTCAGAGCGCTGGAGCTTTAAAGACACAGGAGCTGAAACAAACAGCTTCTTCTAAACAATGATAAACTGCATTAATGTCCAGTATGTGATAAAGAAGTTATTTTGAACTATTCAGGTTTCAGGTACTCTACCAGAGTCCAATAATACAGTTTGGTGCTTCTGAGCAGAATAGGCCATCTTTGAATAATACTTCAGCTTTATATTATAATGTTATAATCATCTCCTTCGATTAAATCTCTTCACTGCATTTCAGTAATGATTGCTGTGAGGAGATCTGATAAAAAGGTTTCTGTAATCAGCCTGAAATGGACCCCAAATACACAGCGAGGGGAAATCTAAATATCAATATCAAGTTCTTGTATTTTATTGCAAGTGTGACAGACAAACTGCAGTTCTTCTATTTGTTTTGCCAGCTCAGGTCTTGCAGTACAGTACTTAGTTTGGTTCCTTTAAATTTTGCTGTAAATTCATGCTCATGCTGCTTTCCTATTGGGCTGTGTTCAGAGCTGCAGCAGCTTCCAGTCAGAGCTTCTAACCTGAACTTTATTTACTGTCTATCAGCTGTTGCACCTGTGCTGCTGGTCTCCAGGTGTTGTGTCTCATCTTGAAAGGTGTCTCTGCTGGTGATCACACACAGAGGAGAAATGTGCTGTTTGTGATCAGTGCTGATTTGAGTGTGAAGCTGCAGTGACTCCCTGATGGTGTGTTGGCAGGTCTGAGTTGTGTATCAGTGTCTCTGAAGAGGAGAATCAGCAGGTATCAGGCAAACCTCCCTCCAGCTGGGACCAGCCTGGAGACTCCACAGGTAACTCAGAGAGCTCCAGGTGACCCTGCAGCTGCAGCTTGTTGTTCTCCTGCAGTCGTACTTTGTCTGTACTCAGTACTCGTGTTGTGTTTCAGTACGAGGAGATCCAGCTCCCCCCTCGACCTTCTGCTCCTCCAGAGTGCATTTACTACAAGGTTCAGCTTCCTCGCTCCACCCTGCGTCGAAGCTGACAGACACACCTGGACAGGTGGATGATACCTGCTGGATTCAGAGCTGGTGGACAGAGGTCAGACTGATCACTGAGGACTTGCTGCTCCTGTCGGGTTTCAGTGGTTGGACCAACAGAACCGTCGAGTTCTGCATGGAGAAAATCCAGAAACTTGACTTTCATTTAATAAAACGTCTGTCAGACACAATCTGCTGTTTGTGAGCTGAGATGGACCCAAGAATGTGACAACTTTCAGCTAAAACTGCCTGAAGGTGGTTCAGGATTTAAGGTGTATAAACCAGAACTCAAAGCTGCTGTGAAAACCTGTCAATGTGTCTTTGTTTGTATCTGTTTGTCAGGTTTTGTCGCCATGTTTCAGCCGTTTGGTTGTTGTTATTAATTTTTATTAGCAGCATCTCTCATCATATGTAGGGGTGTGATTGCACATGGCAGGGATAACTTGGACATCTGTGAAGGCCCCATTAATGCTGAACCATATCTACAGGTTTAGGAACATTCTCTGCTATCCAGATGATGTCAGATTCAGGGAAGGGCTCACTTAATTCAGCAAAGCAGTGTTTGTGTTCCTGTAGCAGGTCAAGACTTCAGCTGCTAACCTGACCTGAAGACAGTCCAGACTATCACCAACAAGCACACCAAAAATATGACAAACAAGGCCCTGAACTGTTGCAAGCAAGAGTGGGAAGCATCTGAGCTGCAAACTACAGAAGGTAGTCTCAGTTGTGCAGCAGCTGTGGACTGTTCCCGTTGGACTGTTGTTGCATATTTGAAACAGCTTCTAAATGTGTGGCATTATATGTGGCATACTTCTATATATCTGTTTCATCATTCATTTGACCTGTGACACTGCACTTTGAAGGACATGTAATACATTTTCAGTTTGATTAATGCTGCCTTCCCTCTGTTTCTTTGTATAGTCAGTGTTCTGTTTGTTTGAAGGAGAAAGTGGTTTGAAGCATTTCTCTGTAACATTTAGTGTGAACACAATAAACTCATGACAGCACCAATGGAGAGAAAACAAAACTGTTTGACGCCCTTTAAAAAAAGAGTTTCACAGTGTTCTGATTCTTCAGGGCTGTGTGGGTGTTTCTTGGTCACATTTGATCAAAAACTAATCAGAACTTTGATCACGCTTTCTGTAAACAGCCGCAAGTCATACAGTGTAAATGTTGATCCTCTGTAGAATGCCAATTTCCTGTTTTCAGATGTAACATTAAGCCCAGCCCCTCACCAACAAGCGCAAAGAGCTCAAGAAATCCCCTGATATGTTCTGTGTGGAACAGCCAGAACTGTCCTTGCTCATCTTTATGTGGTGATTCGAAAACATGACCAGGTGGCAAATCGGGAAAGACCTGCTGATGAAGGACATCATCGGATTCAGGGGAATTACAGTCGTGGTAAAAACAAAAAGCAAAAGAAAGGAAGCCGTCCTTCAGTTCCAACATTTTACATGTGAAGACAGTAAAAAAATAATAATGTAGTCTTTATCAGGTTTTAAAATTAGGCAAATGCAAACTAAGATGAGCAACAGCACATGACAAAATTGATCACAACTCCACCACTGTGCTGAGAGTTGGTATGAGGTGTGCTGTTCTGCTGGCCAAATATCTCCACGTTGGTCTTGTCTGTCCAGAAGTCTTTTGGTTTGTTCAAATGCAGTTTTACAGACCTGAGCCATGCTGCCATGTTCTTTTTAGACTAGAAGAAGCTTTCTGCTGGAATCCCATCCAAACAAACCTTACTAGTTTGGTCTTTTTCCAGTTGTACTGAATGTGAACATTTAGCATGCTAACTAAAGCCTGTAGGGTCTGAGCTGGAGCTCTTGGGTGTTTTGCAGGTTCTCTGAGTATTGTACAGTTTCAGCTTGGGCTGAATTTACTGGGATATTCACTGATGGGAAGATTGTGGTATCATACACATACATGTTCCAGACTTCTGTTTTAATGGAGGTGCTCCTGAAGCACTTTTAATTAACAAGAGTGTTGATTTGGAAGGATCTACTTAATTGTTCACACACTGCTTTAGCAATTTGGCTTAGTTTGAGTGAGATAAATAATGACATGATGTAAAATGTGCTGTTGTTCATCTGAGCTTGTGTTTATCTGACTTTAATAGCTGCCAAGGACCTGATTATCTTTATGTTTCGACACACATCCCTGACACGGGTTGCTGTGGAGTGTTTACAGCTGACTGTGACGCATTGGTTGTGGGTTTGGATTGTTGCAGCATGCATAGCTCTGGTCAAGAATCAAGAATCAAGAATCAAGAATGCCTTTATTAGTCCCACAAATGGGGAAATTGCAGTTAACAGAACATCCATCCAAAACAAAAACATAACACAGACAGGGGGGGGACAGATGTCTGAGGTCATGCAACCGTTTCACAACGGCGCTACCTTTAGCAGAGAGACAGAAAGAGATACATTGGGATAGTTAGGTTCAAAAAAATCATCTCATACTGTGTTCATAAAGAACACCTTACGAGGTTCCAAAAACACCTCAGCAAAAAGCATATTGCACATATAAAGCCGGGATAGCAGTATGGTGGGTAGGGTCAGGGTCAGGAGGGGACGCAGACGGAGACGAGAGGGATGGGGGCATTGTGGAGCCCAGATGCCAGCTCTCAGGCAAACAGTTTGCTGATAGTGATGGAAGTTCATCAGCAGCCTTGGTACACCAGATCCAGCTTCACAAATCACAGAGAGGGCTGAGGGGGATAGCGGCCTTCACACATAGTTCTGGAGAGATATGATTGCCAGCCAAGGCCGGCTAGGGAGCCGAATTCTGATAATGCAGGTGTTGTTTTGGAACAGGCTGCTTGTTTTTTCAACAGCCTTCAGTCTCACTGGGAAACCATTCAATAAATCCAATAATCCAAATTCATTAGTTACCGTCCTCACTGAGCAGAACCGTACCTTATCTCCAGATCGAACCCCTCTCACCTGCTACTCCCCAAGTCTACGGCTCAGGTTCATCAGGCTTTGAGTCTGAGTCTGTACCATTCTGGTCAGCCCATCCACCTGGGTCGGCAGCCTCTGCAGATGTCGAACTGCCGTCCAGGTTTTCTTGATTTCACGGTAAATCAGGTATCCTCCAAGCCCAAACAGAAAAGATACCGCTACCAGATAGCCAAATATGTAAGCGTCTTCCACGTCTTCCACCTCTAGGGCCGAGAAGCACACAGGTCTCCACGAGCTCCAAGAGTCGATGACGTATCCAACCGGGTCTGTTCCACTCGGACACGCAGGCTCCCCTTTCCCAGATCTCATAGTGGAAAAAATTCGATCCATGGTCTTGAAGGCCCAGTTTGCCAAATCCATATTGCTCTCAATCTTATTCTTATTCGAACAGTGTGCAAGAGACGCTCTCACAGCAAGCAGCAAGCAGGAAAGATAGGGAGGGCAGGGAGAGAGATAGAATGCGACCGTCCCCGTCAGAGGCTGGAGCAAGAAAGTTCCTGTTTCTGCAGCAAGCTGCAACCACAGATTTATCATCGCTGTGTATCAACGTGAAACCACCATGACCAGAATAATGATGGTGCATTTTTATTGGTTGGCTTCACATGTTTTTAACAAAAGAGCATGCGTGAAGGTTTCAGGGTCTTCGGTGCACATAGTAGATCGCAGGTCAAGCTTTCTGAGTCTGTGTTGGTTATTTCTTTACTAAAGATGACCGATGACACTGATTTACATTTTAGGCTGTTTTTTGTTTACCTGCTCTCAGGCAAAGTCTACTCAAACAGGAGTCATGTGAATAATGTTACATGATCATTTTCAAGCCACCACAAACATGTGGTTTATGGAATATGATCCTGGACATTAAAATAAAATCAGTATTGAAAATGAGCTCAACCTTGAACGTGTGCAGCAGTAAGACTGATCCATGTCATGCTGGTGGGGAACATTTTGCTGCAGAATAATTTTTTTAAATCTTGTTTTTTTCACTTTTGATACTCATGCACAATTTTCCAATAATGCAGTTTTATGTGTGGTGAGGTATCTATGGTGTTTTATTGCTTCTTTTCACAAAGTAATGGTTTGAAAAATTCCTCCACTGCTCACCATTGTCAGCTAATAGTAAATACCTTTTATTATTATTGTACATATTTAACTATAGAAGTAATAATATTTTGCATTGCTTCAGCCAGGATGAATCATAGAGAGGTGAAGACTTCCATGTAGAGTTCAGATGTACACAAATCCAGTTTATCTGGTTAAATTGTCCAGGTGAGTTCAGCACATCTAGTGCAGAGTGTTTTTGTGTGGAGGTGTTTTCTTGATGTCGGTTGTAGTCTGGGGATTTCCCCTGAAGAACTTGATGAACTTTTCAGTGCAGAGTTTATGTGAGAGAGTCAAGTCAGTCAGATGGAGAACTTTATTAAATACTCAAAGGGATCCAAAAGAGAGATAAAAGACGATGAGATTAGGAAGTAAATTAGGGAGTAAATATATATATATATATATATAGGCACTTGTGGTCTGTCTGGGGGTCAGCACTTTTATATTTATATGTATTTGTACATTCTCTGTGAGCAGCTAAAACACTAGTTCTGATTTCCTCATTCTGCATAACTGAACACATGAAGCAGAAATTCCTGAAAATGTGACTAGTTTTAGACTCACAGACCTGACGCCATCTTTAAACCAGGGCGGTTTCTTAGACTTCTAGACAGTTCCAGTAGTTGTTGCACCATAGATTAAAAAAAGAAACAGAAACTGAAACAGAGAACATGGGTATAAACAATATATGTAAACTGCCAAATACCATCAGCATTTGCAACATAAATACACAAAATACAGTATATTGCTGCTCATCTGCCTTTAAATGCATATGAACTTGAGTGACATCCCATTCCTAATCCATAGGGTTTAATATGTCAGACCACCCTTTGCAGCTATAATAGCTTCAACTCTCCACTCTAATTCATCCCTAAGGTGTTCTAACGGGATGAGGTCCAGTTCTTCCACACCAGACTCTCTCATCCATGTCTTTATGGAGCTGCTGTGTACACTGGTGGCATCAGTGGAGTCACTACACCTTCACACTCAAATCAGCACTGATCACAAACAGCACATTTCTCTGTTCCCACAAAGTTGGGAGCATGAAATTGTCCAGATGTTCTTGGTATTTCTTGGTATTAAGAGTTCCTTTAACTGGAACTAAGGGAGGGGAGGTCTGTAGCAATTGGCTGCAGAAAGTCGGTGACCTCTGTGCAATATACACAGGCTGACCCCACTGTGTGATTTTACGTGGTCTCCCACTTCATGGCTGAATTGCTGCCATTCCCAGTCATCTCCACTTTGGTTTAATTCCAGTAACAGCTGACTGTGGAATATTTAATAGTGACCACATTCGATAACTGGACTTGTTGCACAGGTATCATCCTATCACGGTACCACGCTGGAGTTCACTGAGCTCCTGAGAGCGACCCATTCTTTCACTGATGTTGGTAGAAGCAGTCTGCATGCCTAGATGGTTGGTTTATACAGCTGTGGACATGGAAGTGACTGGAACACCTGGATTCAGTGATTTGGATGGTGAGTGAATACTTTTAGCAGTATAGTGTCTAAAATATCCTCAACTCATAGCTGGGCGTCCTGTCAGTGCTCTTCTGCCCAAACTGCATTCATGGTGTTCTTCAGCATCTGCCCTGATTCACCCAGTTAGGATGTTATTTTTTAGGAAACTGTCACTCAGAACTCCTCATTTGTTAATGAGCAGTGCTGTTGGTGTGTTTGCAAACAGGTTTTATTTCCAGAACGTGACTGAGTCATTTTTAGTGCCTAAATCTTAAACCCCAAACAGGACGTCAGTCTCCTGGTAGAAAAACCTGCAACTTATGCCTAATGAGGACTTCTTAGTCCTCTGAAATGGGACTGTTTTCAGTTTTTCAGCTGCATATATTGCTGCCAGCGCATGAGAGTGCTGAGGCCAATGAATATTTGTGTATTATGGAGGGATGCAGAAGGAAAACACAGCATTATATTACAATCCAGGATGATTCTGTAAGTTTAGTACTGCACTACTGATGTTGATTTGCTTTTTTAATGAGCCTTATTTCAGTTCCTGCATGTACCCTCACGTCTGCTGTCAACTGGTTCCTTTTGAGGAGGAGGTGTTCATCGTGTGCTGAGCAGCAGTTTCTCAGGTTGACTTGCAGCTGCTCTGTAGGAGGGGGGTGTTTGATGCTGGCTGTGCTGTGGTCAGGCGGTGGGAGGAACAACTTCATCTCTGGATAAACAAAAATCAGCAACAACTCAGTAAACTTTGCACGCCCTCATGCTATCTCAGAGTCATGATTCCTTTTAGATTTAACTGGCGATGAACATCATCATCGAGTTCAACAACAGTGTTGGTGTTTTACTTGGAACATGAGACGTAGCTACTGTATTACAATGAACTGATGGTAGGTGCGTGCATGTGTGTGAGCGTGTGTGTGCAGCAGTATTTCACAGATGTTTGCACAGCCTGTCTGACTCACTGCTGCTTAATCTGTTATTGACAGACTTCAGCAGAGGCTTCAGCAGCTTTAGGGAAGTCTTTGCAACCACAGAGAAGTTCACATTTCCAAAAAAAAAAAAGAAAAAGCATCTGACAGAGAACTGTGTGACTTAACAAGAAGCACTCTAAAACCACATCCTCTTTCACCCTCGGCCCTGAAGGCGGCGTAGGTACAGACAGTGTCTGATGAAGATCATTTTGAAGCACTAAGCTCATTTCATCCTCATTTTTATGGTGTATTCAGTCAGTCTTGGCTGAATGCAGTCTATCATCGGTGAAAGTGGCTGAAAACGTAAAGCCAAAGAACGATTTTCGGTTTGTGTTTTCACGTGTGAATCAGCAGATTTCTGATGTCGTCATCGTCATGAGGCGAGAGGACTCATGTCTGCTGTTTGACCCAGAGGTCAGAGATGTCAACATGAAAGTGAATCATGCTAAATGCTCAGAAGGAGGCTTTGTTTAGCTGCACAGCTGTGCTGCGGTCACACAGACACACTGCCGTATGTTATCTAACTGAAGGCACATTTACTGGACATTCGTTCCCCAGTCACTTGTTTTCGTGCACTTCAGCCTTTAAGCCCCTCCTTAATTAACAAGGTTAAACTGGAATATATGATGGCTTTTCTGATGAGGTTCTCTAAAAACAGCATTACTTTCTTTTAACTAAAAACCAAGACTTAAACCGATCTATGCAGCAAATGCACATCCATCTCTCTGCTGTGAACATGGGACACATTACCATACAATCAAAGAGATCCAAAACTGCCCATAAAAATTCATAGCATATTCCCCTCAGGCTCCACCACCAGCCCTTCTTCCCAAATTTAGGAGTCTATGACTTCATCTTTGTCTTCTATTCCCCAAAATCTGATTCTATTTGAAGGGTTTGCTGTTCTGACACAGTGGAGGAGATCCAGCAAACACTGGAGCAGTGTTTGTTCCCTGAGTCCAAACAGTCAGAAGAAGACTTCATCAGAGAGGTGTGTCCCTGCACCTCGGAGGGGTTAAAGGTTTAAATTAGCCCACTTCTCCCAAAAGGCTCAGAGGATCCTTGATTAATAATACATAACATAATATGTATGTCTGAGAATAGTTACACACAGAACAATGAAGACTGCTGCACAGGCAAACTACACCTGTGGATAATTATTCAACAAAACGTTGTCTTTTTACTGCATCTGACTTCAGAAACCTAGGATGGTTTCCCTGATGGGGCCGTGGGTCTCTAATATTAGCCTGACCCAGGGTTATTATAGTTAACGAAAACGAACGAAATAACGAAAACTGAAATTGAAAAAACATTGTCGTTAACTGAAATAAATAAAAACTATAATTAAAAGGAAAAAACGATAACTAATTAAAACTGAATTGTGAGTTTCAGTGGCGGTTTCTGATATGGGCGACATGGGCAGCCGCCCAGGGCGGCATTTCATCTAGGGCGGCATGACCGCCCCCCTCCCCCCAACGCATTGCGATCGCCGCAGCAGCGCCTACCGCACTGCTCCACTTGTGGGGTAATGGGCGCCTTCTGCCTGCTGTGTATTGCATGTAGCTTTCTGCAATGGTCAGACAGGTTGTAACAGAAGGAAAGGGGCAGGCGGGGATTCTCTGTCTCGCTGTCACTGCTTCACTCGATCGTCACACACACAGCGCTGCCCCGCCCCCTTCTCCTCTCAGCCTGGGGTGCGAGTCGAGTGAAGCAGTGATGGCGTGAGAGTGAGACTGTCAGCCGGGTTCATTCATTCATGCCTGTACAGTTTGGGCCTGGTTACAGCCAACAGTAACCGCTGAATTATAAATAAAGGCGACTTTTGCTGGCAGTCTCTCGCCAAACCTTTCATCCTCACGGACACTGCCATATCAAGATTAACGCGAAGTGTATGTCCTAATATTGAAAAGTTTTGCGAGATCTCGCAAAAGTAACTCAGGATCTCGCAAAACTTTTGCGAGATATGCAAAACTGACTCTTTTTTTTTTTTTTTCCTCCCATGTTCCACAGAATGAATCTGTGCGTCTAATAAAATTAGATGCACACAACTGATAGAGCACAAAGTCCATTTCATCTATAATACTGTAAATATGGTCATTAAATCACAGTATTTGTGTGAACCCGAATCCTTATAAAAAAAATAACACAAATACAAATCTAGACAGTTTGGACAAATGTTGGTGGATGGCGCAGTGTTGCCAGATTGGGCAGCTTGTGAACACATTGGGGTGGAATATTATATAGATATTTCTATATAATTATAAAATTATATAGATATATAATTTTACAATAAAAACTTCCTAAAAACCTACCAAATATGGTGAAAAGCAGCCAAAATTTTAACAAGTTACCCAAAGCTTGTATATTTAAATATATATCACACCTGGTGCTATTAACATGAGTTTCAGTGGAGGTTTTGTTGTGTTGGGCTGGCAACTGTCAGTCAGATCTGACAACCCTGGGGATGGGCGGTGGTGGTGGCGAATTGTGGCAGATGGAAAGGAAAAGGTCAAAGCCATCAGGTGCACAGTTTAGGAAAAAGAGAAAAGAAGAAGAGGAGAAACAAGCAAAGATAAAGGTAAGCAGAAGCTGTGTAATATTTCAGTTTCTTCCATGTTTTTTCAAATAAAAATTTAAAAGAAATTCTGAGTGTGCCTGTGATGGTGGGGGGACCTTCTGTTAAAGCCTGTCTGTCAGACCATGGCAGAAAGCTACATACACCACACAGCAGTCGCTCATTAACCCCCCAAGTGTAGTAGTGCGGCGATCGCTATTGTGTGTGTGTGTGTGTGTGTGGGGGGGGGGGGGGCGGGGGGCGCCGGCGGGGATGCTCGCCCAGGGCGCCAAACAGGCTAGGACCGCCACTGGTGAGTTTACAAAACTAACTAAAACTAACTGAAATTATCGATAAGCTGACTTTCATTTACTTGTTTTTTTTTTTTTTTTTTAAGCCTTGTGGATTGATATGAAATCATTTTTTCCGCTCTCCGAGTTTAAGCTGGGAGCGCCACAGGACAACTGTGTGAGTGCACATGTGCGTGCGCTCACCGCGCTGGTCCGCAAAGTAATGGCTGCGGTCTGCCGAGAAAGCGGCAGAGTCCCGTATGGAGGTTCTTTGAGTACAAACACCTGCACACGACCACAAGGTAATTAACACTCACAATCCAGCTACACAAGCATAAATGCGGACATGAGGTCGGCAACTTCTGTAGGTTGTGTACAGAGGCCGCAAAGACCCTGCAAGTTTAATTAGCAGCATCTAACCAAGCTAGCTCCAAAACAGAAGCAGCTTCAGGTGGTGAGAACATCAGGATGCAGATGGATTTGAGCTTTGACTCCTTCAAAGAGTTTGTTTTTGTTTAACACCACATGTAGGCGTTATTAATCTGCTGCACTGATGCTGAAGTTTATTGTGGAGTTTATTGTAGAATTTATTGAGTTTGGGAGTTCATGTTTTTCTTTGTTTCTCCCTGTTGATGTTCATGTGTGTCCTTAATATTACACACATTTAGCATGTCTTGTGAACAGTTGGTTGTTGAATATATTTCTTTAAACGGTATCTTTTGTCAAGTTTTCATTACACAATAGTCACTTTTGCACCTTGAATCTTGCACCTGATTAGGTATGAAAATACTAAAACTAATACTGAAACTAAGTGAAACTAAGCATGAAACCAAAAATAAAAACTAATAAAAATGAGAAAATCCACTCTGAAAACTAATTAAAACTAACTGAATTAAAGAAAAAAAAGTAAAAACTAACTAAAACTAAACTATAATGTAAAATCCAAAACTATTATAACCCTGGCCTGACCAAAAACCAAGACTTTAACTGAACAGCATATTCAGATGGACATTATCAGCCTGCGTGAACATGGAGCACATTAGCACACAGCAGGTGAACAGAAGGTCCTTCAACCCAACAAAAGCCCTCCCACTGGTTCATGTTCCTCTGTGCACCTCTTCACAGCTGAGGGGCAGGACGTCCAGGTGAGGAAGAGTCTGTCTGACTCTGGACATACTCTCCTGAATATTAATATTTATGCACCTATGTTTTCAGTGTGGGCCTCAGACTCAACTTCAAGTGAAGGATCATCACTGTTGATGAGAGCTGTGACTCAGGGACCAATCAGCAGCTTTCTGTCCAAGCCTGAAGGCAGCAAGTGAGGTCAGGAGTTTGACCAGGAACCCTTCACTTCATGCCCCAGGGTCACACCATCAAACCCAGGGGGTTTAACCACACCACCAGCCCTGCTTCTAGTTGAAGGCTTGCTGTTTGGGCACAGTGGAGGTGATCCATCAAAGCGGTTGAAGGAGGATTTCTAAACATATCCACAGAGTTGGGGGCGGAGCATCGCTGCAGAAGATGACCACCCTCCACCAACTGCAACCTCACTAGTTCTGAGAGCTGAAGAAGCCTTTGGGTGAGAGGTGAAAGGTCTTCAAGCTGCAGAGACTATGAAGCAGCACAGCTCCTGTTTAAAGACTTCACTGGTCTTAGACCTGCACCTGTGTGAGACCTGCTCCATCCATACACCTTCTCAAGATCATCACAGTCTGTTTGTCTTCTTTTTTTGCTTCCAGCAGTTATTCCTGGTTGCTTTCCTGATGTTCATGTTCATGTTCTCAGGCCTTAAATGAAGCTGTTTGAATTCTGCTCATGGTTAGAGTTCAGATTTAAGTCCTTGACTTTTCAGTTTATTTCCTGCCTGCTGTTGTCAGGTCTTACTCCGTGTGACAGGTGTTGAATGATCCACCTTACTGTCTCAGGTGCTGCTTTTAGTTTGACTTCTCTGTGTCTCCCTTTATCAGGTCATCTGTGCTCCCAGTTTAGTTTTCCCTGTTTTTTATGCTTCCTTGGATTCAGCAGTTGATTTGACCTGAATAAAAGTTGTTTGTTGTAGATCAGGTTTGGGCCCAGAAGAATGCATGTGGGTCCTTTTCTGCACACCATCACTCCATCACGCTGTCCTTTCACCAGTGAATGATGTTCATCGAAATGCATCATCTATGGCTGTTTTAAATCTAAGCTACATGCATCTGTTTGGTGAAGCTTTGGAGGCTGCTGATCTGTGGGCCTGGGGTTAGATTAGAGGTTGTTGTGGTGTTATTTGAATGTGTGCAGCATGAATTTCCACAAACCCTTTTTTAATTTAAACTATTCATTATTTTACTGTAGTGCACGTTGGTGTTAAATGTGCTAAAGGCTGTAGTAGATGTGGTAATAACCAGGGTTATATCATTTAACAGGCCTGCTTTGACTGTAGAAATGTTGGAGTTTTCCTGCAGTAACAGAGTGGAGACTCAAGATGGAGCCACCTGATGAGCTCAAACATGTTTATCTGATGATGACATCAGCCCTGGTGCTTAATTATTATGAATGTACATCTATATCACTGCTGTTGTTACTTCTTCCAAAAGATACACTACCCTGTACTATCCTTTTCTGCCATTAGAGTCAGTACTTCCTCTGCTGGTGTTTTATTAAAGGTACCTCATGTGCAACTATGTTGCTGTTAAAGTTGCTGTTGCTTGTTTGTGTGTTTACTCCAACAGTACCCTCAGTGAATGTTGATCATTCAGGAGTAAAGACCTAAAAATGAGTGAAGAGCACTGAGGCAGATTCCTGCTGCAGGCTTCAGGCTGGAGGTGAAGGAGCTTCACTTCCTGTGAGAGTTACTTGGTATTTGTGGTTTGTCATCAGACGCTGCACACGACGTGATCACCTCTGAAACAGGAAGTGCAGATCACATCTGTGTCAGAGCCATCAGAGAGGAGCTGCTGTCAGACCACTCTGATCATGGTTCTCCTGTGGATGATCCTGCTGGAGGTTCTGCTCTGTGCAGAGGCCGAGAACGTGACCGAGGTCAGAGGGCAGCTGGGGGCAGAGGTCACTCTAACCTGCCCCAGTGGGAGTTCAGACACACACTGGTACATAGAGATCTACAGTCAGCTCAGAGCAGCTATCGGTCGCAGTTTCTCTTCAGTCCCTTCCTACTACTCTCCTGATTTAGAGACCAAGTTTTCAATCGTGGGAAACAGCCTGATGATTAAGAACCTGACAGCAGAGGACTGCAGGCTTTACTACTGTGGCATCAAGAGAGACGGCAGCATTCAGTTTGTGGAAACTTTCCGCCTCGTCTCAGGTAACGACAACGTTTTTTGGACTGACTTTAGTGGAGGTTAGGGTGTCAGGGGGCCGAGCTGTTAGTTAAATGCGTCAGTTCATGTGAGGCAGTGAGCTTTGTGGCTGACAGCAGTTTTCTTCTCACCTCTGATGCAGCTCTGAGAAATGCTCTTTACTCTGTGTTTGAGGTGCAAGACAAAGACTGGGCGTAGATAAGTGTGAGACCAGATGTTTGTCTGGGTCTGCATCTAATTTACTAGGTTTATAAAGAAATGTGTATGAAACCTGTGTCTAACCCTCATCCTGCTGCTATAACAACATCTTCTGAATCTTCTCGGAGGTTAAAATAAAATGATGCTGTGTGTAAATATTCACAGCACTTGGCCACTCTTTGAGGCTTCAGAGGAACCAGTCTGATAAAATGCTCTTTAGAGCTGTCAGTCTCAAAAAGCCTCAGATTGTGTTCATAAATCTTCAATCTGTGTCTCTTTTCTCTTTCCAGATGTTACTCCAAACGCGTATCCTCAGGTCTCAGATCAGCAGAGTGACGCTGGAGTGCTGCAGAGTGCTGTCGTCTTCAGCTTACTGACCCTGAACGCTGCGCTCATTTTAGTGGTAACCTGTGAGTGTGTCTCTAAACCTTTATGGTCTGTCTGCTCTTCTGATAAAACCAGCATCTCTCCACATTAAGCAACCGCTAGATCATGTGACAGAGCGGCGGTGACGGCCTCGTCCTCATGAATGAAGCTTTTTGTCGAGTGAAACATGTTTGGATGCTCAAAACTTTCAGCATTTCACTAAATCTCACCTTTGATCATCCTGAGAAATCATAGCTAGATTATCAGCACCATCAGTCTGTCAGCAGCTGTGTGTGTGTGTGTGTGTGTGTGTGTGTGTGTGTGTGTGTGTGTGTGTGTGTGTGTGTGTGTGTGTGTGTGTGTGTGTGTGTGTGTGTGTGTGTGTGTGTGTGTGTGTGTGTGTGTGTGTGTGTGTGTGCGTGTGTGTGAGAGACTTTCATGAACTCACAATAAAATCCGTGTGGTATAAATGCAGCTCTCAGAATGACTGAGCGCTGATATTCAGCTGTGATGATTTGAAATAGGTGTCGAGTGCTGAGAAACGGAGCCTGGATCAACACCAGATGTTCATATTAAATTTGAAAGTTTAAACTAATAAGGTAAATGTATGAAATTTATTCCTGTGAGCCAAAAGTGCAGCGTGCATTTGCAACATGCCCACATACAGATGTTACAGCTCACAGCACCGGGTGCTGCCACTTTTAGAGGGTCTTAAAGGGGGAGGAGCTAAAAAACTGAACTAACGTGCTGCATGAATGCTCAGGATAAGCTCTTATATTAAGAATAATAAGGCCCAAGTTTTATATGTATTAATAACAATGAATTAAAGGAAGTAATAATGTAGCGTAGAGAGGAAGGAACTTTTATGTCTTTATCAGGTGTCACATTTTTGAGGAGGAGCAGATGACTCAACTTTTCTAAAAGTCTCAGATGTGCAGTTTTGGTCTTTTATTTAAAGTGTGATATGAGCTCATCTTTTAGTGTCTCACTTCCTGCAGCAGTTTGTTGTATCAGTTTGTGTTCAGAGCTGCAGCAGCTTCCAGTCAGAGCCTCTAACCTGAACTTTATTTACTGTCTATCAGCTGTTTCACCTGTGCTGCTGGTCTCCAGGTGTTGTGTCTCATCTTGAAAGGTGTCTCTGCTGGTGATCACACACAGAGGAGAAATGTGCTGTTTGTGATCAGTGCTGATTTGAGTGTGAAGCTGCAGTGACTCCCTGATGGTGTGTTGGCAGGTCTGAGTTGTGTCTCAGTGTCTCTGAAGAGGAGAATCAGCAGGTATCAGGCAAACCTCCCTCCAGCTGGGACCAGCCTGGAGGCTCCACAGGTAACTCAGAGAGCTCCAGGTGACCCTGCAGCTGCAGCTCGTTGTTCTCCTGCAGTCGTACTTTGTCTGTACTCAGTACTCGTGTTGTGTTTCAGGACAAGGAGATCCGGCTCCCTCCTCCACCTGCTGCTCCACCTGCAGAGTGTGTTTACTACATCGCTCAGCTACCTCTCTGGACACTGCCTCAAAAATGACGGACACACCTGGACAGGTGGATGATACCTGCTGGATTCACATTTGACAACTTTTAGCCAAACCTGCTCTGAGGTGGTTTGAAATCTGACGGGAATAAACCAGAACTCACAAATATGTGTTTATTTTTATTTGTGTTTATTTTTATTTGTGTTTATTTTTATTTGTGTTTATCTTTATTTGTGTTTGGTTTTATTTGTGTTTATTTTTTATTTGTGTTTGTTTTTTGTGTTTATTTTTATTTGTGTTTATTTTTATTTGTGTTTATCTTTATTTGTGTTTGTTTTTATTTGTGTTTGTTTTTATTTGTGTTTAGCTTTATTTGTCAGTGCAGTTTATCACAGCATCAACGTTACAATAAAATGTGTTTGATTGTAGCAAAAATTAGCAAAATATTAAAAAAAAAAACCTGAAAATAAACAATAAAAGTTTAAAATAAACAGAAATAAAATAAAGCCAAAAATGGATAAACATTTTGCCTGATGTGCAGCATTGTTGTGAAAACGTGATCCCTGTAAGCAGCAGTGCTGCTGACAGCTTCACTGACAGCTCACTGTACTGCAGTCAGCAGCAGTGTGTCTGCAACAAACTGGACTACAGTGAGACCAGAAACAGTGCATTCTGATTGGTCAGGTGTTGTAGTAAAGCGGTAGTAAAAACTGTTCTAGGATCTGTGCAGCCCAGCTCCTGTGAATAGCAGGTGTGCTGATAGCTGATCCTTGATAACGCTGTGAGCCTTACACACACTGATGGTGGTGGACGTCCTCGATGGCAGGAAGGCTCTCTGCCACCTCCACCACACCCAACGCTAATGCAGCCCATCAGGAAGTGGAGCCTTTCTGACCACAATGGCTGCACGACGAGCCCACGAGAGATCCTCAGTAGTGTTCACACCGGGCAACATGAAACTACACATCCATTCATCCTTAACACCACTGATCAGTGTTCCCCGCCTTGTTGTTTCCTGTAGTCCACTATCTCCTCTCTTGGTCTGCTGATGTTGAGGTTTTTCTCCTGGCCGCAGTTATTTAGCGCCCTCCTGTCCTCAGATCATGTCGTCAGTGATCAGGTCCACGGTGGTCATGTTATCTCCAAAGATAATGATGATTTTTCATTTTTCCACGTGGACGAGGCCACGGAGATGTTTTGTCCACAGCTCTGTTCCTTCTGAAACAGCCACCCAATCATTTAGACACGACACCAGTGGATTCTGCGGGATAGGAATGATGATGGGGGGCTTGAAGGAAGCAGGAGTGGGAGGTGGGCAGAATACTATGTTTTTCTTTTTTATAGTCAGTACAGCAGTGCAGTCTGCTCCATAAGCTTTTGTGGTCCAAACTGTGGTATCTGGACTCCGCTTGTCCTTGTGGTCCCTGTTGGTCTTCATGATGAAGGTGTATCTGGTGTTGTAAGCGTCTAAATTCCCTACATTAAAGGCAGAGGTCTGTGCTTTTAGCTTAGCTCAGCATTTACCCAGGGTCTCTGGTTTGGGTATGTGTGGACACATTGGCAGTGCACTGGCTTCTCTAACTTATTACAGAGTCTGTAAATCCACCAGCTGTGTTCTCAGACAGCTGCTAATGAGTCGTATCAAAAGAGTCCTGTAACTCCTCCCCAGCTTCACGGCCCCATTTCTAAAGGCTTTCCTCTAATATGTGACTCCAGCATGTCATCTTTATTTGTGTGCGTCTGTTTCTCAGTTTTGTTACTGTGTGAAAAACATGAATGCATTGATTTACATACAAACATCAAATGTTCAAAGAGAGAAACATGATTGTTTTCTGAAGAACTTCTCATTTTGAGTCAGTTACATCAAGAGGTTTAAAACAGGTTATGATGATGTAACAAACTATTGAGGTCAGAGAGTGACAGGATGAGATACAGAAACCAGTTTCTCAGAGAGTTTAACAACAGGAGGGGATTTCCTGCTCTTTGAAAGGAGGAAAAACATCAACAAAGAATCAGTGGCCTCCATCATCGAAGTCTAAATCCTGACAAAGATTCAGGCAGTCCAGAGAAACCTGCACACACTGAAACAGCAACGCTGTGACTGTCAGACTGCTCCTCCTTCCTTTCTTCTCACAGTCAGTGTGTTTCTGTTTGAATTAGCAACATGTGCTTTAAAGTGTTTCTCTGCAGCTGTGTTAACACACACCTGAACAGACCTGCAACCTGCCACAACCTCTGCTGTCATAGAGGCTGCAAGTCTGCAGCAGGCTGTGACCACAGCTTTATCATCACTGTATACACAAACAACAACAACTAATAGAATAACAATGGTGTATTTTTATCAGCTTGTTTATCAATATTAGATAAACAGATTAAACACAACCTGATGTGTGTGACGTGTGTTTTGGTGAGGTCGATCGTAGTCGAGGAATCCCCTGAAGAACGTGTTGAACTCAAATAGAAACGTTGTGAACAAAGAGGCGCTCTGACAGAGTTCATCAGGAGCTGAGAGGCTCCAAAGATCAGATACAGAGAAGGGACCAAAACCAACACGAGCCTTCACGTCACACTTCTGTGCAGCTGGTGAATCCCTGAGCAGCAGCTTTTCGTGCATTTGGTGATGAACTCCATCAGGTCAAACACCAGCAGAGGTCACTGGAGCTGTGTGGAGCTTACTCCATCAAGTTCATAAAGGGCACTGATACCTCAGTGTAACACTAGTTAACACTGCCTGGACTCAGGAGGCAGACTGGGAGGAAAATAAAATGTAAAATAAGAGTTCACCGGGAAACTGAAGCTGCTCATGGAGGAGTTTCTCAGCAGGAACAAACTGGAGCTGTTGAGCAGATGATGAACTGATTTTATTTTGACTCATTTCATTAAATATGGCAGTTTGAAACTGGGGCAGATGGATGCTTCCTGCTGTTCTCCTGATTTTGAAACTAAATTTTCAGTCCTGGGAAACAGACGCGTGGCAGCAGAGGACTGCAGGCTTCACCTCTGTGGGTGCTTTTCACCCCGTTTCACACACGTGTCATAAAAGCTGTGATGTTTCTGGTAACTGCAACGATCATCTGATGAAGAGCGTCAGAGCAGGAAATACAGTTTCCATGTGGTCATTAAACAGGAAAGTGTCTGGAAGTGATCAACTGTAAAGTAAATTAGAAATCTCCATCCTCTGAGTGAGAGCAGCAGCTCCTCATCAGCTGCCTTCATCCTCTCTCACTGCCTCAGGCTTTTATTTATGGGCTCAGCATCATTGGATCGAACAGCTGCTGCTGCACAGCCACATTCAGCTCTGCTGTCTGTGGGCCCTTCCACAGGTTCTGTCCCACCCGCCAATCTGAACATAATCCAGACACTAATAATAACACGTGCTAAATAGAACAGAATAGGTTATAAATCAAAATTTTAAACAAATCTATTTAACCCAATAAAAACAAAAACAGCAGCTCGTTACTGAAACCTGTTCATCCTGAAAAGAAACAGTAACCTGAGAGGACGTGACTCACAGGGTCAGTCAAAGGTCCTGTAGATATATTTCATATTTTCCACTCTTTGATTACACTGAGTGACTGTAAGCAGCGCAGCCTGTGACCCAGAGGCTCATTCACTTCAGAGTTTCCTGCTTTATTTACAGAGCTACATTTACCCTCCACTTTCACAGGTAATTATGTTCCACAGTTGGTAACAGTTCTGAGAGAATAGAATAGAATAGAATAGAATAGAATAGAATAGAATAGAATAGAATAGAATCCCTTTATTGTCATTATACAGGATGTAGAGACTGGAGGGCCACTCCTGTTCAGTGCCCTGCTGTAGGAAGTCAAACTCTCTAAAATAAAAATATAATAATCTAAAAATATACATATAATACAAACATCAGATCTGCAACAGTTACCAGACATATAAAACACACATTACAGGCAAAACTTAAAATTATGAATGAAAATCATTCCTGTGTTTATTTGTGATGTTATGATCAAATGTAATGTATCCATGATGCTCTCATTTGTTACATCATTTTTAATGAAATAATCAGGGATAATTTTTCTCAGCTCATAAGTTTCGATTTGTTGCCTTTGTAATATTTTGAATTATTGTATGAATAATGCAGAAAAGATTATGAAGTTATTATAAGATTATAAAATTATAAAGAAATAAAGAAATTGTCCAAAATGAAAATAAATAAGTAGTTTAATGTAATCTCGGTCAAATTTTATCTGAGTCTGAACGAGTGTTCAGTGTGAACATCTTTGAGTTAATGCTGAAGAATTTGGTCATCAGTATTTTAAAAATCTACTTTTTTAGGCTCCACAGTATTGGTAACAGAGCTGGAGGAGCATCGCTGGACAGATTATTATTTCATGGTTTATTATTTTCTTATATATGCTACAGAAAAGCTCAACAGAGAATCCAAAGCTGTCAGTCTCTGGGATAAAGTGAGCTGATTCCTCTGGACCTTAAACTCATGAATCAATCACTGATCTCGGTTTGTTCACAGATTTTATGCTAGATTAAAAGTAATTTTCAGAGATTAAAGTCGTGTTGGTGAGACTCTCAGTGAGGTTGTTGGTCTGAAGGTCATTCAGTCGCTCTGTTATCAGCTGTGGGTTTTTTATCTCTGTGGCTGAAGAGGAAACATCAGAGAGCAGGTGGACGACCCTCCAGCTCTGACCAATGAGAGCGCAGAGACTCTGCAGAGGTAAACCAACCACTGCTGCAGTAACACTGATGTCACTGTGAGCGCTGCTCTGATCCAATGAGAGCTGCTCACACAGCAGTCAGGTGTACAGACAGTCTGAGCCAGTTTAAGGGTTAAAGTCTGCAGTATTAGTACTGACAGTAAACAAAGTACTCCGATTGTATGTGTGATCATAATGGTACTGCAAATGAAGGAGTAACTTGGTAATAGTTGTAGGCAGTAACAGCAGCCATCATGAGCAGGATTGTGGGTAGTTCAGTATTTTAACACCACTGACAATAATTAAAGGTATAGTTAGAGTTGTAGTAGTACTACCAGAGGGTTTTTACTGCTAACGCTGAGTAATATCTGTACTAGTACAGACTGTGGTAGTAAAAGTAGTCATTCTGATACTTATGAAGTAGTACGGTGTAATTACAGCAGTGACTTTCAGTGATTGTGTTTGTAATGAAGCCAGCAGAGAGGTGATTCCTGGTTTTGCACTAGAGGTTGTACTTCAGTACTGGATGTATTGCAGTACTGACTGGGTAAAGCTGGAGGTGCTGTGGTGTTTGAGGGGCTTAGATGTGCTTCATGTCCCTGACTGTGTGCTTTCACCTGAAGTTTGTTTCACTGGAATAAAATCTGAACTTGTTGGAATATTTGTCTGCAGTTCCTGTTAGAGACACAGGATGGCGCCACTTCATCAGCTCACACATGTTAAAGTTCAGCTGCTGTTACTTGTCAGTGAAAACGGATCATTCAGGAGTGAACGACTCCAAAATCAGTCTAAAAGCACTGAGTCAGATTCCTGCTGCAGGCTTCAGGCTGGTGGTGAAGGAGCTTCACTTCCTGTGAGAGTTACTTGGTATTTGTGGTTTGTCATCAGACGCTGCACACGACGTGATCACCTCTGAAACAGGAAGTGTAGATCACATCTGTGTCAGAGCCATCAGAGCTGAGCTGCTGTCAGACCACTCCGATCATGGTTCTCCTGTGGATGATCCTGCTGGAGGTTCTGCTCTGTGCAGAGGCCGAGAACGTGACCGAGGTCAGAGGGCAGCTGGGGGCAGAGGTCAATTTAAACTGCTCTGATCAGAGTTCAGACACACACTGGTACATAGAGATCTACAGTCAGCTCAGAGCAGCTATCGGTCGCAGTTTGTCTTCAGTCCCTTCCTACTACTCTCCTGATTTTGAGACCAAGTTTTCAATCCTGGGAAACAGCCTGATGATTAAGAACCTGACAGCAGAGGACTGCAGGCTTTACTACTGTGGCATCAAGAGAGACGGCAGCATTCAGTTTGTGGGAACTTTCCGCCTCGTCTCAGGTAACGACAAAGTTTCTTATTTAATCCTGAAAACTACAGAAGAAAGAGTGCCCCCCACCCCCACCCCACCCCATCACTCTCTGCCCATAAATAACTAATTGCTAACAATGTTATTCTTAGTTAATTAAAGTGTGTAACATCATTGAGCCCTTGTTCTGCATCCTGGAACTTCTCCAATGGGTACATGTTAGTGCAGAGGTGAAGCATGGGTACATGTTAGTGCAGAGGTGGAGCATGGGTACCTGTTAGTGCAGAGGTGAAGCATGGATACATGTTAGTGCAGAGGTGGAGCATGGATACATGTTAGTGCAGAGGTGGAGCATGGATACATGTTAGTGCAGAGGTGAAGCATGGATACATGTTAGTGCAGAGGTGGAGCATGGATACATGTTAGTGCAGAGGTGAAGCATGGATACATGTTAGTGCAGAGGTGGAGCATGGATACATGTTAGTGCAGAGGTGGAGCATGGATACATGTTAGTGCAGAGGTGGAGCATGGATACATGTTAGTGCAGAGGTGGAGCATGGATACATGTTAGTGCAGAGGTGAAGCATGGGTACATGTTAGTGCAGAGGTGGAGCATGGATACATGTTAGTGCAGAGGTGGAGCATGGATACATGTTAGTGCAGAGGTGAAGCATGGATACATGTTAGTGCAGAGGTGAAGCATGGATACATGTTAGTGCAGAGGTGGAGCATGGATACATGTTAGTGCAGAGGTGGAGCATGGATACATGTTAGTGCAGAGGTGGAGCATGGATACATGTTAGTGCAGAGGTGGAGCATGGATACATGTTAGTGCAGAGGTGGAGCATGGATACATGTTAGTGCAGAGGTGAAGCATGGGTACATGTTAGTGCAGAGGTGGAGCATGGATACATGTTAGTGCAGAGGTGGAGCATGGATACATGTTAGTGCAGAGGTGGAGCATGGATACATGTTAGTGCAGAGGTGAAGCATGGATACATGTTAGTGCAGAGGTGAAGCATGGATACATGTTAGTGCAGAGGTGGAGCATGGATACATGTTAGTGCAGAGGTGAAGCATGGATACATGTTAGTGCAGAGGTGAAGCATGGATACATGTTAGTGCAGAGGAGAAGCATGGATACATGTTAGTGCAGAGGTGGAGCATGGATACATGTTAGTGCAGAGGTGAAGCATGGATACATGTTAGTGCAGAGGTGAAGCATGGGTACATGTTAGTGCAGAGGTGGAGCATGGATACATGTTAGTGCAGAGGTGAAGCATGGATACATGTTAGTGCAGAGGTGAAGCATGGGTACATGTTAGTGCAGAGGTGGAGCATGGTTACATGTTAGTGCAGAGGTGAAGCATGGATACATGTTAGTGCAGAGGTGAAGCATGGGTACATGTTAGTGCAGAGGTGGAGCATGGATACATGTTAGTGCAGAGGTGGAGCATGGATACATGTTAGTGCAGAGGTGGAGCATGGGTACATGTTAGTGCAGAGGTGGAGCATGGATACATGTTAGTGCAGAGGTGAAGCATGGATACATGTTAGTGCAGACCTGCATCGTTGTGTTTAAACTCAAACAGCTCCCTGGCTGTGGTGTGGATGTGGTCTCAGAGGGCTCTGCTCTGAGTTAGTTGTGTGTATTTATGAAAGGCAGTGGTTAATGGCAGCTTCTGCTTTGGTGCATTGCTGGAAACCAAAGACTACACAAAACATTTTCCTGCTCTGAATGGCAACAAGCACTGTGGTGTGGTGGTTTGGCACTGCTGCCTCACAGCTAGAATGATCTCTAGAAGGAGTGGGTTTGATTCCACTCTCTCTGTGTACAGTTTGCATGTTCTCCCCATGTCTACATGGGTTCTCTCCAGGTACTCCAGTTTCCTCCTGCAGTCCAAAGACATCCAGTTACTAGGTTTAGGTTAATTGTTGATTCTAAATTTCTCATAGTTATGAATGGTGGTCTGTGTCTCTGTGTTGGGCTGGTGACCTGTACAGGGTGTACCCTGCCTCTCGCCTAATGTAATCTGGGATATTCTTCAGCTCCCCTACGACTCTGAACAGGATAAGTGGAAGAAAATGGATGGATGGATAGATAGATAAATTACAAAAAGGCCACAGCCACTGTTTCCTCCTCACTGTCACAGAGACACACTCAGAGTCTTTGGGCATTAAGAAATTTTCACCACAAGGCAAAAGGCAGGGTACACCCTGAGCAGGTCTCCAGCCTGTGGCAGGGCATTAAAGCAGTGGGTTCACCTAGAGAGGACTTTTTTTCTCCAGCATCGTCTGAAAGTGTGATAGGTTTTAGTTTAACCCTTTAACTGCCCGGTCTACTGTTTGGTAGAGAGCTATATGTTAAAAACAATCTAAGTAAAATGCAGGATTAAAAATATCACTGTTATTATGGAGCCAAATGAGTGAAAAGTGTAAATAATTTTTTTTCATGGCTGTTTTCTTGATGAGGTAGTGAAAGGTTAACCTGGTTTCATACAGGTGATTGTCGCCCACTGTTTGCTATTAATTGTGTCAACAACTGAATACGTAATGTCTCTCTGTGCGGGGGGGCAGGTTGTAATTTCATATCATGCAAAGCAAGCGCAGTTTCAGAAACTAGTAGGTGTTTTCTTTCACATGCGTTTTGGCCTCACAGCTCTTCTGCTATGATTCATATTATGGTTCGTCAAATACGTTGGTAGAGGTGGATGTGAACCTGACCCTAACCTCATGTGACATTAACAGGGTAATATAAATAAATACCAGTGAGATTAATCTTTGGTAAACGGCAGCTTCAGCTGATGTAATGTTCTGTGAGTGGAGCTGAATGTGAAGTTTTACCTCCATCAGATTCATTCAATCAATCAAACATATTTTATAAAACAGAACAGCTTCCAAAAACAGCTGGATGCTCCAAAATGTCGACAGTGAGGTTTTTAAGGGTTCAGTATTAAATGTCAGACCTAAGTGTGCTGACCAGAGACCAGCCAGTCAGTGACATTCATCGTAGCACCGACAGATGAGCTGACCTTCAGTGAAGGGAAGTGGGCGGGGCCTCAGTTAAAGCAGCATCAGCTTTGAGCATCCACAATTAGAGATTAGAGGTTTAACTACACAACCAAAGTGTGTGAGGTTGTTACTGACCAACAACGATCTGCAGCGATGCCTGTGAATCACTTTACATGAGATGAAGTGTGGACTCAGTGAAGGCCTCAGACGGCTGCATGCAAACACTCATGATTTCTGGACCTCAAGTTCCAAATACGACGATTTTCAGGATTCAGGGTTCCTCCGATTCTCCATCTGGAGGGAAACAGGCTTCAGGTGTCTGTGAGGAAACTCTCTGAGCAGCAGTTTTATCAGCGTCTGAGAGGCCGACACTGAAACTGAACGCAGCTTCTTACAATAACACGTGAAACAGAGTCCAACAATCACACACACTGTGAGTCCTCAGAGGAACCAGTCTGATAAAATGATCTAAACTTCACTCTCAGACTTTTCTTCACCTAATCAGCTCAAACTCCTCAGCTGTAACCTCAGACTCTGTTAGTTTCTTCATAAATCTTTCGTTTCTTTGTCAATCTGTGTCTCTGTTTACAGATGTCCCTCCACCCGCTGACCCTAGTAGAGGAGTGCTGCAGAGCGATCCTGCGGTCTTCACCTCTCTGAGCCTGAACGCTGTGCTTGTGTTAGTGGTGATCTGTGAGTCTGTCACGTTTTTAAACCTCTGTGGTCTCTCTGCTCTTCTGCTAACAGCACGTCTCCACTTCCTGCAACATTTCGGTCTATTTAGAGTGCTTAAATGTAACCACTGGATCATGTGACAGAGCAGTGTTTAAGGCCATCAGCTCATTAATGAATTTATTTTATTTTAGTTTTTATTTACTTAAAAAAATAGATTTTTGTGCCTTCAGTCACATTAATCTGCTCCTCCTGCTGTGTGGATGCTGGCATCTACAAAAAGTAAATTGCTCATGAACCCAGAATATTATTATTCTGATATTATATGAAATTATTCTCAAACTGAAGTGATGAGCTGCATAAATGTCCAGGATGAGCTAAAGAAGGATTCGTTTAAATTGTGAATGATGCAAAGCTCCACTAGAGTCCAAAAATCACATTTAGGGGAGGAGCAGCTGATTGGACGGTCTGAATGAATTCATGTCTACATGTAGCCTCTGTATTTATCCTGAGTGTGAGGGATCAGTTCTTTCAGTGTTTCACCTTCAGTGCAGTTTGTTTTGTTCAGACCTGCAGCAGCTTCCACTCAGAGCTTAAAGACTGAACTTTCTCTGGACTGCAGTGACTCCCTGATGGTGTGTTGGCAGGTCTGAGTTGTGTATCAGTGTCTCTGAAGAGGAGAATCAGCAGGTATCAGGCAAACCTCCCTCCAGCTGGGACCAGCCTGGAGGCTCCACAGGTAACTCAGAGAGCTCCAGGTGACCCTGCAGCTGCAGCTCGTTGTTCTCCTGCAGTCGTACTTTGTCTGTACTCAGTACTCGTGTTGTGTTTCAGTACGAGGAGATCCAGCTCCCCCCTCCACCTGCTGCTCTTGCTACAGAGAGTGTTTACTGCAAAGTTCAGCTTCTTCGCTCCACCCTGCATCAATGCTGACAGACACACCTGGACAGGTGGATGATACCT
The DNA here is from genome assembly GCF_007364275.1 of Archocentrus centrarchus. Classification (NCBI taxonomy): domain Eukaryota; kingdom Metazoa; phylum Chordata; class Actinopteri; order Cichliformes; family Cichlidae; genus Archocentrus; species Archocentrus centrarchus. Next base: position 4,161,018 of record NC_044347.1, read on the forward strand.
GCTGGATTCTGGTGGACAGAGGTCAGACTGATCACTGAGGACTTGCTGAAACTGTCAGGGTTCAGTTGGTGGACCAACAGGAATGTCTGTCAGACACAATCTGCTGTTTCTGAGATGGACTCAAGAATGTGACAACTTTTAGCCAAAGCTGCTTTAAGGTGGTTTAAGATTTAAGGCGGACAAACCAGAACTCAAAGCTGTAAATCAAAAACATTATGCAGTAACTGACATTAATAAAGGCTTAAATAAAACTGAAACTGATACAAAGACATCAAATGTTCAAATTGAGAAACTTTTCTGTTGTTTGCAGCAGACGACTTTGAGAATTGACAAAAAAATAATGCAGCTTATTCAGAAGTTCATTAAGATCTGTATCCACTCCTCTGTCTGCTTTCCCATTGCTGCAAACTCAATGCTGACATCATCGCTCTGGTCCAATCAGCTTTCTTTCTTCAAGCCAATCAGTCTCCACTCTGCACACTTTAAATCTTACCCTTCACTCTCCCTTGCAGACTCGGTCGTGCCACCCACCTCCTCCCTATCTCCACCTCACCCAAGTCACTCGATGCACCATCCAAGCCTCCACCCAGGGGTGCAGCTATATACTTTCTGAGGTGTATGCAGACAGGTTTTGGCGCCCCCCTCTTGTGCGGTGCCCCATGCATTGCATTTAGTGCATACCCCCTTTTTGTGCCACTGCCTCCACCTTTATCTTCACCACCACCACCAGTGTCTCCAGTCCAGAGTGCTTTACAAGTGGGAACACCCCCTGATATTTAAAGTGGTCTTCTTACTGGGATAATTAGCAGACTTTTATTGTATTTTTTTAGTATTGTTCAGGACGATGTAGACCCCATCAGTATGCGTGAGCATCACGGTTTGAATTTTTTAAATATAATTTTAGTGTTTTTGATACTTTTATTTTTCTTTTGTCCTGGTTTATGGATTTAATTGTTTCACTGTGAATAAATGATTTATTAAAACTAAACTGGGTCTCTGCCACCTTTGTGTCTTACACGCTCATTCTTTGCTGCTCTCTCCAATACTTTTTTGATAACATAGCTTTTAATTGTGTTTTTAAATTGAATGCACAAAGACAGCAGTACAGGTGAAGGAGGCTGTCCTCATGATGTTGTTGTTTGTTTACTGTTGTTGTTGTTTTGATGGGGGGTGTGGGGTGAACCCATCAGAACTGTAGGAGTGACTAAATGGTACATTATTAAGAATGACTGCACTGGCTGGCTCAGCTGCACCAGAAGCACCACAAAGACAGATTTGGTAACTTCAGGGTTAACTCTGGGTTTTCTGGTCTACTTCTCACCAGGGTAAACTGGCATTGTACCTTATGCTGCTTAACCAACCTGGTCCGGAGTAGGTTAGGTCCCAGATTACAAATGAATAGGTATGGAATGATGACATCACCACCTACTGACCAATCAGGTCTCCAGAAAATGGCGTCACCATTCTTGGAAGATCTCGTGGACCTGAGTGAGCAGACAGGAGGGTTTAATGCTGTCTGAAGTCCCAGCTAAGCATTAATAATAAATACAGATGTAACTTTATTCCTGGAACTTTATTAACCTTTTTGGCTGCAGGTAAATTTGCATGTTGCTCGACTGTAACTCGTCAGATTCTTCTGTCCTAATGGCAGTAGTGATATTCATGAGTCTGTTAGCTCACACAGCTGCATTTGCTGACTTTTCTTCCTGCCTTCAAATAGGCTGAACTTTATTAATGTGGCTCTTTTCCATTCATACAGTCACTGAGAACACCAGACTTTCCTCTCACACTGCTGATTCATCTCCAGCAGCTCTGTTGCTTTCGTTCTGTGTTGTGTAACTTCTTCATATGTTTTTAATGTTGTCATTTACTCATCTGGTAATCGCTTGTAAAAGCTGCTTGGGATTGTAAAAGGGTAAAAGGGCTTGTAAAAGCTGCTGATGCTGAGATTCATTCACTGAATCCAACATTTCTACAGCCTGTATGCTGTCAGTGTAGGGGATGGAGATCAGCTCAGATAGCTGTGAAATACTGGGTTACATCTTTGTGAGTTCACTTCATCCACACAGAGCAGTAAACCTCAGAGCAGCAGCAGCAGGTCAGCTGATCACAGCCTGCACACCAACATCATTTACTGCAGCTACAACAGAAAGCTGTGAGTCTTCTCCCCATGCAGAGCCACTACAGCTGATCTTAGGGTTCCTCCACCTGCTGAATCCCACTGTAACCCCTGAGTATCCTCATGTTGGTGTTTAGGTGGAGGCACAGTCACCCTCTACTATGGAGGACACAGAGAACAGAGCTGTGTTTAAATTCCCTTTCACAGTTTGTGTCCTACAGAACAGATTCAAGCTGAGTGCATTCATTAGAATTAAAATTTAGATTGGAATAATGTTTCTATTCTCATGTATTATTTTATATTATTACAATAATATATAATGAGGTTCAGTTAGCTTTACACAAAAATAGCAGGTAGAAACGTCCTCCAAAGAACTACTTTTACTTTGTTATTTTGAGTACATTTCAGAGCCTGTACTTTTTTACTTTTACTTAAGTAGAGATGTTGAATGAGTACTTCGACTTTTACCAAAGTATTTTTTAACACAAGTACTTGTACTTCTACTTAAGTACAGAATGTCAGTACTTTTGCCACCTCTGGCCCTGGCACGGGGGTTTCCACTGCTCCTTGGTTTTTGCTGCAGGCTGCAGACACTTGGGTTCTTGTCACCATCCTGTGTTGTGATGTTTGGACTCAACCACACTGCCTGGTTTGGTTTCTACTACTTTCGTTGTCCTTGTTTATAGGTTTGGATGCTGGCTCTCACTGGGGTGCTTTTATTCTTGTTTTTTTTTTTTTTGTAAAAGGGAAAAAGGAAAAAAAAAAATCTTGTGTGATGAGTTGGGCTCACTACGCTGGATTTGTGAGGGATCACGTGCATGTCCTCACAGGTGCATGAATACAGAGAGTGGAGAGAGAGATGGCTGAATCACTCAATGAGGAGGTTGTTTACTGATTTGCTATAATTGATTTCAACTATTTGAATTTGCTTTGTTGCAAAAGCATAAATATTAAAGTAACCTGTTGTTAGCACTGTGGTCACAGACTGAGCAGCGGAAGGAAGCAGGTCAAATTTAAAATCTTGAACCCAAACCTGGCTGGTGATAATGGAGTCTTACTTCCTGAGAGGCGCTGAGGTGTTTGTGGCTTTCTTTACCAGCTGAGCAAAGTCACCACGTGAAGAAGGAAGTGACTGTCAGAGCCATCAGAGAGGAGCTGCTGTCAGACCACTCCATCATGGTTCTCCTGTGGATGATCCTGCTGGAGGTTCTGCTCTGTGCAGAGGCCAAAAACGTGACCGAGGTCAGAGGGCAGCTGGGGGCAGAGGTCACTCTAACCTGCTCCAGTGGGAGTTCAGAGACACACTGGTACATAGAGATCTACAGTCAGCTCAGAGCAGCTATCGGTCGCAGTTTGTCTTCAGTCCCTTCCTACAACTCTCCTGATTTTGAGACCAAGTTTTCAATCCAGGGAAACATCCTGATGATTAAGAACCTGACAGCAGAGGACTGCAGGCTTTACTACTGTGGCATCAAGAGAGACGGCAGCATTCAGTTTGTGGGAACTTTCCACGTCACATCAAGTAAGTATGAGAGTTACTGTGAACATGAAGTCGTTAAAAAGGTAAATTCTCTTGTGTGCTTTGGTATTTTAGTGTCTTGAGTTGATCATTTACATATGTGTTTTGTGTGGGAGTGTTTTTGGACAACATAATTATGTGTGCTAAATATTAAAACCTTACTGGACTCTAACAGGTCCCCTGTTTACAAAAAAATAACTATTTTTTATTTAGTTTTGACTGACAGAATCAGAATCCCAGAATTCCAACATGTTTGTTAATATCTGAAATATTTTACTTATTCTGCTTCAGTGTTTCATGAATTTGGGACCACGTTTGTTCTAAAGTCTGACCTTCACAGGCATTATCATGAGCTAAAATAAACACAAAGGAAACAGCCTTATGAGGTCATTTTTCACAGGTCTGTATGTCCCACCCTTTTTTAAAAATAATTTTAAAAGCTGTCCACTCTCGAGGCCCAGTATTTTTGATCTTGGTTCCCTGCTGTCATGGTCCTGCTTTGAGTTTGTGAAGTTCTGTTTTTGTTGTATTTTCTGGTTGTGTTTCTTAATTTTTCTTATGTTTTCCTTTGGTTTTGTATTCTGGTTTTGGTTATAGTTATTATAGTTATTAGTTTTATTCTGTGTGTCTGCCTCCCCATGTCTTGATTCCTGTTTAGGTCCCTCTGTGTGCCAGTCCTCTTAGGTGTTAAGTCTGCGTGTCCCATGTTGGGTTACTTCCTGTTTTATTTTGACAGTCTTGTGTTCCCTGTGCTTTGTGTTGAGTTTTGCTTCCTCTATGTTGGTAGTTTCATTGGTTTCACCTGTTGTTTCCACTGCTCTGATTACCTGATGTGTATTTAAGTTTTTCTCTGTTCCCTGTTGCATCATCGTTGGTGTTTCTCCCGCCCTGCTGTGTGTTTCCTGGTTTATTTTTTGCCCTCACTTTGATTGTTTTTAGCCACATATTAAAAACACAAACAGGCCTCTTCACAACATTTACTCTGTACAATGAATATCAATAAATTAAATATTAATCATTAAATATGATGCTGAGTTATTTTGGAATCATCTAAATGTGATCTGAGGGTGAGATGTGTCTCCTGTTTACCATAAAGCCAGTAAATATGATCCTGTAGGTTTATGTGGAACCAGCAGCTTTGAATAATGTTTGGTGTGAGTTTGGAAACAGTTGCTCGAGGATATTCCAGGTGTTACTCCTTTGCTTTGTTTGTATTACATGTCCGTCCACTAGGGGCACTGTTATGCGAGGAGTGTTTATGTTTTGGGGGGTTCTGCCTGGTGTACAAGGAATGTTGTTTGCTCGGGTGTGTGACTACGCGGAATAAAGATGGAGTAAAGAAGCAAGTTATCTTTATTGACTAACATTGGTAGCAGAGGATGGTTAGTAACTACAGAGTTCCGCCAACGTTTGAAGAAGGGAAGCCTTACGAAAGCTGGAAGAATGAAGTCAACATTTGGACGAGAGTTACAGATTTGGAGAAGAAAAAGCAAGCGCTTGCTGTCGCCCTGGCGCTGTCTGGAAGAGCGCGGGACACGGCGATGGAAATTCCGGTAGACGATCTAAATAAAGACACGGGAATGACCACATTGTTTGCTAAACTAGATGGCTTGTTTCTAAAAGAGGAAAAGGACAGGATCTATGAGGTGTACTCGGATTTTGACCGTATCATAAAGGAAGTAAACATGTCGATGGCGGACTATATTATTGATTTTGAGCAGCGTTACTCGCGCATGAAGAAATACAACATGGAGCTACCTGACGCGGTTTTGGCCTTTAAGCTTTTGGATACCGCGTGTTTGGATATAACGGATAGACAGTTGGCTTTAACGGCATGCTCAGATGTAACATTTGCTTCTATGAAGTCTGCATTGAAGAGAATATTTGGAGAGAAAAGAGGTGCGGCAGCAGAAGGCATTAGCCAGGAGTCTGTATTTGTAACGGAGCAACGGCGGCAAAAGGGCAAGTACTGGCGGCAAAGTCCCCATCAGAAAACTCCGCAGCCCGGTACAAACCCGCTGGATAAGTACGGACGACGGTCAAAATGTGCAGTGTGCCAAAGTACTTTTCACTGGGCTAAAAACTGCCCGCACAAAGCTGATAGTGTTAAAATTGCTGAGGACACAAACGACGTGGAAGAGTGCAATTTAACTCTGTACACCAAAGAATCACCAACAGATGCAGAAATATTCATGACAGAATGTTTTGACTCTGCAATAATAGGCACTGCTTGCACTAGGACAGTTTGTGGACAAGAGTGGTTGGACAACTACAGTACTATACTCCAAAAGAAAAGTCTGAAGATTATGAAAGAGACAGAAACACAGAGCCACAGGCCCTTCAAGTTTGGTGATGGAAAAATCGTCTGCTCCATCAAAAAGGTAAAAATACCTGCTAAAATTGGCAACACAAAGTGTAATATAGAAACTGAAGTAGTACCTGTTAACATCCCGCTGCTTCTGAGTAAAACCTCATTAAAAAGGGCAGGGACTGTTTTGGACATGGATAGGGACAGTGCAGTGATGTTCAACCAGCCTGTCAAACTGGACTTTACCAGTTCAGGTCATTACTGCGTGAACATTGTGGACAGTGAAAATCTTATTCACTTTGATGAGCGATTAGAAACTACTGAGGAAAAAATACTGACTGCAACAGACAAAATGGACATAAGTGAAAAGATGAAAGTTCTGGAGAAACTTCATAAACAGTTTGGACACGCCTCTGCTGATAAAATACAGAGACTTTTGACTAATTCTGGCAACAAAGACACAGAATGTGGTAGCCTGCTGAAAAGGGTTGTGGACCAGTGTGAAGTGTGTCAAAGGTATTGTAAGATCAAACCAAAACCTGCTGTCGGCTTACCATTGGCATCTACATACAATGAAACAGTTGCCGTAGATCTGCACGAACTTGAACCTGGGGTTTGGTACCTACACATTATTGACCAGTTCACCCGTTTCAGTGCTGGTAGTGTCTTAACCACCAAGAGGTCTTCTGAAATAGTCAAACGTTTTATACATGATTGGATCAGTGTGCATGGCCCACCACAAAAGTTGTTCAGTGATAATGGTGGTGAATTTAATAACGAGGAAGTGAGAGACATGGCCGAGAACTTTAATATTGAAGTTAAGACAACACCTGCTTACAGTCCATGGAGCAATGGACTGTTAGAGCGCCATAATCAAACTCTGACGGAGATCCTACTGAAAGTCAAAGCAAGTACTGGATGTGACTGGAGCACTGCTATGGCCTGGGCCCTGATGGCAAAGAACTCCATGCAAAGTGTCCATGGATACAGCCCACATCAACTGGTGTTCGGCCAGAATCCCAACCTGCCCTCTGTATTAACAGATAAAGCTCCAGCTCTAGAGGGCACCACCAAGAGTGAATGGGTTGCCAAGCACATTTCAGCCCTGCATGTTGCAAGAAAAGCTTTTACGGAAGCAGAATGTTCAGAAAGGATACGCAGAGCACTAAAGAAACAGCTGCGGCCCGTAGACGAGCGATATCAAGCTGGAGACAAAGTCTTTTACAAAAGAGTGGATTGTCCAGAATGGAAAGGACCAGGAGTGGTGATTGGTCAAGATGGTGCAGTTGTTTTTGTTAGACACGGAGGCATCTGTGTCAGAGTGCATCAACTCAGATTGAGAAAAGTTACTCACGAGAATGAAGCACCTCACTCTACATGCAATGAAGAGCATAATCAAGGACAACATACAGTGGACATCATTGAAGAGAATGTAGGAGAAGACATTATTGCAGAAAATCCTGAGAATTATCCTTTGCCTGCTCCTGAAAATGCAGAGGCCAAGAGACAGCACAATGGGAACACCATCATAAAGATAGGTCAAATTGTGACATTCAGAAATGCAGAGGGGGTCTCACAAAAGGCCAGAGTTGTGGGGCGTGCAGGTAAAGCAACTGGGAAATACAAGAACTGGTTTAACTTGGTGCTGCTTGAGCCTGCAGAAGTGGCTGGCAACAGTGAATCAGCTGATCTGTCACAGTTGGAGGATCTTCACGTCCAGGCAGATGCTGAGGATACGGATACGCACGAGAATGTTTTTGTGAGCAAGGACATGTCGTTTGATGAAGCAAAGGAAAATGAAATAAAAAGCTGGAAACAGAACCACGTGTTTGAAGAAATGGAGGACAAAGGACAAAAGTGCGTCTCCACCCGTTGGGTGTGCACTCTCAAAGAGACTGAAAATGGAATAATACCAAAAGCAAGACTTGTTGCACGAGGATTTGAGGAGCTACAAGCTTCTGACCTACAAAAGGACTCTCCAACCTGTGCCTCAGAGTCACTGAGACTTCTGGTGGCAGTTATATGTCAAAAACAATGGGAACTTCACTCTATGGACATTAAATCTGCCTTTTTGCAAGGTATGCAACTGTCCAGAGACATTTTCATCAAACCTCCCCCAGAGGCCAATAGAACAGGTGTGCTTTGGAAACTAAAAAAATGTGTGTATGGTCTAGCTGATGCTTCATTGTATTGGTATAACAGGGTAAAAAGCATCATGATGGAAGCAGGAGGCATCATGTCTAAGGTGGACCCTGCAGTTTTCTATTGGCTGGATGAGCACAAAAATGTATCTGGTGTACTTGCTTGTCATGTTGATGATTTTATATGGGGTGGATCACACATGTTTGCAGAGTCAGTCATACCCCACCTGAGATCAAAGTTTGATGTCGGTCGTGAAGCACACAATAGTTTTTCGTATGTGGGGGTAGATCTTGTTACTGAAGGTCAGAAGGTACAAATACACCAAGAAACATACATTCAGCACCTGCAGTCCATACACCTCTCACCCTCACGAGCAGCAGAGTCAGCTTCACCTCTCACTGTAAAGGAGACAGAGCAGCTCAGATCAAAGATAGGCCAACTTCAGTGGGTGGCAAGACAGAGCAGGCCTGATGTCATGTTCGATGCTAGTAATTTAGCATCGGGTCTCAAGCATGCTACAGTACAGACCATTAAAGAAGCAAACAGAGTTGTGTGTAAGCTCAAGGCCAAGTCAGTTGAATTGAATTTTCAACACCTTGGGGAAGACAGTAACTTAAAGATGGTTACATTCACTGATGCATCTCTTGGAAATCTTTCAGATGGGGGTACTCAAGGTGGGCACTTCATTGTTTTAATGGGTGACAATGGGCGGTTCTCTCCCATTTCATGGCAGTCAAAGAGAATTAAGAGAGTTGTCAGAAGCACACTGGCAGGTGAAACACTCCCAATGTCTGAGGGGATCGATAATGCCATTTTTCTTTCCACACTCTTTTCTGAACTCAGTGACGGTAGTACTGCTTGTCCTCCACCAATATTCTGTGTGACCGATAACTTCTCTCTTGTAGATGCTCTTAAGTCAACTAAGTTTGTTACAGAGAAAAGGTTACGCCTGGAAATCAGTTTGATTAAAGAGCTGGTGCAAACTGAGAAAGTTCAAGTGTTGTGGTCTCAAACAAAAGACCAACTCTCAGATTGTTTAACAAAGAGGGGAGCATCCACAACCTCACTCCTTAAGGCTCTTTATGAAGGACATTGGGTTCTTCCATAAATTTATTCGCAAGATGTTTCGCATTCTACCAGGTTGGAACTGGTCTAACAAAAGAAAGAAGAAAAAAAATCCTTAATGGTTGTGTTTTGTCATGAGTTTTAATATATACATCTTTGTTTCTTTTTCTTTTAAGAAAAGTGGGAGATTGTTACTCCTTTGCTTTGTTTGTATTACATGTCCATCCACTAGGGGCACTGTTATGCGAGGAGTGTTTATGTTTTGGGGGGTTCTGCCTGGTGTACAGGGAATGTTGTTTGTTCGGGTGTGTGACTACGCGGAATAAAGATGGAGTAAAGAAGCAAGTTATCTTTATTGACTAACACCAGGAACTTGTTGCCGTGTTGATCAGCAGAATCGTTGACTTGTCTCTTCAGTCCAGATTAATTTACCATCTCACAGTCAGTGCTGTGATAATCGTCACTACGCTGACACTAAGCTTTCTTTGACCTGTCTGTGCTCCAAACATCTGCTGTGTGTGTGACTTTTAAAGGTTCAGAGAAACTATTTAGTCCAACTTCATGAAGCAACACTTTATTTACTGACTGTAAACAGTGGCAACAATAATTGTTTCATTGGAGACGTGGATCTTCTCATGGACGGAGTTCATTAGTCTCTGTCTGTAGAGTCATCAGCCTGTTTTACTGAGTAAAGATCTGTCAGAGGACACAAAGTAAAATCAGTCAGAAGAATCTGTGGATATTATGAGAAACCTTCATTATAGAAGTTATGTCTGCACACTGCTCTAAATTTCTAATATTTGATTCTTGTTTAACTTTATTGAAGCCTGATGAACTGCAGCAGTGAAGAAAATTTGACTCATTAATGTGTCTCAGCTCATTTTCGCTGCTTTTTCTCAGATGTTACTGAGCCGACCAACATCCCACAGAACAACTGCATCACGAGTCAGCTCATCATCATATGTGGCTCAGTGACCGCCTCCATCCTTCTAATATTCAGTGAGTGTGTTACTGTTTAGTTCAGTGTGTTCAAACTGTAAATAACCACTGTTAGACAAATCACAGCATTCACAGCTCACACAGCATGTATGAGATCACAGAGGAGCGCAGACACGATCAGAGTCTCAGAGTTAAAGAGAACAAAACCAAATTCAATGAAAACAAACTGATGGACATGATGTATGTACTAACCAGTCTTCGCTTTAAGCTGCTCGCTCTTCTTCACCTCTGTGGGCTCTCTGTTACTGTGGATGGTTGACCCCAGGTACTCACCATCTCTACTCCCTGCATGTTCTCACTTCCATCTGTCTCCCTCTCATTCACTCACATATTCTGTCTCACTCCTCTCTTTAATTCCTCTTCTCCAAGCGTACCTCCACCTCTCCAGGCTCTCCTCCACCTGCTCCCAGCTCTCGCTGCAGATCACAGTGTCGTCTGCAAACATCAAAGCCCACAGAGGCTCCTGCCTGAGCTCCTGTGTCAGCCTGACCCTCACCACTGCAATCAAGATCCCACCCCCACCTACAGCACACCTCATTACTGTCTCACTGTATTCATACAGTCATCCAAATACTGGAGCTCGGCCATGACCCACACACTTATATATGAATATGAATAGTGTATGTTTTCAGAACAGTGTTGATCAAACCTAACTCGATTTAACCAGTTTAGGCTGTGACTAACCACTCATATAAACTAGGAAGCAGCTTTCTGCTGCATGCACAGAAGCCAGTGCGTTATAGCTGGATCAGTTCATTTAATTTGCTCTTTGCTGGGAATCAGCCTAAAGATCAGTATCACATATGCATCATGAGACACGCTGTCAGACTGTGAGTTTGAAGGTGTACTAACTTCGTGCTCTGTTGGCAGCTTTTGTTTCCATATTGCTGTGCTTGAGGAGGAAGAAAAGCTGCAGCAGGCAGGACAAAGATTTACAGCACATCTATGATGTTCCACAGGCTGTGCAGGTAACCATCACACTGCTGTTACTGACAAATAACATCACTGTGTGTACTACTGTTAACACTACTACCTGTGTATTACTAGTTTGCCACACTAATGATGTGTGTTCTGTTTCAGCAGAAGGTGATCCGCTCCCAACCAGAGACACACAACTGAAAACAGTCTTCATCCTTCATCAGGAGCTGGACATGATTGTTTTGGGGTTTTTTTGTTTTGTTTTATGGGGGGTATTAACATTTAAAGAATATGAATAATAACTGTTAGAAAACATCTGCCTGGTTATGAAGAAAACATGACATTTATATCAACATTTAATGTTTGTATTTGAAAAATAAAGTATAAGCTGCATCATTTGAACATGTGAAGTGCATTTTGTACAAACTAAGTTTGAAAAGGACAGTTTTTAAAGGTTCAGTTTGCTGTGCTGCACTGAAGCAGCAGTAATAGAGTAACACCTGTGACAGAAGCAGTTTTAGTATCATGAGTACAATCAGCAGCATCAGGAGTCGCAGCTTCATGAAACAGTAGTGGGGCGGGCAGATGCAGACTCAGCTTTACTGCCTCATACAGAACAGGCCTGAGTCCAACAGACTGAAACAAGGAGCGAGGAGACACAACTACCACGAAGGAGGACACAACAAGGAACTTAAGAAAGCTGAGGGCTTAAATACTCAGAGGAGGGTAACCAGGAACACAGCAAACAGCAGGTGAACCTAATCAAACTAATGAGACAGAGAGGAAGCCAAACTACACACAACACACAGCGAGCAAAATACACCAGGAAATGACTGAAGAGGAGAGCAGACTGACACACTGAGGGAGAACCACAAACACCAGAACAGAAACTAAACACAACTGAAACACTGAGGACAGAAGTATTAGTACAGAACAGTAAAATCAGTCATTCTGACAGACTTAAAATAAAAACTGTGATTACACTGGTTTTATGTAATGAGTTTAGTTGTATTTGTCTGTCTTTCCTGTTCTCACAGTAAAAGTTAGAGTAGTTGTACTTCAGTGGTTGTGTGTTGCTGAACCACTTGGGTGCAGAAGACTGTGTTACAGACTCCAGTCTGTAGATTGTTCTGCAGTGACAGCTTCAAGATGGAGAAACATAATCAGTTCAGAAACATTAAAATGACCTTTGGTCTGTTTATTCAAATAATATCAACTAAAAACAGTGACTGTGTCACTCTGTGTCACTGGAGAACTTTCTGTGAGCTCAGGTACAACCAATACTGTGAAATCACTGAAAATTCATCATTCAGGAGGAACAGCTGACAATCAGCCTGAAAACACACTCAGATTCCTGCTGCAGACTCAAAGATGTTTCAGTTCCTGTGAGAGTTCCTTGGTTTTTGTGGTTTGTCATCAGAAGCTGCACAGACGTTCACCTCTGAAACAGGAAGTGTAGATCACATCTCTGTCAGAGCCATCAGAGCTGAGCTGCTGTCAGACCACTCCGATCATGGTTCTCCTGTGGATGATCCTGCTGGAGGTTCTGCTCTGTGCAGAGGCCGAAAACGTGACCGAGGTCAGAGGGCAGCTGGGGGCAGAGGTCACTCTAACCTGCTCCAATGGGAGTTCAGACACACAGGTACATAGAGATCCACAGTCAGTTCAGAGCAGGTATCGGACGCAGTTTGTCTTCAGTCCCTTCCTACCACTCTCCTGATTTAGAGACCAAGTTTTCAATCCTGGGAAACATCCTGATGATTAAGAACCTGACAGCAGAGGACTGCAGGCTTTACTACTGTGGCATCAAGAGAGACGGCAGCATTCAGTTTGTGGAAACTTTCCACCTCGTCTCAGGTAACGACAAAGTTTTGTTGTTTGTTTGTTTTATAATTTCCCAGTCAAACAGTGTTGGGGGAATAATTACATATGCACAGATTCTCACGTGTGACTTTGATGAACACATGTTTCCAGTGACGTCTGGGGCCAGAACAACCCTGCAGATTTCCATATCTGTGGAAAGCTGGATCATGGAAAAAGGAAACATGTAGTGCAGATGTGGATCAGTGTGTTTGAAATTTAATCATAGCTCATTTACTTTGGTACGTGGTGTCACAGTCCTGCAGTTCAGTGTGTCAAATATATATTTATTTTGTGGTTAATGTCAGCTTCTGTTTGTCCACGTTGGTGGAAACCATAGACTGAGACACAACTTCCTGATCTCAGTGACCACATTTCATTAAAAACAGAGAAATAAAAGCCCATGACCACTGCTTCCTCCGCACTACGGTGAGGATTCAGTTATTATCACTTTGTTTTTATTCAGAGAATTTGGAGCCTTTGCTGCACTCAAACATGAACACTTACGTAGAAGAACCATGAGAGTTCAAACTAAGTGCCTGAAACACAACTCTTATCTAACTTCATTACAGTATGTTTGAACCTTTAACAGTACTAGGGCCTGTATCCAGACCAGGATTGTTGAAGGGTTAACTTGCTGTCATTTCACAAAGGTGAATGCTAACCATGGTGTGGTGGTCCTGACCCACTGCAAACCGGACAGTGATGACCTGCTGGAGGTTAAAATACAGATAAATGTGTCTGATGTAAGCAGCAGCTCTTTCTTTACTTCACATTCAGATCACACATCACCTCCAGCTGCTTGCTGGTCTCCTCACATCTTTATTTTATTAATCATTGTCACTTTTCTCTGTCCAGATGTCACTCCAACGATTGCCACTGAGAAACAAAGTGAACTCCAGCAGAGTGATCCTCTCACCTTCATCTCTCTGAGCCTGAACGCTGTGCTCGTTTTCATGGTGATCTGTGAGTACATCACTTCCTGTAAACCTTTGATCTGTCTCATCTTCCATTAACACCAACATGTCTTCACAGCCTCAGCATCACAGTTACATGCATGTATCCACTGGATCATGTGACACAGCAGTAATTAAAGCCACCAGCACAAATGCAGCACTTATAAATGTTAGAAGCTGATAAAACAGAGTTGCAGCAGCATTTCATGGAGAATTAGACATGCTTATTTATCACAGAGGCTGCGCTGTGTGGAGTATCCTCCTCTGCACCTGTGCTGCTGGTCTCCAGGTGTTGTGTCTCATCTTGAAAGGTGTCTCTGCTGGTGATCACACACAGAGGAGAAATGTGCTGTTTGTGATCAGTGCTGATTTGAGTGTGAAGCTGCAGTGACTCCCTGATGGTGTGTTGGCAGGTCTGAGTTGTGTCTCAGTGTCTCTGAAGAGGAGAATCAGCAGGTATCAGGCAAACCTCCCTCCAGCTGGGACCAGCCTGGAGGCTCCACAGGTAACTCAGAGAGCTCCAGGTGACCCTGCAGCTGCAGCTCGTTGTTCTCCTGCAGTCGTACTTTGTCTGTACTCAGTACTCGTGTTGTGTTTCAGAAGAAACAGCTCCCCCCTCCACCTGCTCCTCCTAAAGGCTGCATTTACTATAAGGTTCAGCTTCCTGGATCCACCCTGCATCGAACCTGATGGGCACACCTGGACAGGTGGATGATACCTGCTGAATTCTGGTGGGTGGAGGTCAGACTGATCACTGAGGACCTGCTGATCCTGTCAGCTTTCAGTTTTTGGACCAACAACCATCGAGTTCTGCATGGAGAAAATCCAGAAATTGATGAACTTTTAATGAAACCAGATTAATTTCAGTAATACATAATCGAGCTGAGCTGTGACAGGTTTTAGCATTTAAAGTGTGCATTATGTTAAAATAAAGCACAAACATTTCAAAGGTGTTCACATAATTCATCAATAACTGAGGTTCACACTGGTGTTTAACATTGAACCTGCTGACTGAGCCTGTGGAGTCTGACATGTTGCTCTCTGTGTTGTTTTGCAGTTTCTCTGAACATTGTCTTCCTCCTCCTGGTGTGTGTGGAGCTGACTGTGTCATGTCTGGTTGTGGGTTTGATGGTTTCAGTTTGCTGAGCTCTGGTTTCTGTTTCTGCAGCAGCAACCGCAAATTAATTATCACAACACATACAAAATAACAACAAATGTCTCAGGTCCTTTTGTTCTCCACTGTGGTGGGTTTGTGTCTATTTTCATGAGGTTGTTTTTATGATCAATCTGTGTGTTTGTGTCCATTTAAAGTCAGCCTGGAACCCACCGGCTGTCATGTGATGATTTTACAGAACTCAGGTCAGTGTTTCAGGACTTTCAGTGACGCCCTGACTGTGTGTGCTGATTAATTTTTATGAAAGGTGGTCAGTGATTTTTAAGGTTTTTTTTTTTTTGGAGGGGGGGTTGTCTTGCAGTTACAATCCAGTTTTCTGTCTGTATTTTTACCTTGAACTGTTTTACCTGCTAAAACACTGGTCTCACTGGTCTCACTGGTCAGTGGATACCCAGAGGTACCATTACTACATGCTCATATTAAACCCGTTGTTCATAAAGATGAGTCTGAGGCTGTTGTTGTGTCTTCAGTGATTTTGAGTTTGAAGAATAAGGTGGATAAAAAACAGCCCGTTCAGGCTTATTTAGTGTGTTGGTGTTTTCTTGAGGAATTTCCCCTGAAGAACTGATTGAGTTCAGAATAGAAACTCTTCACAAAAGGAAGTGAGAGGAAATCAGTCAAAGGGAACTTTATTAGATACACAAAGGATCTGAAACCATCATAAAGGGCAGAGAGAGACTGGTGGAAGCAGAATGTGACAGTATGGGCAGCGAGTTATTTAAGACCAATTTAGACCAATAATTCTTTTTGCATATGAAACCACTAAGATGTCAAAGAGTCCACTTCCAATAATGGTTTGCAGAACTCAAGCAAAAAGCATAGATCCAGGTGCTTTCCCTTAGCAAAAAGAAGTTTATTCAAGTGTACTATGAGTATACTTATTTTTTACTAAACCTGAGAAAGTATACTTGAAGGTCACTTTTTATAAACTATATTTTATATACTTAAGAATAGTATAATGAAGTATACTTGGCTTATACTGAAAAGTATAAACAAAAGTCTAAGACTAAGTACATTAATACTAAGACTTACACTTATACTTTAATACTAAAACTTGGACTTATACTTTAGTATACTTTTTACATCTTTCTGCCACAAAGTACTAATACTTACTATATCTTGCTCCAAGTGCATAATAAGGTCAAGTCATTGACTCATGCTTAACATTTAATTTATATATTGATAATATAATGCTGGAGTTTAAAACTTTACAGTATATAGTATGTGTGCTCAATTGCATTATCTTTATGTACCTTAAAAATCATACACAAAAACAGAAAACCTTTGACTTGACTTTATTGATCAAGCGAGTCCCTTTCATAAGGGTTTGGCAATGGTGTTATGTACATAGCATCAGCTGTTTCAACAAGAACACATTTTGTTTTGATCATGTCAGGCCAGACAGCATTAACAGTTTCAGCTTTTTTCACAACATGTACGAAAGTACTTTGTACACTGATGTGTGAATCTTTACATATTTAATAAGTATAACTGATTTAATAAGTACCTCAACTAAAACACAACATAGTTTGCCACATGAACAAAAAGCAGGGATTTGATGTGAACATGTTTGTTTAAAAATAACTAAGTCAGTAATTAAACAAAATGTACCATCTTTCAAGCATGCAGCACTATTGTGTCTCTTCTTTAGTCTGTCATAGTTTTGACTGTGATACACAAGTCCATTTACCAAAAAACAGTTCTAAGACCAAAAGCAGTTGCTTAGATTTCCACAATGGCAAGCCTATGACATTTTTATACTTGTTTGCACCGGGGGGTGACCAAAACCTCTGACATTTCCATTTAGCATTTCACAATTTTCTGTTTTCCTTTTACTACAGTAAAGTTCTTCAACAAAAGACTGAATTGAATGTGAGGGTGGAATCAAACCTGGAAACATTAGATTGAACAGTTTCAGTAAATGAGTAAGTGCTTTGCCTGTTAAGTTGTTATGCAGCACATAGGACATCAGCATCAATAAACTTTCTCCCTTTGAAACAGGTGCACCAGGATATAGGGGCTTGTCACCATCTGTGTGGTCTTCAATGCCCTATGGATATAGGAAAAAAAGATAGAAAAAGCATGTATAAATTAGAACGAGTAACAGTTAACACATACAGTGTGTATTATCATCATTATTATTATGTAGTACTGTCTCCAAATGTTCCAATTGTATGTAATGTGCGAATAGTAACTACTAACAATGTGTTATTGAACCACTGTCTACATACCACTGGAAATTCAGGTTCATTTCCTCTTGTACTCCCCTCCATCACGTTTTCGTCATCAGCATGGTTTTCAGCTTCATCAATGGCAGCACCAATCAAGTCCTCTTCAGAATGTGGCAGAGCTTCATCATTTTACAAGTTGACAAGGGAAAAAGATAACTTGAAGTAATTAATTAAAAGATTAAAGGAAGCGTATATAAACTAACCCATAGAATGGTGCATTCACCTCTGAGACGTCCACATCCAACTGGCTTGTGGTTGGTTTCTCAGTGTCGAGTTCATCGTCTTCATTTTCACTGCTGGAAGTGTTACTCCAGTGGTCTTCTGTGTCAGTGTGGTTATCTATATTATCATTCTACATGTGAACAAAGAAAAGAGAATAAAAAAAATGTAACTTTTGCTTTTTTGTTAGCAATGTGGTCATTTGTCTACACTTTGGTTCAGCTAGAGGATAGCTCAAAATGCACATAAGTGTGGTATGAATGTGCCCAACCATTACAGCAAACCTCTAACTAAATGTATTGGAAAATGTGTGCACTGTTGACACTTCCGTGAGAGTGTCACTGAAGGCCCTCTGAAGCATATTACTATGCTAACAAACTTGGCCTAGTGTATTCCCCCACCCTACCCCAATGTACCTCTTGAATGTCCATATCCAACAGGCTGTCCGTGGAAGAGCTCTCACTATCAAATTCATCTTCACTGCTAGAATTGAGTTCTTCCTCTCCACTGGTCGAAGTGTAAGTCATGTGACCATCTGTGTTGATGTCATCATGACTGATATTCTACAGTTTAACAAGAGAAAGACAATGAACAACTGAATGAATTAACTCCCTTTATGTCAAGTCTAATCATCAAATCATAAACAGAGTAAGTGTAAACTTTAATTTTCTGACAACTTCAGTGCTTTCCACCTCAACTGCTTATTGTGTCATGGGAGAAAAATAAGTCAGTGATGTGGCATATGACAGGTGCTTATGATAATGTACCTAGTTGGGGAGCTGAAAGCACAATTTAGGAAAGATTCTTAAACTTTAATCAAGCAGGATATGAAGATTACCCAGATACATGGGGGAATGTATACTGGCAACACAACAATTCCACTTAGACTGAAACTGTGCTTTTGCATATTTACCTGTTGAAGGGCAGAATCCAAAAGCCTAGGTGTGGAAGAGCTCCTACTGTTGACATCATCTGTAACTTCTCTATGGGAAGCAGTGGGCTGACTAATGTGATCTTGTGAGTTGTCCTGTAGTTCTGCCCTATCCTGAAAAGGTGGGGTGTTCAAACATAAATGTAAATTATTACTCAGGTCCTTTCATTCCCTTTGGGTATACTGAGTGCATTTAAGATCATCCCAACATATTTTGGGAAGTTGCCTCCGCATGAGACTGTACATAATGCATGGGTATCAATTGTCTTTGAAATTAAAACCAGATTCAACATTCCCTATTATGCCAACTTCATTGAAAAGAAATCTCACCTGCATTGTAAGCAGCTAGCTGCTAGCTGTGTTCAGATCTTACACATCAAACATTAAAACATAACAGTTTTAATAGACTCCTTGCATATAAACATTTTTACTACGGCTCACTTACTTCTGGTTACATTGGCTGCGTAACAATCACTGTAAAAGACAACTCACACAAACTTGCATTCGGACATTAGCTTACAAGTCTGTCACTCATAGTCAAACAAAAACAACAGCTTTTAACGACTGAATATGTGCCTATACTGATTCCTGAAGTCAAACACCGTGGGTGTGCAGGTCAGGTATAATGAACTAAACTTAATAACACAATAAAGTGAAATTTTCTTATACTCCCATACTGAAGCATTGAAATCTGAAAAAAGAGACTCACAAATCACACAGACAAACAATTGCTGGCAGGGAGAGCTGGGATCTGCCAAGTGTGGAAAAAGGTCCACACCTGGCTTCAACCTGACATTTATAGGTTTTGGCTAATTCAGTCTCCTCCTGCTTCCTGTTTCTGCCTAATCAGCACCACTTCCAGTCACGGTCTTCATAACAAAAATGACTAATTTAATGTTTTAAAATGGTCTCAAAACACAGTAATGACACAAAGCTTTTGTTGCCTTGTTTTCATTCCCTTTACAGAGCTTCCAGCAGTAGTGACAATGCTGAAAGAGATCTTAGAAAAAAATCACTGTTCAGATCTCAACTCCTGCTTCCACCTGGTCAACACCCACACCAGACCAACAAGTTTGACCACCCGCCTCTCCTCAAGTGTTGTCTGACCCTCATAATATGGTAAATACCTCAAAATGCATTGATAGGGTATGTGTTTATCCATGTGGGGAAATGTTTGCTATACAATTTCCCTCTACACCTTGTGACTATACACATAATTTAAAAAGAAGCATATTAATCAACTTTGTGCTGGATGTATACAAATAATGATTGATTTGGAAATGCTATGATGATGCCCCCCAAATTTCTCATGTTATGGAGTTAGTCTATAGATTATAGGCCAATGCATATTCACTGCACTGATAAATGAATAGATTTACAAAGAAATTTTATATAATTGTTTCATCATTATTTGGTGAGTAATAGTCAAATGTTTTGCAGGTGCCTCTATATGCCAGGTTGTGATGTAAAAGTCCCAAGACTAAAGCTGAAGTCTCTGCGAACTGCAAGTTCAGCATTGTACATTGGGGATCTTGCGGTGTTCATCTATGGTAGACACGCTGTCCAACTCAAGTTTGACCCGGAGGCAGTCGGGGCCCACAAAGATGTGGAATCAAAACCACAACACCAAGCTTGATGCTATATTTGGTGAGTGCATTTAATTTAAGGCAAAACTGGAATAATAGGAAGAGATAGTTATAATCAGACACTCACTCACACTATCAGTACTACAAATAAAATAAAATAAAAACAATACATACTAATGCTTCTATATGATGGTAAACAATCGAGGCTTTTCAGTTGTCGTAAATTACAGAGGATTTACACGTGATGTCGCTGCCAGCACGCTGTCCATTGTTTTGCCACTCAGTTGCACTCTGCCTTATTCAGTCTGACTGGCGTGTGATGTGTGTGCAATCCCTTTATAACAGTTTTTGCTGATTGCATTTAAGTTCAGAAATGTACCTGATAAACCATCCTCCCTGCCATGACATGTGTTAATTGTGGACAGTGAATAAGAATAACACTGAGGTAATGGTTTGTTCTGTATGTGTTTTTTCACTCACAGACCATGCCCAGGTGAAATCTCCTGACACCCACCATGCAAGATGTGAGACGAATCATAAGAATGAAATGCAACAACATAAGCTACGCCAAAAAGTAGATGAAAAGAAGTCATAAAAGTACAGATTTTGTTTCTGTCTTTTTTATTTTTGGTTCCAAAGGTGCGCTTTTCTTTTACCTTTTTTGACAAGGAAGGACTTTAGTTCTCAGTTGAAGATGCTATGTTTACATTTTTACAAGCATATGCACAAGTTTTGCTTTACCACTTTTTACAAATAAGGACTTAATCTTGGCGAGACCATTATGCTCACATTTTTACATGCAAATGTGCACTTTTTCCTTTCATTTTCTCCAGTAAGGTAGAACTTGATTTCATAGGTCTTTGTTTTTGAAATGTTTGAAATCTTTGAAAATATATAAAACTTGTTTTCAACATTCTGTCTTGTGATTTTGTAAATGCATCACACTTTCATAAACTTTAAGAATACTTTAAGGAGTATATTTCCAGTATATAAATAGTAAGCTACAAGTAATGTGCCAAGCAAACTTAAAGTATAACAAATAAGCTAGTGAAATAACCAACATTTATAACAGTATACTTAAAGTATACAATAAAAATAGGGACTCAAAGTATATAACTAGTACAATGGCAGTATATCGATAAGTGTACTTGTGGTATACTTTAAGCATATGAGAGGGATATACCAAGTACATTGATAGTATATAGATGAGTGTACTTGTTGTATACTTTTGCAAACTTAAAATGAACTTTAAAGTATACTTTCATAAACTTGAAATGTTCCAATTTAGTCCGAAAAAGTATTAAATTGGTATACTTTCTAGTACACTTAAAGTACATGGTCTATAGTATACTTGCTATACTTGTACTTATACTTAAGTATACTTCATAAAATGAACTTAAGTATACTACTTTTTGCTAAGGGTTATCACTCCACTCAGCTGCTCACGGCTCCTCCTGCCTCATCATAACTGTCAGCAGGAACTATCACGTCGTTTTCATGGAGCCACTAACTGCAACAACAGGAAGTGATGTCACTTTCCCAGGAATTACATTTTTGGAGTTTTTTGGGTTATTTGTTTGTTTTATCCAAGGCCCATCACAGCATCACTGGTGTCACTGAAAAGTAAAGTTTGACTGTGTGTATAAATTCCTGGGATACTTAAAACTTTGATTGCTCTACTAGAAATACTATAAATGTTTATTTTTATTTATTTGTTTATTTTTATGCACATGCTGTCTTTTTGAAAATTGTGTACAGTAGACAATTTATTTAAATTTTTCCTAAAATTTATAAAGTTAAACAGCACTGTCATCTGCATATAAAGTGAGTCCCAAAGTCCTCATAGCAGAAAGCATGGGGAGATTTTCTTGTGACGGACGTCATGGTTTTTTTTTAGACCACCTTTGAGCTGCGTTATGGGAAGATGTGCATAAAAGCTGCTGTGTGGTTAGGTGGTGGAAGGCTGTCAGTGCCTGAAATGGTCTGTTTTTCAGTGGTAAACTGCAGCAGCACTATTGTTCTGCCTGACATCTAATTTTACAGGTGTGAGTCATCACTGTGATGGAAAGATAAAATATGTTAATAGCTTACCCTGTATGGCTCTGTGCATAAAAATATACCAGCGCTGTTATTTCCTTAAGCTTAACGAAAGACAAGAAACTAGACTGTACAGTACACAGTGAAGGACAAACAAATTGGATATGAAATATAAAGAACTGTGATATACAGTGTCTAGACAACAAAATACAGAGGAGGCAGTGTGCATATAAATAATGCTACCATGAACATTTAAGAATGAATACTAAGATAGGCCTTATTTCAATACCATAAACCCACTGTGATCACAAGCTTTTGTCACTAAATGCTCAGTCTGCTCTCCAAAGGAACGATCCAGACAAATACCCAGGAATCCTCAACAGCCTGACTCAGAGTAGATCAGCTGAGAGGACAGCATCACTGACAGGTGCTTTTAGCTGTTGGTATATTTGTCCCTATATTATCAGTGCAAATAGAAAATTAAACAAGGTCTAAAAGGTGAGCCTTTGGGGACACTTTTTAAAATGTTAATGAAACTGGGCTTAAACCATTTAAACCATCTCTAAGACACAGTGTGGTCTATTTGAAAGAGGAACAGTAAGTCCCAAACTGCCCTATGGGCCCATCATTAAACCAGCATCACGGAGTCTAACAGCAGCTCATGGTCAACAAAATCAGATTAGATAAAGCAGCTTCCTGTCCAAAAGCATTAAAAGCATTTTCCCTCCTGCTCTCTGACGGGGACGATCACATTCTCTCTCCTGCCTCCCTGCCCTCCCCCATCTCTCCTGCTTGTTGTGAGAGCGTCTCTTACACACTGTCCGAATAAGAATAAGATTAAGAAGCAACATGGATCTGGCAAACTGGGCCTTAAAAACCACTGATCGAATTTTCTCCACTATGAGATCGGGGAATTGGAGCCTGCGTGTCCGAGTGGAACAGACCCGGTCGGCTACGTCATCGATTCTTGGAGCTTGTGGAGACCTGTGTGCCTCTCAGCTCTGGAGGTTGAGGACGCGGAACACGTTTACATATTTGGGTACTTGCTAACGGGATCTCTTCTGTTTGGGCTCGGAGGATACCTGATTTACTGGGAAATCAGTAAATCAATTTGAGGCCTAGGTGTAAGAAAATCTGGGCAGCAGTTCGACATCTGCCGAGGCTGCAGACCCAGGTGGATGGGCTGTGCAGGGCCGTACAGACTCAGACTCAAAGCCTGATGGACCTGAGCCGTAAAGCGGACGGGTAGTCCAGCTGAGAACGTGCTCGCAGGCGAGAGGGTTTAGATCTGGAGATAAGGTTTGGTTCTGCATGGTGAGGACAGTAACTAATGAATTTGGATTATTGGATTTACTGAATGGGTTCCCCAGTGAACTGAAGGCTGTTGGAAAAAAAACAAGCAGCCTGTTCCAAAACAACATCTGCATTATCAGGAAGTCAGCTCCATAGCGGCCTTGGGCTGGTAATCAAATCTCTCCAGGACAATGTGTGATGGTCGCTCTTCCCTTCAGCCCTCTCTGTGATTTGTGAAGCTGGATCTGGTGTACCACGGCCGCTGATGAACTTCCATCACTATCAGCGAACTGTTTTGGCTAGGAGCTGGCATCTGGCTCCACAATGCCCCCACCCTCTCGTCTCCGTCTGCATCCCCTCCTGCCCCTGCCCTTACAGGGGCAGGAGGTACAACAGAGGTGCCCTTCAAGATGGCGGCGCGCACAGACGCAGTGGCTCACGGCTCTTCCTTTCGGTGCTCTTTTTTGTACTTTTTGTATTTCATATTTGTTAGTTTTGGTGCATTTGTCTCTGCAAACAACTGCTACACACGCCAGGATCTTGTGGACATTGGCTACCGGCACAAGATATCAGTATCGAGTGATTTTCACTACACTCATAACATCCCAGACGCTATAGCGAGACCGCCGGGGGCTCCGTGGATTGTTATCGGGTCTGGAAGGCGCCGCCGACGGCGGAGGGAGAGGAAGCAGAAGCGGGGCTGCAGGTCCGGCTTTATGCTGAAGCTGAAATGCCAACCACCCAGGCCTCCTCTGCCGAGCCTGTATCTCTCCAACGCCAGGTCCATGGTAAATAAAACGGACAACCTAGAGTTAGAGCTGGCTGTAAATCGCTATGTTCGTGACTGCTGTGTAATGATTATCACCGAGACCTGGCTAAACCCCCACATTCCTGATGCTAGCGTGCAGCTAGCAGGCCGCACTCTGCTACGCGGAGATCGGACCAAGGACTCCGGTAAGAGCAGGGGAGGGGGTCTCTGTATTTACGTGCATGAGGACTGGTGTAACAACGGAACAATCATAGACAAACATTGTTCCCCAGACCTCGAGTACATGTCTGTAAGATGTCGGCCTTTTTTTCTACCCAGAGAGCTAACAGTAGTGATCGTCACAGCTGTGTATATAGCTCCCGATGCTAACGTTAGCATGGCACTCTCTCTCCTGCTGAACGCCATTAACGAACAGCAGCGGGTCCACCCCGACGGTGTTCTTATTATCGCGGGAGACTTTAACAAGGCCAACTTAAAGACTGTACTCCCGAAATTCCACCAACATGTCAAATGTTCCACAAGAGGGGAGAACACTCTTGACCATGTTTACTCCAACATTAAGCACGCTTACAGAGCCAAACCCCTCCCCCACCTCGGCCAGTCCGACCATCTTTCCCTGCTGCTCACCCCAGCATACACCCCCCTCAGACGGAGAGCCAGGCCTACTGTAAAAACCATTACAACCTGGCCTGAAAACGCACTCTCCGACCTACAGGACTGCTTTGCATACACAGACTGGGACTTATTCGAACACGAGGACCTAGAAACATTCACAGGGACGGTACTGGACTACATTAAGTTGACTGTTGTGTGACTGTTAGCAAAAACATCCGGGTTTTCCCTAACCAGAAACCCTGGATGAACAGCCAGGTCCGTTCACTCCTCAAAACCCATGATGCTGCCTTCAGGTCAGGCGACAGAGCTCTGTACAGGGCTGCTCGAGCTGACCTGAAAAGAGGAATTAAAAAAGCCAAAACGGACTACAGGAGGAAAATAGAGTCCCATCTGTCCAGCAATAACACACGGGAGGTGTGGCAGGGCATTCAGAACATCACAAACTTCAGAGGCTGTGATGTGACTGCAGGAGACCTGAGTGTGTCACTAGCAGAGGAACTTAACTGTTTCTTTGCTGGCTTTGAGACACCTCAGGACCACCCATCTGCTCCAGTCCTGCCCCCCCCCCCCCCCCCCCCCCCACCAGGCTGCACCCCACTCACTGTCCAGGAGCATGAGGTACGGCGCGTGCTCCTGGCAGTGAACCCCAGGAAGGCTGCCGGACCAGACGGAGTACCTGGCAAGGTGATCAGAGCGTGTGCCCACCAGCTCACCCTGATTCTCACCAGGATTTTCAACTGCTCCCTGGCCCAAGCAGTCATCCCCCCCTGCCTAAAAACAGCCACAATCATCCCCGTGCCCAAAAGGTCATCTGTCACCAGCCTAAATGATTACCGCCCTGTGGCCCTCACACCGGTAATCATGAAGTGCTTTGAGAGGCTGGTTCTCCAGCACATCAAAGACCATCTGCCCCCCACTTTCGACACCCATCAGTTTGCATATCGTGCAAACAGATCCACAGAGGACGCCATCGCTGTAGCTCTCCACTCTGTGTTGAGCCACTTGGAGCAGCAGCAGAGCTACGCTCGCATGCTCTTTGTGGATTACAGCTCAGCGTTCAACACAATCATCCCGGACATTCTCACCACCAAACTGCACACCCTGGGCCTCCCCCCTCTCACATGTTCCTGGATCAAGGACTTCTTAACCAACCGGCCCCAGACTGTGAGACTTGGCCCCCATCTCTCCTCCACCCGCACACTGAGCACTGGCTCCCCACAGGGCTGTGTGCTGAGCCCCCTCCTGTACTGTCTCTACACCCATGACTGCAGTCCGGCCCACAATAACAACCTCATCGTCAAATTTGCTGACGACACCACAGTGGTCGAACTCATCTCAAAGGGAGATGAGAAAGCTTACAGAGAGGAGGTCCTGAAGTTGACAGCCTGGTGTTCAGAGAACAACCTGGTACTGAACACCATGAAAACCAAAGAGATCATCATCGACTTCAGGAAGCACAGGACTGACCCAGCTCCCCTCTACATCAACGACGAGCGTGTGGAGAGGGTCCACACCTTCAGGTTTCTCGGTGTCCTCATCTCTGCTGATCTCTCTTGGTCAGATAACATCACAGCTGTTATCAAGAAGGCTCAGCAGTGACTTCACTTCCTGAGGGTCCTCAGGAAGAACAACTTGAACTCAAACCTGCTGCTGACCTTCTACCGCTCATCCATTGAGAGCCTGCTGACGTACTGTATCACAGTATGGTACGGCAGCTGCACTGAGGCAGACAGTGTCAGGCTTCAGAGGGTAGTCAAGACAGCACAAAGAATCGTTGGCTGCCCTCTCCCCTCCCTGATGGACATCTACACCTCCCGCTGCATCAGCAGAGCCAGGAACATCATCAAGGACAGCTCACACCCTGGCTTTGACCTGTTTGACCTGCTGCCCTCTGGCAGGTGCTACAGGTGCATCAAAGCCAGAACAAACAGACTCAGGAACAGTTTCTTCGCCAGAGCAATCACCACCCTGAACTCACACACTCACCCACTGTAACTGTGCAACACCCACATCTCTGTGCAATATTATATCATTCATACTGAACAATATCTAACATTCCTATATTGTGTAATATCCAGTATTCATTCACTAGTGCAATATTCATTCACCAAGTGCAATATTCATCATCTTCATTATTATATGTATACACGCATTTACTTTCTTACAATGTACAGATGCACCAATGTAGGTATGTATGTATATATTTTTATACATTCTATTTTTTGTATATTTTACACGTCTTTTTCCCATATCTCTTGATCATATTGATTATATTGATTATACTAGATTATAATATTTTTATAATATTTTTATTTTCATTTAGAGAGTTTGATTTTCTGTTACATGGCACTGAACAGGAGTGGCCCTCCAATCTCATTGTACATCCTGTATAATGACAATAAAGGCATTCTATTCTATTCTATTACCCAGCATATTGCTATCCTGGCTTTAAATGTGCAAATATGCTTTGCTAAGGTGGTTTTTTTGGACCCTGGTACGGTGCTCATCTTCAGCACCGTACCAGATGACTTTTTTTAACCTAACTACCCCATGATGTGTGTTTGTTTCCTTTTTCTGGGGACCGATTGTAGTGGCGGCGCCAGTGAAAATGGCAGCGGCTGCAGACACCCATCTCCCCATGTTAGTCTGTCTGTTCTTCTCTGGATCGTTGTTCTGAACGGAATTTTGTTATATTACGATGGAATGTCGTTATATAATTTGTTGTATAATGATTAATTTTGCTGTATGTATAATGACAATAAAGTTATATTCTATTCTATTCTAAAGTGCTGCAGTAAAAGTAGCTGCTGGTCCCTCACACTGGTATATGGTTCCACTGTCATCATGGACATCATGTTGTGGCTGTCAGCAGCTTCATTTCCTGCTGCAACACAAACCTTTAAGAATCAAATCCAAAAATAATCACCTTTGGACAAGCTTCCAGCTGCTTGAGGAGAGATAAGGGCGTTTCCGAGTTGCACCTGAACGCAGCACAAAGAGTTTCTGCTGCTCCTGATTGTGAAGGTGTCTTTAAACGCCTCTCTGAGTTTACTTTCACTTTGCTGAACTTCCTGTTTCTCCTGCTGCAGCTGATCGTCTCCGTGTGAAGCTCCATGTGAAGGTAATGGAAGCAGTCTGGAGTGTTTTCCTGGCTAACATCAGCTGTGTGCAGCTCCATAGTTCACGGTAACGGACTCACAGCTGGAGCACCGAGGCCGTGAGCCTGAGGTCGGTGTACCGGATTATCTGGTGACGGTGAAAGAGTGTGTGTGCCGACAAATACATCCGCTGAATATTTGCTCTTTAAAGGACATTTCTGTGGCTTTGAAGAGAAAAACAGCTTCCGGTGTAGCTGCTGAGAGCCTGAAGGACAGTATAGGTGACCGCGCTGATGCCTGTTCATAATAAAGTGTTGCTGAATGTTGTTGCTGTCAGAGGGAAACAGCGCTGAGTGGAGCAGATAATAAGGATTCAATCTGGAGCTAAATCACTAAATGCTGCTAGTCTGTACCAGAACTCCCAGCAGCATCACAGGATTGCTTTAGTTTCCTTTGACCTTTGACCTTGGTTAGCGTAGCTAGCAGTCAGAGTGTGAAGCCTCTGTCAGCAGCAGCTTGGTCCTGGGCTTTGTTCCTGAAATAAAGCTGCTCTCTGCCATTTCTACAGTCATGTTGGACCTGTTGGTTTGTAGGACTCCAGGAATGGAGACATTTGGAGGCTGAAATCGGCTCTCTGGGACACTTTTTGTAGTGAACTGATGAAAGCTGTGTCTCACATGGAGTGGATGTTAGTCCAACACATCAGACAGGAGCTCTGCAGCTGTCAGTTGATGTGAGCATCAATGATGTGTGTTTCCTCTGCAGGTGAAGGTAGAAAGTGTGTGTGAGCTGGTGTGAATTCAGCAGCATGGATCAGTGTGAGGACAGAGAGGAGGGAGTCCCTCCCTCTAAAACCACTCTGTGTGGGGAACATGAGAGCCAGACCAAAGCTCAGAGGTGAGATGACCATCTCTAACTGTCCATGACTCTTCTCCATGTCACAGCTCAGCACTCACATCACTGCTGCATCATTATTCACAGCAACCCACCTGGACCTGGACCCGGACCCGGACCCGGACCTGGACCTGGACCTGGACCCAGCTGTGTGTCCTTAAAGAGTGACGGGTCTGCAGGTCGTTTCATTGATTTTAAAGGTCAGCGTGCGTCTGCTGCAGAGAGGTGAGCTGTCAGTAACATGAACTCTTTGATTTAACTGCTTGATGTTGTTGGATAGAAACTGCAGTGCAAACACGTCGTTCCTTCAATCCCATTGAAACTGTCTCTGAAAAACAAGCCTTTGGTTTCTAAAGAGCTGAAAATCCACTTCAGCAAACAGGAAGTGAAACCTGTTCCAGGTGGGCGGTCCCACCACCTGTCAGTCTCAGCAGACATCAGTCAGTTTAAGGCTCAGAGTCCAAACACTCTATGCAGGAAGTGTTGGACTCTAACAGGAAGTGTGTGAGACGCCTCTGAGGGGCTTTGCTTGGTAAGGAAACACTTCACATCACAAATATTAATGGTGCAGAAAATCCACAGATCTGAGAACAGAAACATGTGAGATTGAGCCGCTCATTAAATGGAGACATTAACCTTCCAATGTGAACATTACAATAGTAGAAACAGATG
This sequence comes from Archocentrus centrarchus, assembly GCF_007364275.1. NCBI lineage: Eukaryota > Metazoa > Chordata > Actinopteri > Cichliformes > Cichlidae > Archocentrus > Archocentrus centrarchus. Next base: position 4,190,423 of record NC_044347.1, read on the forward strand.
TGAATCTGGTTTAAATGTGTGTAAACAGCAGCGTGAGTGAATATGAATGAATGAATGTGATTGAGAGTTCAGCTTCGTACCTGCCTGTTCATTTATGAAGCTACGAGGAGTTTTTGGTGCCAGTTTTCCTCCAATAAACTGTGATGATGATTTCAAAGGATTCATATGAAATCAGGGACGGCTGTGCTGGACTTCAGGAGGCATTCCCAACAAACAGGAAGTAAAGACTGAGCTGAATATTTGCTCTGTAAAATCATTTCTTTGTTGTTGTTCTCTAACAGCACACAGCAGTCTGCTGTTCTGTTGTTGTTGGCACACAAAGCACCTGTGAGTTTACCTGCTGAGGCTACAACACTAAAGAAGGATGCAGGTGGCCGCACTGATGCCTGTTCATCATTTCACCAACATGAATCTGTGCAGGAAATGTTCTTGTTGCTCTTCTTCTTCTTCTTCCACACGCTCTGATGTGATTGGAGGACGGTCAGCCAATCACAGCTGCAGCAGGTCACATGTTCCACGCAGACACAGGTCATGTGGGAGCATCATGTGATCCTAAAGTGTGTGAGTGTCCATCAAAGAGCTTGAGGATAGTTTGACAGTGAGGTTGGAGTTTGCACTGAGCTGACTGCATCACACTCAGAGGGTTTCTAATATCCTGAGAAGATTTCCTGCTCTTTGTGTTTGTTATTGTGAGCTCTGAAATGTCAGAGTCAGCAGGTGGAGTCAGGTTTCTCTGATCCCTGATGTGGATCATGGTGACCTGGTTTCTAGTTTCCAGCTCAGAGATCAGCTCAGTGGACAAAGAGACTGTAACTCAGTTCCTGCTGTTAATGTGAACTCACTGAGTGTTTGTGGTTTCCCTCTCAGACTGACTCAGGAGGAAGAGGAGGACAGAGCAGAGCCTGCAGGATCCAGCTGTCCGTCCATGAGGAGTGACCAGTCCAAACATGAACCTCCATACTTCAGTGATGGACCAACAGAGTAAGAGAACTGTGATGAGCTCCTTCACATGTTTCTCTGTTCCTGATAAATATGAGCTGAAACATCCTCAGATTGTTCCACAAGTCCTGAAGTTTGATTGAAAGAAACCAAAGAAGGAAACAATCTTAGACTCAGTCATTAGTGTTTGAGCAGAGCGATGCTCATATCTGTGGGAGCCTGTTTTTATTGAAAGATCAGAGCTGCTCTGTCTCTCATTCTCATGTCTTTGTGTGCCATCTTTGAGAGTGAGCTGTTAAAGAGTCTGGGGGGGTCACACAGGGACCCAGGGTAACGTCTCAGCAGCTAAAGGCCTGGATCATATTGGGGAGTGTTACTGAGACCACCATCAGGAGAACACTGAGCAGCAGTGGTGTTCATGGCAGGGCTGCACTCCAAAAACACCGCCTACAGCTAAATGTCATGTGGACGAGTCACATGACAGGAAGTGAGGATGAACTGAGCAGAAAGAATCCAGAGTTTCTCTCTTTGTGAAACATGGTGGAGGTGGTTGGGCCTGTTTGCTGTTCCAGAAAGGCTCACCATCATTAATGCAGCAATGAAGTCTCAGTTATAGCAGCAACTCAGAGCAGCTGGATGTGAACTGAGTCTCAGGAGGAAGCAGAGCAGGAAACTGTGAAGGTTGTAGAGGAGGAGGGCAGACATGTCAATCATCTGTCAGAGGGAGCATGTGGGAGGACATGATGACCTCTGAGTGAGGCTAGCCAACAGCTAATGTAGCTCATGCTCACTGCTGTCTGTGTGAGTCTGTAACTGTGCAGCCTGCATGTTGTGTGGTTCTTCACGTTTGCATTCATCCATTCATATAAGCACTTCCATATGAATCTAAACGCTTTTATTGTGTAACATTCACACACATTCATACTCCAGCGCTTCAGTATCTTGCCCAAGGATACAGGTTGTATAACCGCTTTGAGTGCTCTGATTGAGTAGAAAAGCGCTATATAAGAACTAGTCCATTTACCATTTACCATTTGGCATGCAGTCTGGAGCAGCAGGAATTGAACCACCAAACTTCCGATTGGTAGGTGACCAGCTCTACCTCCTGAGCTACAGCCACCCCTTTCTCATGCATAACTGGGCTTTTGTTCCCAATGATCCTGATTGGAATTCATCTTTATGTCAAAGGTATTCCATCAAGTGCTCGAGGTTCTGTCTGTAAAACATCAGGTTTCCAACATGAGATTTTGAAGCTTTTGGCTCAGAAGTTGTTGATGCTCAGCAGAGCTCTGAGACTCAGAGCAGCACACTAAGCTGAGCTGTTGGTTCTCAGTGGGATCAGCTGGATGAAGAACATTTACAGCTACAGGGAGTCACTGAGTCACTGTTTCTGTCCAAATATCACTGACTGCATCTTTACTCTTGATGGTTCCTCCACAGAGTGGACCAGGAGAGCTCAGAGGGTCCCAGTGGTCAGTCTGCCCAGCAGCATCAAACACAGCTGGACTCCATATTTCAGGTCTGTACATGTACAACAACTACTGTTACATGTATTCTGCTCACAGTCATTTCCATGCTGCTCTTTGGAGACCAGTGGATTGTCAGTGTGTCCAACATGGATCTGATGTTTGGCTCCATGATTTCAGTCTGATTGGCTCATTCATAAAGTATTCTGTTCCAGCTGCTGGAGGACAACATCATCACTTTTGTGAAGGACGAGCTGAAGAAGATCCAGAAGATCCTGAGTCCAGATTACTCAGAATGCTTAGAGAGGGAGGATGAAGAGCAGAGGAAGAGCAGCAGAGAGGCATTAGTGAAGATCACAGTGGACTTCCTGAGGAGAATGAAGCAGGAGGAGCTGGCTGAGCGTCTGCAGAGCAGTAAGAGGATTTCTCTAAAGATTGAAGCTGCTGGATGAATGAGACATTTACTGAAGTTTAAAGAGATTAAACAGCATGGATTCAAACAGGCATTCTTTATGGAGATGAAATAGTCACATCTATTTGGTAAAACATTAACCGATGTTCTTTATTCATTCAGAAATGTTTGCTGCAGTTTGTCGACGTGAACTTAAATCTGCTCTGAAGAAGAAGTTCCAGTGTGTGTTTGAGGGGATCGCTAAAGCAGGAAACCCAACCCTGCTGAATCAGATCTACACAGAGCTCTACATCACAGAGGGAGGGGCTGCAGAGGTCAATGATGAACATGAGGTCAGACAGATTGAAACAGCATCCAGGAATCCAGACAGACCAGAAACACCAATCAGACAAGAAGACATCTTTAAAGGCTCACCTGGAAGAAATGAACCAATCAGAACAGTGCTGACAAAGGGAGGGGCTGGCATTGGGAAAACAGTCCTAACACAGATGTTCACTCTGGACTGGGCTGAAGACAAAGCCAACCAGGACATCCAGTTCATGTTTCCATTCACTTTCAGAGAGCTGAATGTGCTGAAAGAGAAAAGGTTCAGCTTGGTGGAACTTGTTCATCACTTCTTCACTGAAACCAAAGAAGCAGGAATCTGCAGCTTTGAAGACTTCCAGGTTGTGTTCATCTTTGATGGTCTGGATGAGTGTCGACTTCCTCTGGACTTCCACAACACTGAGATCCTGACTGATGTTACAGAGTCCACCTCAGTGGATGTGCTGCTGACAAACCTCATCAGGGGGAACCTGCTTCCCTCTGCTCACCTCTGGATAACCACACGACCTGCAGCAGCCAATCAGATCCCTGCTCAGTGTGTTGGCAGGGTGACAGAGGTCAGAGGGTTCACTGACCCACAGAAGGCGGAGTACTTCAGGAACAGGTTCAGAGATGAGGAGCAGGCCAGCAGGATCATCTCCCACATCAAGACATCACGAAGCCTCCACATCATGTGCCACATCCCAGTCTTCTGCTGGATCACTGCTACAGTTCTGGAGGATGTGGTGAAAACCACAGAGAGAGGAGAGCTGCCCAAGACCCTGACTGAGATGTACATCCACTTCCTGGTGGTTCAGGCCAAAGTGAAGAAGGTCAAGTATGATGGAGGAGCTGAGACAGTTCCACACTGGAGTCCAGAGAGCAGGAAGATGATTGAGTCTCTGGGAAAACTGGCTTTTGATCAGCTGCAGAAAGGAAACCTGATCTTCTATGAATCAGACCTGACAGAGTGTGGTATCGATATCAGAGCAGCCTCAGTGTACTCAGGAGTGTTCACACAGATCTTTAAAGAGGAGAGAGGGCTGTACCAGGACAAGGTGTTCTGCTTCATCCATCTGAGTGTTCAGGAGTTTCTGGCTGCTCTTCATGTCCATCTGACCTTCATCAGATCTTCAGTCAGTCTGTTGGAAGAACAACACACAACCTCCAAGTGGTTTCAATTTCTTAGCAAACCAAAGCTACAAGCTCTCCATCAGAGTGCTGTGAACAAGGCCTTGCAGAGTCCAAATGGACACCTGGACTTGTTCCTCCGCTTCCTCCTGGGTCTTTCACTGCAGACCAATCAGACTCTTCTACGAGGTCTTCTGACACAGACAGGAAGTAGTTCAGTGGCCAATCAGGAAACAGTCCAGTACATCAAGAAGAAGCTCAATGAGAATCTGTCTGCAGAGAAAAGCATCAACCTGTTCCACTGTCTGAATGAACTGAATGATCGTTCTCTAGTGGAGGAGATCCAACAGTCCCTGAGATCAGGAAGTCTCTCCACAGATAAACTGTCTCCTGCTCAGTGGTCAGCTCTGGTCTTCATCTTACTGTCATCAGAAGAAGATCTGGATGTGTTTGACCTGAAGAAATACTCTGCTTCAGAGGAGGCTCTGCTGAGGCTGCTGCCAGTGGTCAAAGTGTCCAACAAAGCTCTGTGAGTAAATATGTGATCATCCCTTTATTTATATCATAAACAGTGTGATGGGTGCGGTTCTTTTAAAAACTTAAGAATATGAATTCAATGATCATCAGCTATAATCAGGCTTATGATACTTTTAATGTCCCAAAGCAGCAGAAAGTGTTTCTGAGACATTTGTGTGTCTAACTCTTATCAAAGTACCATCCAGACCCATAGGTCATTAACTCCCATCATTAATCTCTCAAAAACAAAAACCCATAAAAAGAAAAATCTGTGGCATGTTCTGTTCATCCCAAAGTATCCAGGCAATGTTCTTTCTGTACTGTTCTCCCTTCAGTTCTCAGTAACTGTGTCATGTACCCAGGCTCTGCAGCTGCTGCAGAACTCAATCTTATTCTTTATGTTGCTTGTAGCTTCCTGTTGTCAAATCAAATCATTAATTTTTAAACAGTGTCTTTCTCCACCTACTTTCATAACCAGAGTTCTTGGTGGAGCATTATTGTTAGGGATGCCACGATACCACTTTTTTATGTCCGATACCGATACCGATATTTTACATTTGGATATCGGCCGATACAGATATAAATCCGATATTTAAAATTGATCCAGGCATTAAAAAACATTTAAAAAAAAAAAGGAAAAAAAAAAAGAAGTCAACAGTCTCTCACACAACAAAATCAAAGTCTTTTAGTTGTCCCACATACAAGACTAAGGACCAGGGCGGGCAGAGCTTTTTAGGCAGTGGCACCAAAGCTCTGGAACTATTTACCACTCCAGCTCCATTTAGCTGACTCTGTGGCATCATTTAAAAAATAGCTGAAAACTTTTCTGTTTAACCAGACTTTCTGGTTTCTGACTTTATTTTTATTCTTTTTCTTTTAATATGGTAATGTTATGTTTTTAACATAGTGTTTTCTGGGGGTGGGGGGGTGATATTGTGTTTTAATTATTGTACAGCGCTTTTCTGTCTGTGAAAAATGCTATATAAATAAACTTTACTTACTTACAACAATATCTATCACCTGAATCCTGTTGCTTCTGTGTGAGAAGGTGATGCTTATGGCATGTTGCAAATTACATTAGGGCTGCAACTATCGATTATTTTAGCAATTGTGTATTCTATTTATATTGATTACCCAAGTAACTGGATAAGAAATACTTTTTTTCATATTAACAGTTCATCTGCACATTTTAACTTCCGTACTGCAGTTTTTCCCTGTGTGAAACAAACAGGGTGGATGGAGCAGCTACAAAGTTCTCTTTTCTTCACTTACTGATCAGGTGGTGAAGTATCTCCAGCTGTTTCCCAGTAAAGGTTTAATGGAGGTTACAGGGACGAAAAGGCTCCTTTTGGACACTAGAAAAACATTTCCTTCTGCTCCATCTGAGCGCGCCGGCTCCGCCTCTTTCTGCTTGTGCAGACAGACTGCACGTAAATCAGCTGACTGCTGCTGTTGCATCATCAGTGTTCACGTGAAAAACTAGGGGCTGCGTGAGCGCAATCTTGTAATGCTTTATATTTACATTCTCCTAAATACGTTTCTATATTTAGTCACAAATCAGGGATTAAAGTATCAAAAATATTTTGACGGGGAAGGGGTTCTGTTGCGTGTGTAATGCTAGGCACAGAGAACCAGAAAGTGAGCATTGGCATAGCTGTTTTAATGAACGCTGCAACACGGCAAAAACCCATACAACAACGGGGCTGTACTTTCTTAGGTACGTCTTTTCCAAAATACCCCCAAGCCACCACAGGGTGGCACAGTTTACCCCATAACATCTCCCCTTTTAACACTTTCATTAAACACAATATTACTGCGATTACTTCTAACATAACTAGTAAAAGATGCATGCTTATCTGTTACTGTTCCCCTTTCTCATGTCCAATATGACCCCTAACTGGTCATTATCTCAACATCAGGACATATCTGAGATATTAACATTGAAGCAGTGACAACATATATCACTTACTGTTTTTTTTTTTTTTTTTTTTTTTTTTTTTTTGTAATGTGTCTATGTTTGATTTCACAAGCTCAGTCTTTCTGGGGGCTTGGTGAGCCTGCCACTCCTTGTGTGGCGCACAGGCTGTACTGGAGTCCGTGCTAGGGTCCGTCTTGCATGATCCGTGGGGGGCTGGCGAGTTGTAGAGGGACTCACCGTCCTGCTGATGAGCTCCCGTGGATCCTCCTGAATGGATGAGCTGCCCTTGCTGGACATGCCGTGAGCGGCCGAGTTTTTGGGCCGCGCACTGACCTCAGGCGGAACAGGTTCTGCTGGCCGCAAATCTACTCGGTTGCGGCGGTACATAGCACCTTCTATTTCCACAAGGTATGAACGTGGTGCCACCTGCTGGAGGCATGTGCCACGGCGCCATCTCCCGGTCCTGTCACCGGGAAGTGGCTTCATCCTGACACTCTGCCCAACCTGTAGCTCTGGGAGGTCGCTTGCAGTTTTGTCATAGTAGTGTTTAGCAACCTGTCTTTTGTACTTTATTTTTTCTGCTACACCTGATACAACACGTGGTTTCAGGAGGGCGTCAGTCACTGGGAGAGGTGTCTTAAGCCTGCGTGCCATGAGCCGCTGTGCAGGACTACTATCCATGCCCACTGTGGGAGTGTTTCTCCAAAGCAGGATAGCTCTCCATGGGTCCTCACCTGCTCGTGAAGCCCGTTTCCAGATGTTCTTAGCTATCTTCACCGCTTATTCGGCCTTACCATTGGCCTTTGGGTGGCGTGGGGATGAGGTAATGTGTTCAAATCCCCAGTCCCGAGCAAACTGTCTGAAAAGAGCACAATCGAACTGTGAGCCACAGTCTGTGATTACTCGATCAGGCTGCCCATACCTGGCAAATTGGGCCTTGCACTTTCTGATTGTTGTTTCAGCAGATAAGTCAGTAAGGTGTTCTATTTCCCAGAAGTCTGAGTAGTGGTCTATCATCAGCAGAAAATCCTTCCCTGCATAATTAAACAAATCCATGCTTAAGATTTGCCACGGCCGCTTAGGAAGGGGATGCGACATCATAGTCTCTTTTTGTTGGTCATGTGCATACTCATTGCATGTGGCACATTGTCCCACAAAATCCTTAATTTCTCCCTGCATATTGGGCGAGAAGAGTGTCTGCCGAGCCTGCCTGTAGCAGGCCTCTGCTCCCACATGGCTCCAATGGATACGGCGGAGCATTTCAGGATGCAGCTTCTTGGGAATGATGACCCTGTCACTTTTAAAGAGGACCCCATTCTGCACACTAATCTCATCCCTGAAGGCCCAATATTCTCTGATGGCGATCTGTGTGTCACCTCTCTGGTCTGGCCAGCCCTCCAGTACTGCTGATATTAGGGCCTGAAGGTGTTCATCCGTCTCTGTGTATTGTCTGATTTGGGTTAAGCGCTGACTTGTAACATTGAGGTAGTCAGCTTGGTTTACCTGTTCAGCTTCCAACTCTGCATGTTGAGCTAATGAGCAAACCGACTGCTGTATGAAGGGCTGGTCCGAACTGAGAGGGGGTGTCGTGGCTCTGCTCAGTGTATCACTTAAGTACATCTCTGGGCCAGGTTTGTAGACCACGTTCAGGCAGTAGCCCTGAAGAGTGAGCAGCATGCTTTGCAGTCGTTTAGGAGCACTGAGGAGGGGCTTGCTAAAGATGGCGACGAGGGGTTTGTGGTCAGTTTCTGCAGTGACGTCACTTCTGCCGTAGAGGTAGTAATGGAAGCGCTGACAGGCGAAAACTATGCTCAGGCATTCTTTTTCAATTTGAGCGTAGTTCTGCTCTGCTGCAGTGAGTGCCCTTGAAGCAAATGCCACCGGTTGTCCATCTTGCAGGAGGCAGCATCCTAGGCCGTTCTGGCTTGCATCACTTTGCACTGTGACTGGCTTGCTGACGTCATAATATTTCAAGACTGGTGCAGCTGACACCAGGCGCTTAATTTCTGTGATCGCAGCATCATGTTTTGGGAGCCAGTGCCATGGCACTTCCTTGTCCAGTAGCCTGCGCAGTGGTTCACATACCTCAGAAAGGCGTGGCAGGAATTTGGAAAGGTATGTGACAAAACCTATGAATCTCTGCACGGCTTTCACGTCGGCTGGGGCTGGCATAGCTTGCACTGCCCTAACCTTCTCAGGGTCTGGTCTAAGGCCTTCAGCTGACAGCACACGGCCATGGAAGTGTACCTCTTTGACTTTAAACTGTAGCTTCTTTAGGCTAAGTGTAACAATGCCAGTTCTTTGTTAATAGTGTTTATAGTTTACAGTTGTCTCTGCCAGTTATGTTCATATTTATTTATGTAGAATTTCACAAAGATTATTTTATTGAATTTACCTGACGTGTTTGTGTAGCTCCGGTTGGTGTGCGGAACCTTTCTTTTGTTATTGTTTTCTGTACCCCTACGTTTAGTTTTCTGGGACAACTCCTTTATAAGGAGCAGTCTCGCGCTCACTCTCCCCCTTCTTCCTGTGGCATTCAGCGGGAGCGGGGCTTAAAGCGATCGTCACCAACCAGACTGTGATGTTTTGTTTACTATTTGGTCAGAAATAAAAGGAGATCGCCTCCAAATCACGTCGGTGGCCTGATCTGATCATTGATGCACACAACGCAGAGAGCTGTAGAAGCCACCGGTTACACTTGGTGCCGTGAGACCCGTTGCATCGCCGGTCAGCGCTCGTCTGACCTCCCGGGTGTAGCTGCAGTCACCCTCGTCTCCTCTCCTGCTGGGCGGCGCAGCCCGCACGCGCGCCCTCCGGTCGCCGTGCACGCAAGGTGTGTCGTCACCATAAAGAGAGACTCGCACACATTCTCCCTCATTTCATTTGTGTGTGTTTGTTATATCGAACTGCTCGTGCCCTGCCGCACGTTAAGAGGACGTTCCCGACAATCCAACCCTCTTTTTCTGTTTTGAAATAGACGTGATAAACATGAATAAGGGATGTGTATTTTGAATGAAGAGTATATATTGGACTTCTACATAGAAAAGTAAAAAAATTTTTATTTCTGTTTATTGCTTTGAATTTTTTTGAGGGTTTGTGTGTGTTTATTTACATTCTGCTGCATATTTGATTGTGTGTTTTGATCATCCTTTTTAAAAAAATTTTTTTTTAATTTAATTTTTTTTTCTCTCCTTTGCCATTGATAATTTTTATTCATGTCAGGTGTAGACCCCTTTAAGTTTCAGTCTGTGGTGGGTTGTGGGCGTGGTGTCACCTTAGGGGTGGGAAGGGGCAAACAGATGCCTTCACAGTGTTTTGGTAGGGGTGGGTCTGTGTCCCCTGGTGTCCCCAAATATGCATCTGATCAGTCTTTTGTCAACTCACCTTTGGTCCCCACTGCTAGCTCCACACCCATTGCCCAGCCAAATTGTGAGCCCACACAGGTGGTTCCTGTTGAGGCTCTCGGTAGTCTGTTTAGTGATTTTGCTAAACAAATAGGGGATAGTATATCAGCAAGCCTTAGTGCTATACATCAACCAAGTGCTGTCCAGCCTCAGCCTACTCTGTGTCAGTCTACCAGTGATACATCACAGCTAAAGGTTGTTGTACAGTCTGATGCCAGAGCTCCACCTTATTTCAGGGGTGATCACACAGACACATTTTCTGTTCATGAATGGGAAGACATGATGAAAACTTACCTGAAGAGGGTTAAGTGTGACAGTCATGCTGAAATGTATGACTTGATAATGTCGAGACTGACAGGCAGAGCTAGAGATGTGGTTAAAGTATCTCTCCGCAGTCGTCCTGAGCTGTGTACGTCTGATCTACCCACAGCTGTGTTTGAGATATTAAAGGGGAACTTCAGTGAGCTGGCATACTCTAATCTGCCTATGAAAGACTTTTATGGAACCACTCCCCGGGCACATGAAAGTGCTCTTGATTACTGGATTCGTCTTAACAAATCCATCGATGCTGCTGATGAATGTCTTCGGAGGCGAGGCAAATTTGTGGAGGACCCGAGTGCTGAAGTGGTCATGATGTTCATTAATCACTGTCCTGACCCCACTCTTGCCTTGACTTTCCAGCTAAAGTCACCTGAGCAGTGGACCGCAGCTGAGGTTCAGGAACGTCTCGACAATCACACAAGGAACAAGAGGAAGACTGTTTCACAGCCTCAGACCTCAGTGGGGTTGTCAGCTTTGAGCCAGAACACTATGGCTGATTCTCTTCACCCTTGTGATTCTCAGGCTGCCCTAGTAGCGAACCAGCCAAGGACTCCTTGTAACTTTCCACCTGCAGTCACTGTGGTCTGCAGTCAGCCTGACTCTGATGATATTGTGGCGGGCCAAAATCAATCTGCTCGCTTGTCTGTGCCCCCTGCTGTTCTTGATGTGCCTCCTGTTGCAGTAACTCCAACTGCTGCTGACAATGGCCTTACACAAGTTGTAACTATGTTTGACAGGGTTCTTTCTCTGTGCAATGCTTCTCTCACTGCCGGTGCAAGACCAAGCAACCACCAGCCTATCGGACGTCAGCCTGCCTGTTCTGGTAACAAACGGTGCCCTGAGCCTTGCAGAGTCTGTGGTTCGAAGGATCACTCGACACATGCACACTGCAGGCTTTATAGGTTATGCCATAACTGCTTCAGTCCTGGTCATATTAGGGCTCAGTGTTCACGTTCCACCCGTTATGGTGCCACTCCCACTCTTCCTCCCTCCAGTGCTGATTTAAACTAGCCTGCCTGTGTGATGAGAGGGGTAACATGGGCGATGCCGGAGACACCCTCAACAAAGAACATGATTTGCAGTCAGTCTATGTGAACTGTTGTAGCTCTCTCCCAGATGACACGGAAGTGATTGTTGTGGGCTCACACAGAGTAGCTGAAGCAAGTGACCTGTTTTATGCTTCAGTGACAGTCAATGGTCAGTGTACTCTGAGAGGGATGCTTGATTCAGGAAGCATGTCATGCACGCTAAGTGAAGAAGGGGAGTCCAAACTAAGAGCAGCAGGTGTTCTCACTGTTCCTCAACCTGTGCCTGAGAAGGTGGTCCTTGTTGGCTGTGGTGGCCTTGTAACAAAGCCCAAATGTATTTATGATCTCGACATTGAGATCCATGGCTCCAAGTTCTCTGTCCCTATGTTTCTTGTTCCAGGGCAGAGAGATGAGCTGATCATTGGAAGCAATGTCATCAGACCCTTGATCCAAAAGATGAGGTCTGATGTAAAGTACTGGGAGCTTGTAGGCTCCAGCACCTCTAATCCTGACTGTGAGCAATTTCTCGAATTGCTTTGTTGCACAACCCATTGGTCTGGGTCTGACATGCTTGACAAGGTTGGGACAGTTAAGCTAAGACAGTCCATCACTCTTGCACCTCAACAGGAATATCTTGTGTGGGGGAAGTTGCCCAACAATGCCCATCTATCACTTGGGAGCACTGTCATAGTGGAGCCCACCTCCTCCTGTTCAGCCCCTAGAGACATAATTGTTGGACGGGTGGTGACACCCATGTGGGGTGATCGCTGGGTACCAATGAAAATCTTGAACCCGACAAAGACTCCTGTGACGCTGCGTCGCAATGCAAAGGTGGCAGATGTCTTTCCATGTCTTGCTGTTGAGGACTTGCCCATCTCTCAGGGTGTCAGTAGACCACAGACCAATTGGACTGCTGAATCTATCCCAGATCGGACGTCAAACCCATCCCAACGGCTGAAGGAATGTGGTTTGGCAGATATTGACCTGGAGGCGTGTGAGGTGTCAGAGGAGTGGACACAGCGGCTGGCTGATCTGATACTTACCTACCAGGATGTCTTTTCTAAAGGCAAGTTGGATTGTGGAGAGGCCAAGGGTTTTGTCCATCGCATTCACCTCACCGATGACCGCCCCTTCCAGCTTCCCTATCGTCGGGTCCCTCCAGCGCACTATCACAAGCTGAGAGAGGTTTTATCGGAGATGGAAATGAAAGGCATCATCAGTAAGTCAGTCAGTGAATATGCTTCGCCATTGGTCCTTGTCTGGAAGAAGTCAGGTGACTTGAGGATCTGCACTGACTTTCGCTGGCTCAATGCCAAAACTGTCAGGGATGCCCACCCATTGCCCCATCAGGCTGATTGCCTTGCTGCCCTTGGTGGGAACGCCTTCTTCAGCACTATGGATCTCACATCGGGATTCTACAACATCCCCCTCCATGAGTCTGACAGACGGTACAAGGCCTTCACAACACCTTTGGGCCTGTATGAATACAACAGGCTCCCCCAGGGTCTGTGCAACAGTCCTGCATCCTTTATGAGGATGATGATCAGTGTGTTTGGTGACTTGAACTTTTCCAGTCTCCTCTGCTACCTTGATGATCTGCTCGTCTTTGCCCCTTCTGAAGAGGAGGCTTTGAAACGTCTGGACATGGTTTTTTCACGACTCAGAGCAAACAATCTAAAGCTGTCACAAAAGAAGTGTCACTTTCTTCGCAGGTCTGTGACATTTCTTGGCCATGTAGTGGATAGCAGTGGTGTCTCAGTCGACCAGGGCAAAGTTAAGGTCATCTCAGCTTTCAGGAAGGAGGACCTCATGGACTCTGATGGGCTCACGCCATCTCAGAAGAAGGTCAAATCTTTCCTTGGGATGGTGCTGTATTATCAGCATTTCATTCCTGGCTGTTCTTCGATTGCAAGGCCGCTTTATGCTCTGACTGCTGGGCAGAAGAGGAAGGTTAAGGGCTCCCCCGGACGGCGGAGAGCGGGTACCTTCCGGGAACTGTCTCCTCAGGACTGGACACCTGCCTGTGAGGAGGCATTTGAGGGTCTTAAAAGTGCCCTCCTCAACAGTGTGGTGCTGGCACACCCAGACTTTGACAGGCCTTTCATCCTTTCCACCGATGCTTCCCTGGATGGTCTGGGTGCTGTTCTGTCCCAAGTGCCTGCTGGCGAGGAGAGAGCAAGGCCAATTGCTTTTGCCAGCAAGTCTCTCTCCCGAAGCCAAGCAAATTATCCTGCTCACAGGCTAGAGTTCCTAGCCCTTAAGTGGGCTGTCTGTGACAAATTCAGCCACTGGCTCAAGGGTCACAGGTTCACTGTGTGGTCTGATAATAACCCTTTGACATACATCCTAACAAAACCTAAACTTGATGCTTGTGAGCAGCGTTGGGTCGCCAAACTGGCCCCTTACTGCTTTGAGATTAAACACATTCCCGGACGTCTGAATGTGGTGGCAGATGCTCTCAGCAGGGACCCCTTTGTGAAGCCTCTGCGGGACCAGCTGTTGTGTGTCCCTTACTCTGAGCTGCTGGGACAGGCTCATGATGTCAGTGACGAACAAGTACAGGACACTTTCCGCTTTACTTGCCAGCCACAGTCAATGGGGGGCCCCTCTACTTCTGCTGCAGTTCATGGCTCACTGTCTGAGGATGATGTCTCCTCCCTTCTCTCCTCATTTGAAGAGTGGGACGCAGCTTCGAGACAACGAGCAGCCTCCCTTGCTGACCACCTCACCTCCTTGGAACCTGCTGGTCAGGATATGTGGCCTTTTTTGCCTCTCACTGATCTTCAGGCACAACAACAGAAGGATCCAGTAATCTCGAGGGTTGCTCATTATGTTGAGAGAAAGCGCAGACCCTCCAGACGGGAACGTTGTAATGAGAGTCAGCCAACCCTGAAGGTCCTGAAGCAGTGGGACAGGTTGACACTCATGGGTGGGATTCTCTACCGGGTCACAAAGGACCCTTTAACCAAACACAAGAGGTTTCAGTTTGTTGTGCCTGAGTCTTTGAAGGCTGATGTGTTATCGGGTGTTCATGATCATGCTGGTCACCAGGGTCAGCCTCGCACACTCTCTCTGGCTCGTCAGCGCTTCTTCTGGTCTGGTATGGAGAAAGATGTGCGAGATCATGTGAAGACCTGTCAAAGATGCGTTCTCAGTAAAACTCCTGAACCTTCTGCCAGAGCCCCACTAGAAAACATCAAGACCTCTGCTCCCTTGGAACTTGTGTGTGTGGACTTTTGGTCTGCGGAGGACAGCAACAACAGGTCGGTGGATGTTCTGGTTGTCACGGACCATTTTACCAAGTTGGCTCATGCCTTTCCCTGTCGAGACCAGACCGCAAAAGGGGTTGCCAAGAAGCTGTGGGACAATGTTTTTTGCATTTATGGCTTTCCCCAGCGCTTGCACTCTGACCAGGGAGCGAGCTTTGAAAGCGAGCTTATTGCCGAGCTCTTGAAGTTGTCAGGGGTTGATAAGTCGCATACCTCGCCATACCACCCTATGGGGAACGGCAATACAGAAAGGTTTAACCGAACCCTGGGCAACATGTTGAGAGCACTGCCCCCTCGCTCTAAACAGAAATGGCCACAGATGATCCACACAATGACTTTTGTTTATAACTGCACCATTCACGAGACCACTGGATTTGCACCTTTCTATCTGATGTTTGGGAGAGTTCCTAGACTGCCAGTTGACCTAATGTTCAAGAATGTACTCCGTGATGAGACTGTGTGTGACTATAATGTTTATGTTAAGTCTCTTTTGGGAGACCTGCACTGGGCAATGACTCTGGCTCAAAAGAACTGCACAGCTGAGCAAAAACATCAACGTGACCAGTACAACAAAAGGGTCAAAGGTCTGCCTCTGTCACTTGGTGATAAGGTGCTGCTGGCGAACAAAGCTGCCCGAGGGAAACGGAAGCTTTCTGACAAGTGGGAGCCGGTTGTCTACACTGTGGTGGCTTCGAAGCCTGCTTTGCACATCTATCGGATCAGGGATCAGGATGGGCACGAACGGGTAGTCCATCGCAATCTGCTACTACAGGTCAATTTCTTACCCCTCAGTGGAGTTCCAGACGGTGATGAAGCAGGTGTGCCCTTGCCTGCCTGTAGTGTGAGCAGTGCCTGTCCATCTGACTGGAATGTGACTGAGATGTCTGGATTGAACACTGCTGCAGCAACAGCTGAACCTTCCTTTGCTGGTTCTCTCTCTGGGGTTAACGACTGGGATGGTGGCCGAACTGCTGCTTGGGTCAGCGAACAGTCATCTTTAGATGAACCGCTTGGTTTGAAAAGTCCATCTCCTTCTTCCGCTGTGGTCGCCCCAGCTCCAGTTGGTCCTGCTGCTACTGTGGATCAGTCACCTGTTGCCCCTGCCCCCCTGCAGCAACCGTTGCATGTCTACCATGGTCCTCCTCGGGGACTTGATGCAGTAGACCGACTCACCTCGAGTTTTGGCAGGGTTATTCGACCCGTTTGCCGCTTAATCGAGTCCATGACACAACTTGAGTCTGTCCTGGGGGTGGAGCCAAGTTCTCCTACTGTTCTTCATGTGTAAAGCCTAAAGTTGCATGTCTAGCAATTTTGTTTTTGTTTCATGGCATATTACATAACTTTTCATGTATTGCATTAGTGATGTACTGCTATTTGTACATCTTTATCTCATTTACCCTCTTTTGTCTGGCATGAGGATGCGCGGTGTATGAGGCACCGCACGTTATTTTTGGAGTACTATAGGTTTTTGCTGGGCGCCAAGCAAGCCTTTAGTTCTCCTATCCTTTTAATAGGAAACTTTTGATGTTGATTTTCTCTGCTTGAAGATTGTGTTTTTATGTGTATTACTGAGTGTAGTGTGTTGTACAACCCATAATTTTGTGTAATTCTAGGGGGGTGAATGTAACAATGCCAGTTCTTTGTTAATAGTGTTTATAGTTTACAGTTGTCTCTGCCAGTTATGTTCATATTTATTTATGTAGAATTTCACAAAGATTATTTTATTGAATTTACCTGACGTGTTTGTGTAGCTCCGGTTGGTGTGCGGAACCTTTCTTTTGTTATTGTTTTCTGTACCCCTACGTTTAGTTTTCTGGGACAACTCCTTTATAAGGAGCAGTCTCGCGCTCACTCTCCCCCTTCTTCCTGTGGCATTCGGCGGGAGCGGGGCTTAACCCCTTAACTGGCAGCAAAAAAATCACCTGACAAAAACTACATAACGCCTTCTGGTCACTATTGGCTCTGAACAACCCATTTCATAGCCTATTAATCGGCTGCGTCTGGTCCGCGGGCCGAATGAAGTGCATTTATATGGCAGGCTAGACCCGCCCATTTTGACTGACACCTCATTCGGCCAATCATGTTAAGAAATGGGTTTCCCAGAGCCAATAATACTCAGAGGGCGTCACGTAGCTTTGTCAGGTGATTTGGTGCAGCCAGTTACATGATTGGCCGAATGACGTGTCAATAAAAATGGGAGGGTCTAGCCTGCCATATAAAAGGGACTACAAACGGCCCGTCACCGGGCCCTTGCCAGTTAAGGGGTTAAAGCGATCGTCACCAACCAGACTGTGATGTTTTGTTTACTATTTGGTCAGAAATAAAAGGAGATCGCCTCCAAATCACGTCGGTGGCCTGATCTGATCATTGATGCACACAACGCAGAGAGCTGTAGAAGCCACCGGTTACATAAGCCTGAGGCGGACTTCCTTGCACCGCTCCATGAGTGCAAGGAGTTTCATGTCGTGATCCCTGATGGCCTCTTCATCTGAGTTGCCACAGCCAACAACCAAGATGTCATCAGCAATCGGCTCCACCCCATCCAGGGCTGCCAGTAGCTCATGTTGTTTCCTCTGATAGACTTCCGGGGCCACTGAAACACCAAAAGGGAGTTTAAGCCACCGTTTGCAGCCCCATGGAGTCCAGAATGTGGTGAGAAAGCTGCTTTCACTGTCGAGCTTACATTGGAGGAAGGCATCACGTGCGTCCACTAACGAGAATATGCGGGCTTTGGGCAGCTTGTAGAGGACATCGTCTAGAGTGGGCATGATATAATGAGATCTCTTCAGTGCTTTGTTCGGTGGCTTTGGGTCAATACAGATACAAATCTTATCAGGTTTCTTAATGATCACCATATTACTAATCCAATCAGTAGGCTCTGTCACTGAGGTCAGGTGGCCCTCCCTCTCGTGTCTGTCCAATTCTGCTTTCACAGCTGTTTTGAGAGCTATTGGGACATTGCGTGGCGGGCACTGCACCGGTGTGATGGACTCATTTAAGTCAAAATGGACCTCACCGGGCAGTGACTCGATGGGTGAGGTGAAAACTTCCTTGTATCTGCCAATGAGCTGCTGCTTAGTGAGTGATCCTGGCACAATGCATTCCACCTTGTGAAGCTCCTCAGGTATAGTGAAGTGCATTAGGCCAAGGCGTTCACATGTTGAACCAGACAACAATGGGTATTGGTTGGTCTCTACGACCTCAAAGTCTAACGGGTATGTGTATCCCTTTATTGTGCAATGTGTCCTGAACAGTCCGGGTGATGTCATGACCTCACCTGAGTAAAGTTTCAGCCTGGTGTGGCTCGGGACCAATTTCCCTTTTGGCGCCACTCTCATCTTGTCTTTGAGGCTCATAACATTGCATGTAGCTCCAGAGTCCAACTGGCACTTTTGCTTTACACTGTTCACTTTCAGATTCACAAACCACTTCTTTCCTTGCTGTATGTCTGTTGAAGCTGCTGTGGTCATATATAAGTATGCTTCTGCTTCATTGTCCTGTGCTGTGTCTCCAGCTGTGTCCACAACATTTAAGTGAGGCTGTCCGGCCCTTTTCCTCAGGCACACGCTTGCGAAGTGATTAGGTGTTCCACAGTGGCGGCAGGTCTTTCCAGCTGCAGGGCATGCGTCCCTCCCTGGCTTGTGCTGGTGTCCGCAATATTTACAGTTGCTTCCACTCGCTTTCCCCCATGATTTGTTGAGCCCGTGCATGTTGCGCACAGGCTGCCTGGTGTCCGCCGCATTAATCGAGTCATCCGATTTATGGGTTAGCGCTTTCATACGTGCATCTGTGAGCTCCGCAGCCCGGCACATATCAATAGCTGAGGCAAGGGTAAGGTCTTTCTCACTTAAAAGTCGGCGGCGTGTGCCCTCATCTATGATTCCAAGAACTAGTCTGTCCCTTATGAGCTCCTCTTTTAGCTCACCGTATTCACAGGTAGAAGCCCTCTCTCTCATCCTAGTCACAAATGTGTCTATCAATTCTCCATCCTCTTGCTTCAGGCTTCCAAAGACAAAACCCTCAAATATAACATTTTTTTGCTGGCTTGAAATACCTTCCCAAGGCTGTCAGAATGGCTGTCACATCATTCTCTTGTTCCGCAGTTAGGTGCAGATTGTGCTTATAGATGTGCCTGCACTCGCTGCCCATTACTCGTCTCAGTGTTGCTGCTTGTACGTCTGCTGGCTTCCTGTTCAATCCGGTCGCTAGCAAGTAATCCTCGAAGTCCTCCTTAAACGTATCCCAGTTAGCCGCAATGTCTCCGGAGAGTTTCATCTCAGCCGGCAGTGGAATCGCATTTGCACCCGCAGCCATCCTCGCGTTAGCTGTAGCCTTTATTTAAGCTTGGTGAGACAGACTCGGTCCAGGAAAAATGCAAAGAAAAAAAACTTGTGATATTGAGTAGTCCTCTAACTATTTCACTTCTGACACCATGTTGCGTGTGTAATGCTAAGCACAGAGAACCAGAAAGTGAGCATTGGCATAGCTGTTTTAATGAACGCTGCAACACGGCAAAAACCCATACAACAACGGGGCTGTACTTTCTTAGGTACGTCTTTTCCAAAATACCCCCAAGCCACCACAGGGTGGCACAGTTTACCCCATAACAGGTTCTTCCGGTACCAGATGGTCACTAGTGCTAATAGGTGCGCTCGCTAGCAGTATGTCCGGGAGCTGAAGTAGAGAAAAAAATAACAGCTGATTCTCAGCACACAGAGCACAACACGCAAACAAGGCAGAGAGCGGTGGAGGTGGAAAAACATGTCAGCGATGATCCACTCAGTGTCCAAGGGAATCCGTCACAGCGACGGAGGATCTGAGGGGGTTGTTTTCTAACTCCTGATCCCCCACTCCATTCCAGTAGGTGGTGGTAATGCAGCTCTAAGCTGGTTTGGTCAACCGCAAACCCACAAGAAGAAGAAGACGACCGAGCCCTGTAATGCAGCTAATGTGAGCGAAACGTTATTTAATGTATCGGATTACATTTTTTAAATTTCTTTCCGATATCCGATCCAGTAATTTAGGCCAGTATCGGACCAATACTGATACTGAATATCGGATCGACGCATCCCTAATTATTGTCTCTCTTGACCTGAACTGGTGCCCTCTGTCCAGAATAATTCAGCACCTCCAGCATCCATTTGACCAAAATAAGAACAAAGGTCTGATCCTTCAGGCCCTCTGGCAGCTTTACTGACCTCAGGTTGTTCACAGAAACAACCTCCAAGTCCAGGAGTTTAGTTCTTGTTTCTAATGCAAACACTTCAGTCAGCAGACTGTAACTACATCTTCTTCTGATGTTGCTAATCCAAGCTCTGGCTTGTATCCCACCTTCAGTGCAGTCCCTTATTTCCTCTGTAATCTCTGCTATGGCTGCTCTAATTGCATCCAGCATGGAGGACAAACTGGCTCCACTAAGGTTCCTGTTAGTTGTCAGAAAGCATGTCTGACTGTAAGGCTGCCATAACCAGAGTTCCCACAGAATTACGTTTGACTCCCAGCTTTATCTTTGGGATTTCCTGAGTCGGCATTTCAGCTCATCTCCTTCACAGACACCTTTAACAGGAACACTGTTTTATGCAGCTAGTGTTTAAGTCCAGTGTTCCTCACATTAAGCAGGTAATGAGGGGAATACTTCCCAAACAGAGACGTCCTGCTGTAATCTTTGTTGCTGTGGATGTTCCTGTTTCCACTGTCATATTCCAGAATCAGGCTCTAAAATGTACAGATGGATCTGAGAAGATTTGATTCCCAATCATGAGACAGAAATCAGGTTTTTTGGTAGCTTTACAGTTTTTCAGGATTCCTAAATCAGAAGGTGGAGCTCACAATGACTGCTGCTCTTCAGCAGGCTTCATGAAACTAGCCAATCAGAAGAAAGTAGACTTTTACGGAGGGTGGCCTTAAAGGGGAAGGAGCTAAAGCAGTTTGTTTTAGTTAAGAGGATAAAATGAGAGACTACACCAGGGTCCAGTATGTGATACATAAAGATTACTGTGAACTGCATTAAGCAACAATAATCAAAGATATTAAAACAGGCCTGTGCCTGCAGGGACTGAACTAGTGTCACTAAATCTATCAGCTCTTCACTGTTTTCCATTTAAACATGTTGGTATAATTGTGTTTGTACTGAGCAAATTTAAAATGCTTTATTTTTCCAGCCTTAACTTTTAAGTTGTTTCTCATGAATTGTAGTGGACACACACTTGTTTTTTTGTTGTGGTTTTTGTTGAGGTCCAACATATAAACTGATTTTCAGCTGATCACAAATATCATTTTTCAGACTGAGCAGCTGTAACCTCTCAGAGGAGGGCTGTGAAGAACTGCTGTCAGTTCTCAGCTCCCAGTCCTGTAGTCTGAGAGAGCTGGACCTGAGTACCAACAGCCTGCAGGGGTCAGGAGTGAAGAAGCTGTCTGCTGCAGTGGAGAGTCCACACTGCAAACTGAACACTCTCAGGTCAGACCAATAGATATTCTGTTTGTTATAAACTGACAAAATTAACCAAAGGAAAAGTTTTAGCAGCTAAAACTCAACCATATTAATACTAAGAAATAACAAATTATTTTCATTATTTCTAACTAGGGGTGGGACTCAATTAAAAAAATTAATCGAGTTAATTAGGAACTTTGTAATTAATTAATCGAAATTAATCGCATTTTAAACACATTTAAATATTTAACATGAGAAATATTAATTTAAGTTTGGTTGATGAATGAATTAATTTACATAAGCTTAAACTTCAAAATGTTGTTTATTTTCCCACCAGTCTACTACACAGACCAACGAAGGGTGGAAACGCTCCTGTGATAAGCAAACTCCTGAAATTAAAGTTAAGCATCATAACTGGATAGTTTTATTCAACATTAATGTCTCACTTAATATAGTTGGAAATTAATCATTCACTCAGCTGTATTCCTTGATGTTGTTATGCTTGTTTTAATAGCATATTTTGAATTAGATTTCAAATTAAACCACAAAAAGGAGCAAAAGTTCGTTCTCCGTTTAACCAGCTGCTTTTCCACAGCTGTGCTTCGCACTCACGTTTGCTAGGCGACATGAGCTACGCCGAGGTGAGGGCAGGACGCTGATATGAAGGCTAGCCGCTCACTTGCGGTCTTCGTGGGCTGCGAAAGGGTTGGGGCCGGGTCCATCGAAGGATGCGGCCCCTCAATTTGAACATTGTACGTCAATATAATCTGTATGCCTGGAAGTCGTGCACTGAAAATCATTCCACGGTGCAAAGTGCGATTAAAATTAGTTAAAATTTTTAATTTGTTATTTTCCCCGTAATTAATTAATCGAAATTAACGCGTTAAAGTCCCACCCCTATTTCTAGAGAGAAAAGAAGAGGGTCCACACACCGGCAAAGCTTCTTAACCATGTTTTTAATCCAAACAAATCTTAACAAGTCTTAATAGTTCAACACAAGACAATTAAAGATTCTTTAAAATGCAGATTAATACAGGTTAATTATTGCTAATTGGTGTTGGTTACACTCTAACAACAGTGTTTGTATGATTGTTAATGTTTTAATTTTCAGACTGAGTATCTGTAACCTCCCAGAAAAAAGCTGTGAAGCTCTGTCCTCAGTCCTCAGCTCCAAGTCCTCTAGTCTGAGAGAGCTGGACCTGAGTATCAACAACCTGCAGGATTCCGGACTGAAGATTCTGTCTGCTGGACTGCAGAGTCTCACTTATAAACTGAATATTTTGAGGTCAGATCAAATGATATTTTGTTTTTTAAAATAAATTATTGATTTGACCCATTGAAGGTTAAATGGATCCTTAAGTTGTAGTTTAGTAAGAGACCAAGGATTCTGGGGAAGAAAAAAAAAAAAAACAGGATTAAATATTGCTAAATCTACTATCTCCTCACTGCACCCTGGTCTCACTTTAACAGAAGTGTTTGTTTTATTGGTGATCTTCTATTTTTCAGACTGAGTGGCTGTAACCTCTCAGAGAGAAGCTGTGAAGCTCTGTCCTCAGTTCTCAGCTCCCAGTCCTCTAATCTGAGAGAGCTGGACCTGAGCAACAACAATCTGTGGGATTCAGGACTGAAGCTTCTGTCTGCTAGACTGCAGAGTCTCACCTGTAAATTGAATACTTTGAGGTCAGATCAAATAATAGTTTGTTTTTCAAAATGAATCAATTAAACAATGGACCCATTGAAGGTTAAATGCATCCTTTTGTTGCATTTTAGTAAGAGATCAAGGATTCTGGAAAAAAAAAAAACAGGATTAAATATTGCTAAATCTACTATCTCCTCACTGCACCCTGGTCTCACTTTAACAGAAGTGTTTGTTTTATTGGTGATCTATTTTTCAGACTGAGTGGCTGTAACCTCTCAGAGAGAAGCTGTGAAGCTCTGTCCTCAGTTCTCAGCTCCCAGTCCTCTAGTCTGAGAGAGCTTGACCTGAGCAACAACAACCTGCGGGATTCAGGACTGAAGCTTCTGTCTGCTGCAGTGCAGAGTCCATATTGTATGGTGGAAACTCTCAGGTCAGGATTCCGATCGTTCCACTGATGATGGTTTAATATCTGATTTATATTATTGCACAAATAGCTAATTTTCATGGAGACCTTTTATTTATTAAGTGACCCTTTATTTAGCCTTGGATGGATTATTAGAGTCTGAATACCTATCTAAAGACTATTTATAGTCAACTTTTTTGTTAAAGGAAAATTAGTTCATTTACGTTTAGAGATTTAGGTCTGTTTTGGCTTGACAACATAACCAATTTCCTTTCATACTGATAGGAAGAAAACATCCAAATAACTTGTTTGGGTTTATGATAGGGATGCACCGATCCGATATGTGGTATCTGTGTCAGTCTGATCCTGATCTTAATTACTAGATCGATATCGGAAAGAAATAAAAAAAATGCAATCCAATCCATTAAATAGTGTTTCGCTCACATTAGTTGCATTACAGTTCTCCATCGTCTTCTTCTTCTTGTGGGGCTGCGGTTGACCAAACCAGCTTAGAGCTTCATTACTGCCACCTACTGGAATGGAGTGGGGGATCAGGAGTTAGAAAAAATCCGTCAGATTCTAAAAAGTTCTCTGTCACTGTGACTGTGACACTGTGACACTGAATGGATCATTGCTGACATGTTTTTCCGCCTCCACTGCTCTCTGCCTTGTTCGTGTGTTGTGCTCGCTGTGCTGAGAAATTCAGCTGTTATATTTTTCTCTACTTCAGCTCCCGGACATACTGCTAGCGAGCTAGTGATTGTCCGGTACCGGAAGGACCCCTTCCCCGTCAAAATATTTTTGATACTTTAAACCATCAAACTAATCAAAGGTTCAGTCAGTCTGGTTCTGCATCTGGATTTGGCTCCTCTCCTCCTCAACACTCCAGGACATGACAGGATACCAAGGCCAGATGTTCTTGTGCAGCACAAACACTTTTTCAAAGCTTTTTCCAAATGTTGAACTTGCTGTGGAAGCAGCTCCCAGTTTGAGTCCAGGAGACAGACCCCCTCTCTGCTTTAAGATCAGCTTCAAACTTTCCTTTTGGATCAAGCTTCTAGTTGGATCAAGCTTCTAGTTGGAGCTGGATCAGGTGACCCTGAACCCTCCCTTAGTTCTGCTGCTATAGGCTCAGGCTGCTGCTGGACTTCCCATGATGCATTTCTTCTGCACTCCCCTCTTTTCCCTCCTGATGCTTTGATCTGCCACTACTGCAGCTCCTTAACTTTGCTCTTCTCTCTCCTTAGTTTGTGTTTGGTTCTTGTCTCTCTGAGCTCATCTCTGCTCTCTTCTCTTTGCCCTCACACTGAAACCAGTCATGGTCCGAGCTCCTCCTGGAGCCTGGTTTCATTGGAAGCATCTTTCTGTCAGAGGGAGTTCTTCCTTCCCACCATCACCAAGTGCTGCTCACAGTGGATTGTCTGATGGTTGGGGCTTTCTCTCTAAGATTGGAGGCTGTTATTTCACCAAGATGGCGCCGCGAATGGATGCCCTGGTACTTCGGTGCGCTCTGTTTTGTTTGTTTTTGTGCGTTATTTCTGTGTCTGGACACTCTTCTGGGTATTCTTACACCAGAGAAGAGCTTTTCAACATTAGGTCCACAACACCTTCGGATTTATTTCCTGTTTTTGTCGCATCTGCGGCGGATTTATTACACACTCTGGCCCAGAAAGTGAGACGCCGAAAGAGAGGGAAGCGCGCTGGCGTGCTTGTGAGGCTAAGGAGACGTGGATTACGCACAGCCTTACCTGGGATTTTCCTCTCCAACGTGCGTTCACTTAGGAACAAAATGGACGAACTGACACTGATGAGGAGCATGAATAGAGACTTTTCCAAATCCTGTGTGTTATGCTTTACGGAGTCATGGCTGTGTGAGGAGATACCGGACTGCGCGCTCCAGTTGGAGGGATTTCATCTCCTCCGCGCAGACCGGCAAGCTGCGCTTTCCGGCAAGGCTACAGGTGGAGGAGTCTGCTTCTACATAAACTGTGGCTGGTGTACGGATGTGACAGTGATTGCTAAGCACTGCTCTCCCTCACTGGAATATCTTTTCATTCACTGTAAACCATTCTACTCTCCGCGGGAGTTCGCTTCATTCATACTGGCTGCTGTTTACATCCCGCCGGACGCGGACGTGCACGAGGCCCAGTGCGCGCTCACAGAGCAGATTCTGTGCATGGAGCGGACATACCCGGACTCTCTTATCATCGTACTTGGGGACTTTAATAAAGCCAGCCTGAGACAGGAACTTCCCAAATACAAACAATATATCACATGTCCGACCAGAGAGGAGAAGACACTAGACCACTGCTACAGCACGATAAGCGGGGCTTATCACGCAGTGCCCCGCGCTGCACTCGGCCTCTCTGACCACGACATGATCCACCTGATCCCCGCGTACAGACAGAGGCTGAAGCTCTCAAAACCTGTGGTGAGGACAACAAAGCAGTGGACCCGTGAGGCTGTGGAGGAGCTCCGCACATGCTTCGAAACTACAGACTGGGACTCAATGAGGGCTGCCTGTGACAGTCTGGATGACTACACGGACACTGTAACCTCGTATATCCACTTCTGCGAGGACAGCATTGTGCCATCACGCACCAGGGTGAGTTATAACAGTGACAAACCCTGGTTTACTCCCAAACTGAAGCAGCTGTGGATAGAGAAGAGGGAGGCTTTTAAAAGTGGGGACAAAGACTGCTACAAAGAGGCCAAGTACAGGTTTAGCAAGGAAGTGGCCACTGCTAGATCACATCACTCTGAGAATATACAGCAGCAGATCTCAGAGAACGACGCGGCCTCT
Source organism: Archocentrus centrarchus (assembly GCF_007364275.1). NCBI lineage: Eukaryota > Metazoa > Chordata > Actinopteri > Cichliformes > Cichlidae > Archocentrus > Archocentrus centrarchus. Next base: position 4,216,405 of record NC_044347.1, read on the forward strand.
GTATGGAAAGGTTTTAGGCAGATTACCAACTACAAGCCTAAAACCCCCCACTCCACAGACGACCTACAAACTGCAAATAGACTGAACGAGTTCTATTGTCGTTTTGATGGTCAGTTCAGCAGCCTTCACACCTCCACCAGTCCCAACTACAATACAGCCAACACAAATATTCACCCCCCAACCTCCCCCACTCCCCACACCTCAGAGAAGCCCACATCATCAAGGACTCCCACCCCAGAGTCCCCCTCATCCCCCACCCCCACAGTCTTTTGTATTCAGGAGGACCAGGTGCTAAAGCAGTTCAGGAGTGTCAAAGCTCGCAAAGCTCCAGGTCCAGATGGTGTCTCACCTGCCACACTGAGACACTGTGCTAACGAGCTTGCCCCATTGTTCACAAACATCTTCAACTCCTCACTGGAGGCTTGCCACGTGCCTGTCTGCTTTAAAACCGCTACCATTGTTCCTGTCCCCAAGAAGCCAAGGATCACTGGACTAAATGACTACAGACCTGTGGCACTGACTTCTGTGGTCATGAAGTCATTTGAGCGTCTGGTGCTGTCCCACCTCAAGTCCCTCACAGCCCCCCTTCTGGACCCCCTGCAGTTTGCCTACAGAGCCAACAGGTCTGTGGACGACGCCATCAACCTGACTCTGCACTTCATCCTACAGCATCTGGACTCCCAGGGAACCTACGCCAGGATCCTGTTTGTGGACTTCAGCTCTGCCTTCAACACCATCATCCCTGATCTCCTCCAAGACAAGCTGTCCCAGATGAACGTGCCAGATCCCATCTGCAGGTGGATCATTGACTTCCTGATGAACAGGAAGCAGCACGTGAGGCTGGGGAAGAATGTCTCGGACTCCCGGACCATCAGCACTGGCACTCCTCAGGGCTGTGTCCTCTCTCCTCTGCTCTTCTCCCTGTATACCAACTGCTGCACCTCTGACCACCAGTCTGTCAAGCTTATTAAGTTTGCAGACGACATGACTCTCATCGGACTCATCTCAGACGGGGACGAGTCGGCCTACAGGATGGAGGTCAAACGTCTGGTGTCCTGGTGCAGCCACAATAACCTGGTACTGAATGCCCAGAAGACAGTGGAGATTATAGTGGACTTTAGGAAGCACACAGCCCCTCTACCCTCTATCATCCTGACTGACACCCCCATCACCACAGTGGACTCTTTTCGCTTCCTGGGAACTACCATCACCCAGGACCTCAAGTGGGAGCCCACCATCACCTCTGTCGTCAAAAAGGCCCAGCAGAGGATGTACTTCCTGCGGCAGTTGAAGAAATTCAACTTGCCAGCAAGGACCATGGTGCAGTTCTATACTGCCATCATTGAGTCCATCCTCACCTCCTCCATCACTGTGTGGTACGCTGGAGCCACCACTAGGGACAAACAGAGACTACAGCGCGTTGTGCACTCTGCTGAGAAGGTGATTGGCTGTAACCTCCCATCTCTCCAGGACCTGTACTCCTCCAGGACACTGGGGCGTGCAGGTCGGATCACAGCCGACCACTCTCACCCTGGGCACAGACTTTTTGACCCTCTCCCCTCAGGCAGGAGGCTACGGTCCATACGGACCAGAACCTCCCGCCATAAGAACAGTTTCTTCCCCTCTGCTGTTGGACTCATGAACAATAACCCTAAGACTGTTACCACCACCCTCCACAAACACTGATGACCCTATGTCTATGCACCTGTCTGATTGCACTGATGTACATATTAGTGGCATATAGTTTACATTCTTTTATCTTTTAATTAGTCTCTGCACTGTATATTTTGTAAGCTCTAATATCTCTGTATATTTGCAATTTGTATACTTGTATATTGTCTTATAGTTTTTATACTTATTTGTTTTTTTTGGTTTTTTTGTTTTTTTTTTTTGTTTTTTTTTCTGTAAGCACGAAGTACCGCAGCAATTTCCTAATGCTGTGAACCTGTTCACCCATATGGCAATAAAAACCTTCTGATTCTGATTCTGATTCTGATTCTGTTACCTTACACTGTTACACAACCTGAGATGATGCTGTTGTCTGTTGACAATTGTCACTTATAAATAAAGCTACATTAAATTGAATGCATGGAAATGGATAGATGTTATTGTATGTGACAAACAGGAAATGATTGCTCACAGATGGATTGTTGTTTTGTGTGTCTGCAGTCTGTCAGGCTGTCTGATCACAGAGGAAGGCTGTACTTCTCTGGCCTCAGCTCTGAGCTCCAACCCCTCCCATCTGAGAGAGCTGGACCTGAGCTACAATCATCCAGGAGACTCAGGAATGAAGCTGCTGTCGGCCGCACTGAAGGACCCACGCTGGAGACTGGACACTCTCAGGTATGGAGAGGATGTCTGATAGAGGAGGAAGAGCTGGAAGCATTTCCTGTGTCCTTCACTCACTTCCTGTTTGTTTCATGCACATGTGACATGCAGGAACATTTTTCCTTTGCTCACAACAAAAACACTCTTGGAAGTGAACAATAAGGGATATTAATGTAGGGGGTCTCCAAGGAGAACTTCTCCAGGAACAAGTTGTAGATATCTCAGGATATTTAACAGTGCAGGATTTTGGGAAAACTCATTTTTCCCTCTGAGCCTGATTCAGATCAGATGAATGTGTGCACAGAGAGGCCGAGGACATATTGATCCGAGCTTCCTACAAACACTGGAAGCAGGAAACTGTTAGCCTAGCTTGATCCAAAGAAGAACAAACTGATCACAGTTTTCTAATCAGAGCTGTGGTAGAAGCTGACAGCTACAGGGAGATGTTTTCATTTAAAGGCAGCAGCCCTGCACAAATGCATTTCTGCATTTCTTTCAGAGACAAAGGTCACAGTGTACTTTGAAAAGCCAACACACACTATAAAATAATGGAAGAGACAACAATGCAATAAATCAGTGCATTTAGAGAGGAGATCCAGAGGCAGGAAGGAAGTGAGAAAAAGGAGCGTTTATTGGGCCAAATGCAAAAGTCCAAAATGAGGAAACACAAAGTCCATCAAAGAGAAATCCAAAGCAGGCACAGGAAAAGAGGACAGGATATCCACTGGGAGCTACCTGCAAACCAGAGACAGGTGGGAGCAAAGCACAGGTGCAGACGCTGAGAGAGCGTTTGGTCGGTGAGAGACGAGCTGATTGGACGGTGTGTCCGTGTCAGGATTGGTGGGTTTTTGGAATTCTTCCTGGATGCTGTTGCTGCTGTCGCTTGTTCTTGGATTAAGGATTACACACTTGGGACTGTGAAGGAACGGTGGGAGGGGTCCTGACCCACAGCCTGGATAGGCCCGCTCTGGTACCC